>NW_027468650.1:33086344-33436344 GCF_046254945.1 Alosa pseudoharengus
GGAGTGTGTGTGTGTGTGTGTGTGTGTGTGTGTGTGTGTGTGTGTGTGTGTGTGTGTGCAGGAGGCAGAGACGCTGGACGCTGAGACCAAGCAGTTTGAGGACCTGGAGTTCCAGCAGCTGGAGAAGGAGAGCAGTCTGGAGGAGGAGAAGGAGACCATCAGCCAGCAGCTGCTCAAGGAGCGCCAGGACTACCACAGCAGCGTGCTCAGGAGGAAGGTAGGAGAATACACACACACACACACACACACACACACACACGCGCACACATACACATACACATGCGCACACACACACACACACACACACACACACACACACACACACACACACACAGTCGCCAGGACTACCACAACAGTGTGCTCAGAAGGAAGCACCCACACACACGCACACACACAGACACACATACAAACACACACTACTCTACTAATCACCACCTAACACACACATCAGCTAGCTGTTTTAACAGGACTGAGTGGAGAACCACAGCACCATGCTCAGGAAGAGGACACACACACACACATACGCACACACACACACACACACACAGACACACTCCACCACACAGTACTCAGTACTGCGGCACACACTCCATCCCTTGTCTCCACTTACACACACATTAATCAGCAGCTCATAAAGGAGTGAGCTGAGGGCTAGAGCCATCAGCGGGGACAAACAGCCAATCAACTGCACACATTCTACCTCTCTGAACAACCAGCACATACACTCACACACACACACACACACACACACACACACACACACACACACACACACACACACACACACACACACACACACACACACACACACACACACACACACACACACACACACACACACATTTTGGGCAGTTTTGCTGAAAGGGAATTTTAGCATGATCTACAACCACTCTGCTTTTCACAATACATTTTTGCCCACAGTAAACATGACCAGAAGTAGCTGTTCTTATAAGTTTGTCCACCTTGCATGGTTAAAAATACTCCCCTTCACTGAAGGGTGACCGTAGAAGCACACATTTCACACAGGCATGAAGACACACTACGTGTCTCTATTCAACTGACTCTATGACCCTGGAGCACATCACCCGCCCACCCACTCAACTGTAGTCCACACAGCACTACGGGTCTGTTCGAAACGGGTAAAAAACGGGCTGCCGTGGCCTACTGGTTAACACTTCGGACTTGTAACCGGAGGGTTTCCGGTTCGAACCCCGACCAGTAGGAACGGCTGAAGTGCCCTTGAGCAAGGCACATATCGCAGTGAGCGTGTAGCAGGCAGCTCACTGCGTCAGGATTAGTGTGTGCTTCACCTCACTGTGTGTTCACTGTGTGCTAAGCGTATTTCACTAATTCATGGATTGGGATAAATGCAGCGACCATATTTCCCTCATGGGATCAAAAGAGTATACTTATATATAAACTGCTGCCTTTTAATATATCTAACTGGAGACGAGGCAGCAAGTGAGGTTCGTGACATTATTTTGCTTAAATTTGTAGATTTGAAATGAGAAATAAACAATTTACTATCTGATTATACCATTGTTGTAACCATGAATAGCATATGGTCTGATATATCTGCCGCGTGTAAAAGTAATTTATACAGTTATCCTGCTAGTTTACGTAAGCTAATTTAGTTTAACGTCCGGCCTTTGCTAACGTCATACCGTAGTGTTAACCAAAGATTCTAGAGTGCTATGCTCATTTTTAAAAGATGCATTTAATCCAAAGTCATGTCTAGTGAGACAGCTCTCTATGTAGGGAGGGAGACAGCAGGCAGCTGTCTTCCGTTTCAAACAGACCCTACATGTCTCTCTCTCTGACCGACTGACTCTATGACCCTGGAGCACATCACCTGTAGTCCACACAGCACTACGTGTCTCTCTCTCTGACCGACTGACTCTATGACCCTGGAGCACATTGCCCGCCTGCCCCTTCCATTCACCTATAGTCCATCCAGCAGCAGATGCTGGGGGTGCATTCAAAGCTACTTAAGACAACACAATGGCTGTGTATACATTGTTCTCTCTGCCTACTGAACAGTCAACCTTGACCCTAGCCAAGGCCTGTTGACTGACAGGGATTAGGTACTAACGCTACTCATCCAGTGCCCGTTCATCAGACTGGAAGCTAGTGCTTGTAGCTGAGGGATACCCATGTCTTCCCTAGTATACATTTCTTCATCTTATTTTACATTTCTTTATTTCATTTTATTTTGCCATCTACCTATCCAGGGACTACGGGTGGAAATTATCAATTTGCTACAACCTGGTACAAGACTTCTATTAATGTTTTTTTGTGCACTTTCCCTGTACAAATAAGTTAATTACAATTACAATTACATCATATTTACCCTCCTCTACCTCCTCCTCATTCTACTACGCTCTCCTTCCACTACACTTTGACTAGCACTTAAAACAACAACAACAACAACAACAACAACAACAACAAGCTTTATTTGTATAGCACTTTTCATACACAGAATGCAGCTCAAATTGCTTTACATTTGGAGCATTTAAGGAAGAGAAAAAAAAAGAAAAGTTATAATAAGATAAACAAACAAACAAGTAAATCAGTAAATAAAACATAAAATCGTCGTCCTCTCTGCAGGAGAAGGTGGCCACACTGGAGAGCCAGGCCAATCAGCTGGGCCTGCAGTCCAGCCAGGAGGGTGACCGATTGGCCAAGGAGAGACTTCACACACTGCAGATCCTGCAGAAGGTACAGTCAACCCTACACCCCTACAACACACACACACACACACACACACACACACACGCAACTGGGTCTGCAGGCCAAGCAGTTTAAAATCCTTCTTGGGCCCTTCAGTTTTGTATTGTTAATAATATTGCAAAATATTATTAAATATTTGATGTAGCTGATGCTTTGTCAGGGATGGTATATTGTTGAAAGGTCAGTTTGATATCTTTTGAGCCGCTTGTTTCTTGTATTGGCAAAAAATATTTGCTAAATGTTATTCCAGTTGTTACATAGCTATCTGCCAAACGAAGATATTAATTTGTGTGTAATATTAGGCCACTTCAGCTGTGGTTCAGATGATCTAACAAACAACGGTTACCTTTGGCTGATACACAGTTCACAAATAACAGACCCTGTTGCAACTGACCAATGGGGCATTCTGTCAAAACCGTGTCATAATTGGTTTAGAGAATTAACAGGCCAAAGGCAATAAAGGGTGTTAAAAGAATGCCATGATTTGCTCTTAAAGTGCAGGAACTAATAAAGTTTATGGTTATTTACCTTTAAATGCTTTTTATTGCATTTTGTAGGAGAAAGAAAGGCTGTCTGGTTTGGAGAAGAGGTACCTCACTCTCACTGGAGGGCGAACTTTCCCAAAGAACTCCAACACCTTAAAAGAGGTAGGCTTTGTCTGGGACAAACATAAGAGAACTCCAACACCTTAAAAGAGGTAGGCTTTGTCTGGGACAAAGCTAGCATTTCATCTACAGTGTAATAATAATATGAATGTATAGAATATAGAATAATATGAATGTGTATAGAATATAGAATAATATGAATGTGTATAGAATATAGAATTATATGAATGTAAAGGTTTAAGGTTTAAATGCTAAGGCCCCAGAAACCTCTTACTGTCAGAACATACTAACACTGGTCACATATTTGGTTGTATGCCCAGTATTAATATATCTGGAGAGATAAATATTGTTATCTGTAAAATCATGTTGCCATTTAGAGTTTCACTGCTAAAACAAAATCGGACCAATGACTCCACTGTGACTAACTGTGATATGAGGAATGGTGCCCTTGTCTGTGGTGCATTACTGCCCTCTAGTGGGAGTAATGCACATCAGCAGCAGTCAGTGCCTACAATAATGCTGCACTGGGAAGGGAATGAGAAAAGAAACTGGACCAAATATAAAAAAAGGAAAAACATCTGTAACTGAACCCTAACCGACAAATATTCAGATGTACTGTAAGATGATAACAGAATCTCTGACAAAGAGAAGCACTGTAGTGATTCTTTGAAATCTAAAGAGATTCCAAAGTGTATGAGCAGGGATGTCCCCTGGATTGATGTGTGGGCAGTGGGTGTAACCCAGGGCATTCCTTTATCCCAGGTCATCTGGCGTGATGTGTTTTGGGAGTGTTGAACACACACACAGGGGGAGAGTGCCAGTGCCATGTGCAGAGGGCTGTTTAATTATTGATTCCTCCCATCTGGTCCCTGCTCCCCCGCTCTCCCACTCTCATTCCTCTACCCCTGTGGTGGTGCACCCCCCCCCCCCCCTCATTCCTCTACCCCTGTGGAGGTGCACCCCCCCCCCCCCCCCCCCCCCATTCCTCTACCCCTGTGGAGGTGCCCCCCCTTCTCTCCAGTCCCACCACGCCAAACTATCTACTGCAAATGCATATGGGGACCTTCGAGACAAAGGATTTATGCAAAGACCTTCAGGCCTGTCTCATTATCTCTCCGTGCCTCTCTCTCTCCCTCTGTTTCGACTTCCTGGTTCACTCTGCTTTCCCTCTCTGTCTCACTCTCTGTCTGTCTGTCTGTGTGTCTGTCTGTCTGTGCTGTGTTGGCTGTCTCTCCTCAGGCGAAAGACTACATCACTGTCGGCCAAATAAATCAGATCTATGGGATGCCGAAGGTGGAGTCCTCGCCCACCTCTCCGCTCCGCGCTAGTCCGTTTGCGTCCGTCGCGGCGGCGGCCGACTCTATCCTCTCCTGTCTCCCCTCTCCGTATTCTTCCTCCCTCTCTCTCTCTCCGGAGGTGTGTTGCTTTCCTTTCCTCCTTATTTCCTCTCTTCTCCTGCCTGTCCTCACATCACGTGCATGTGAGTGCTCTCCTAACGCTGGCTTAGTGGGAAAGCGCAAGTGGAAATTGAGTGGTCAGCTGTTATTGCACGTTGCAAGACTCCAGCAAAGAGTTAGTGATATTTCTCCAGCAGCTCTACAGACGGTTGGTAGTTCGCAATGAGTGGAATGTTTCGTGACAAGTTACACAAAGGTGGCAGTAATCTCATGGTATAATTATGTCATTATGTGGTTAAGTTTGACATACAATAAAAATATGTGAAACATGTAACATGCATGGCAGGCTTTGTGAGATCCAGGTCAGTAGGCAGGCAGGTCTATACAAGTGCAGTAGAGCCAGTGCAGGGTGCTACAACACTAATTCAGGTTTTCCACTGACAGTTGGTTTACAAAGATCAGTTGTTGGCATAAAATGTTACTATAGGTCATTGTGATATATTATCTCTACACATATCAAGACGTCTGCATTAACACTAATACTAAGTTGTGCTGCCCAAAAGTGTATGTGTCCATGTGTTATGCATAGCAAGAAACAACATTCAAAGAGCGAAGAGATCTGAGCTATAACATCATTGTCAAGGAACAAGAGTGCTCATGATGCCCCCCCCCCCCCCCCCTCCGCTTTGTCCAGATGTTCCGCTCCAAGCTGGACAGTGATGCGGGCCAGACGGTCATGAGGCCTAAAGTCAGTGCTGGGCTTTCACCTCCATATGGAACCGCCACTCTGGGTCGCAACACACCATCAAGGGTAACCAAAACACAAAAAACACACAGGCCTGCACTTTCAAAAACCCCAATGTTGCAAAATATTGTGCAATGCAAGGGAATGAGCAGATGCAAGCGTGGGGTGGATGGGGGAGAGATTGATTTGGACTGTAAGCAAATGAGTTTTTGGAGACAAAACAGAAAAACAGAAACATACATTAGCGATAGCAAAGGTTAGAAAAGGACAGAAATGTCCTGCTCAGTCTGTGGACTCTTGGCTAGTTTACCACTTTATTTTTATTTCATATTTATCAGTGTGCTTGGTTGTAGAATTGCTCTAGGCATCGTGTGCCAATCTGGATAGCTTTTGCCATACTGGCTCTGTTGTAATCCAACCTCTCCATACAGTGTGAGTTGCCTCGACAAAATAGTTGGCAAGAAAGGACGGCAACGTTTTTGCAAGTCTCCTGATAGGCTGAAAGAGTTCCACCATGGTGAAAATTTTAGTCGCTGATTACTCATTTACAGAGCCCAGGAGACATGTTTTACCCAAACATATTTCTCAGATATATTTTAGTGAAAGATTTTAGGATATTTTATTCTAAAAGTTGGCTATTCTTAAATAAATCATTAATGCCATTTTCTATTACCGGTAGTATTATATTCTATTTGTGTTAGTCTTTTAGTAAGTGTGTGTAATTGAGTTACTGTTAGCATACTGACTGACGGGCTGTGTTTGCTAATTTCTTAGATCTATTTCATTTTATTCAAAATGTGCCTTTAAAGTGAGGTATTTTTTATAATGAATTCTTAATGTCGATTTCTATTAGTATAATATTTTCTAGTATTAGTTTTTTCCACAGGGTGGGTGGGTGGAAGTGTGTGTGTGTGTGTGTGTGTGTGTGTGTGTGTGTGTGTGTGTGTGTGTGTTTGTGTGTGTTTGTGTGTGTGTGTGTGTGTGTGTGTGTGTGTGTCTGTGTGTGTGTGTGTGTGTGTGTGTGTGTGACTGAGTGACTGAGTTGGCGCTAACACACTGACTGCTGGGCCGTGTTTGCTAATTTCCTCTCAGAGCCCACTAATGGTCCACCCGGGAACTGGCAGTCTGCCACGCAACCTGGCAGCCACACTGCAGGACATCGAGACCAAGAGGCAGCTGGCCCTGCAGCAGAAAGGTATAACTGCCCGCTTACTCCGTCCGCAGGTTCAGAGCAGTGTGGATGGACAGAGTTTCTGGTCCAAGCTAATGCATTATTGATAATAAATTACATTTTTAGGTCAATACAATTCCATAGTGGGTAATTCAGCATCCCAGTCCGAGGTGATAGTCTGATAGGAGTATTGCTCTGGCTTCACATAAATCACATAAAATTGCAATTTCATCTTTATAGCTTTTTTTGGCATGAACACACTTTTTGTTTGTTTTTCCCATGTCGAGATAGCTAATAGATCTATAATAGATAAATTAACAAAGTCTTAGCTAGAAAACATTCCTGAAGAGCCAGTTGCTTCTATGAAACATTCGAGATAATGCCCATTGATAAAAAAAAATATATATATTCAAATGAAGCCCCCAATTATCTGAGCTTTTGCAACACTTCTCAGCAGGTGACTTGCTGAAGGCGGATATTGGAGAGTGAGTTGGTGGTGCACCTAAGGCTGAGTTGTACTCCAGAGGAAATTGGTGCATTAGAAAATGCAACAGAACTGCAAGTGCACTTCCTGAAAATGTTCTGCCCGTTCCGACCGCTTTTACATCAGTTCACGCTGCCAGCTGTTTCTTTTGCCAGACCTGTTACAGCTACCATTATGGCTCCGGGGATCCTAATGTTGACCAACATGCCACGTTTTTAGGGTTTAATGACTGATGCAATTTTATTAAAAAACATACGAGTGTTGCGTAAACAGGAAATCACACTTGTACCCGCATATGGTAAATTATTTATTGATAGACCCTGTGATGTAATTTGGCCTCTCAAAAAAAATCACATTTGATTTTCTTAGAGGTCTGATTATAGCACTTTACATCACTTATAGGTGTGTCGTGAAAACCATGTTTTAGTCATTTAGTATCATTTATGTATGAATACACAAATGGGATGTGGAATGAAGATGCTCACTATAATCCAACCTTAAGCGTCTCCAGCTGAGTTAACAACTGTGCTTTCTCTCTGTCATTCCATTGGGCCACTTTGCCATCTCACAGAGCTGTCCACATGTGAGTCTTCAGTGTGTTTATTTTGTGTCTGTCCCCTGAACATGTGTGGGTGTGTTGTGTTGCTCTTGGGAGAATTGGATCCGGCATGTGGTTTTCTTTTATTATGGGGAGCCTGCTAGCACTCTCTCCTCTTTTGTTAAAGAGGGAAACGTCAGTGCATGGAAATGGTGTGTCTGTTTACAAACACTGTGTTTACAAACACTATATTTACGGTAAACAGTGTCCTTTGTGGTAGAGAATTACAAATATAATTTTGATTTGAGTGTTCAAGTGGACTGAGGCAATACAGTGTAAGCTCCCTGCACCCTATAGAAATTAGACTAATACCCTCTGGGCAATAAAGAATCTTATCTACATTATATATGGATATATTCAGCATATTTCTATAGTAGTCTAGTGAATAGCAGTGAATGAATTATTTATATTTTTTGTACAATAGATGCAAAATTCTTGCTGTGAATTGGCTGTATTGTCTTTGAGGGTCCTGTGCACATTTGTATTGCGATTTTGTCAAAAATGTGTGCGCTCTGCTTCACCGACGGTGGCCAGAACACAGGCTGACAGACTGACTGACCCAGGAGTGGTCTGTGTCCACCCCATCCCACCCCTCACTTGTTCCCCCACTGTTTCGTCATCCTTATGTTTATGTAGATCCCAAACGGCAGCCACCAAAGCCCTCACTCTCTCTGCACACACCACTGCCTGGGAGCACACAGCTCCATGGTCCCGTGCTCATGTCTCCATGTCTCTCTCTCTCTCTCTCTCTGTCTCTTATACACTCTCTCTCTCTCTCTCTGTCTCTTATACACTCTCTCTCTCTCTTATACACACACTCTCTCTCTCGCTGTCTCTCTCTCTCTTATACACTCTCTCTCTGTCTCTCTCTCTCTCTGTCTCTTACACACACACTCTCTCTCTTATACACACACTCTCTCTCTCTCTCTCTCTCTCTCTCTCTCTTATACACTCTCTCTGTCTCTCTCTCTCTTATACACTCTCTCTCTCTGTCTCTTACACACACACTCTCTCTCTTATACACACACACTCTCTCTCTCTCTTATACACACACACTCTCTCTCTTATACACACACACTCTCTCTCTCTCTTATACACACACACTCTCTTTCTCCCTCTTATACACTCTGTCTCTTTGTCTCTCTCTGTCTCTCTCACTCTCCTTCTCTCTCTCTGTCTCTCATACACACATTCTCACTCTCTTTTATACACACACACACACACACATTCTCACTCTCTCTCTCTCTCTCCCTACCGCCCCCTGCAGGCCAGCTGGTGATCGAGGAGCAGCGGCGGCGGCTAGCTGAGCTGAAGCAGAAGGCCCAGGCTGAGGCCCACTGCCAGTGGGAGGCCCTGCACGGCTCGCAGACACACCTGCACGGCTCGCAGACACACCTGAGCGCCTCAATGCACTACGCCGCGCCGGTGCATCCCATCATGCACCACTCCATCCTGCACCACGAGCCGCCCTCGGCTGGCGAACAGCCCTACGACACGCTTAGCCTGGAGAGCTCGGACAGCATGGACACGAGCGTCTCCTCCGCATGCTCTCCTGACAACATCTCCAGGTGAGATGCACACAGGTCATGTGTTATCTGATGTCATAGGTCAAGGTCTTTTAAAGGGGCCATGCCGTAACGAACCATTTTTTTTAGGTTGGTTTTGAAATAACATGTGACTAGGGGATGTACCGAGCTTTTCAAATCTGACCGCTCCTTTCCCTGCCTGTAATGATCATACAAAGAAAGGGTCATGGCTAATTAGAAAAGCGTGACATTTCTACATCACAACTGCTCTCATTTATTAAGCTTCCTCCCCTTTTAACAATCTAGCAATACACCTGGAAGAGGCCTAAATACATTAGCCAATTAGAGTGAAGCCAATCATGCATATAACATTTAATATCAAAATAAGAGCTCAATTGCAAAATCAGCCTCTTTCTCCATAGGGTTTTCAGAGCATGCTAGAACACGATGAGAGAAATGAGCCAAGGCATTGTTTTCAATAGAAAACCTTGCAGATTTTACAAAAGCATCTCAGGGAATGTTATGTAAGGAATAATGGACGACACGGTGGTCTGTTTACAGAAATTAATGCATTGTCGAGGTTGTAAAACGGCCCCGACGCTTCGTAAGTTTATTAATTTCTGTGAACAGACCACCGTGGAGTCCATTATCCCGCTTATTCCACTGTTGCCACTTGCGTTCTGTTCATTTCCTGTTACAACGTTTTAATCGCTAAAACTGCCTTGTTTGTGGAACTACTTTCTTCCGACACATATCAACTCATTTCTCAACTTGCAGGACAAACTGCCGTTACTAGTTCTAAATGGATGGAAGGCCAGTCATTAGTTCTATCCAGAGCCTTATAGATATCTATATGGCTCTGGTTCTATCTCTCCCGTTGTCAAGCGGGCGTATCCCAAGATTCTAATGAACTTTAGCTTTGAAACATCGCTATTCTACTTAGCCTGCTGTCATCCATTTAGCTAAAAGCCACCTCCGTCATATGCTACAATGTTGCTTTGTTCTGAACGTCTGCATTTTACAGCTCGGATGCAACGTGACGGTTCATTTAAACTTCACAACGAGTTCGGCGAATTAATATACAAGTGTGATACGGCCAAAAAAATGGATTTACTTCACAGGTGTGCAAATAACATACGGTTAATGGTCGTTCTAAATTACCTAGGACAATGGGAAATTCAACCAAGCAGTGGAATAAAATAAAGTAATTCAATGTTTATGGCATGGCTTTAAGTATTTAAGTACATTTTAGAATATTTAATCAGTATTTAATTTTACAATTGTATTGTGGAAAAATACATTAAACTTAGCAGTGGTAGATAAAAGTATCCTTACGACTACCACCAAGTCCAATGTAATTTGTAGAAATTACTTCTATTAGTAGATTCTTTAAAATTGTGATGTGGGGTGATTTTTTGTGTACTTTTGCACAGTTTTGTTGCTAATGTGTGTTTGTGTGCATCTGTGTGTGTGTATGTGTGTGTGTGTGTGTGTGTGTGTGTGTGCGCGCGCGTGTGCGTGTGGGTGCGTGCGTGCATGTGTGTGCGTGTGTGCACATGCATGCGTATGTGCGTGCATGCGTGCGTGCATGTGTTTATGTGTGTGTGTGTGTGTGTGTGTGTGTGTGTGTGTGTGTGTGTGTGTGTCTTGCAGTGCGAGTGGGATGGAGAGTCAGAGGATAGCAGAGATGGAGAACATGCTGAGAGAGGCCCAGCTGGAGAGGGCCCGACTCATCGAGTCTCGAGTGAGTGCGCGCACACACACACACACACAAACACACACACACAAATACAGTACACACACACACACACACACACACATACATCCACATCCACACACACTCATCCACAACTCACACACACTTATCCACAACTCACACACTCATCCACAACTCACACACACACACTTATCCACAACTCACACACAACCACACACACTCATCCACAGCTCACACACACTAACACACACTCATCCACAACTCACACACTCATCCACAACTCACACACACACTCATCCACAACTCACACACAACCACACACACTCATCCACAGCTCACACACTCATCCACAACTCACACACACACACTCATCCACAGCTCACACACACCCACACACACTCATCCACAACTCACACACTCCCACACACACTCATCCACAACTCACACACTCCCAAGACCCATCTCATTATCAGTCACACTCATCCACAACTCACACACACCCACACACACTCATCCACAACTCACACACACCCACACACACTCATCCACAACTCACACACTCCCAAGACCCATCTCATTATCAGTCACACTCATCCACAACTCACAGTCAACTCACACTCACACACAACTCACACTCATCCACACTCACCAAAACCCACCTCAATTTTCAGTCTGTAATACAAGTTGCTAGAGACCATATATTTCAGTTTGTTCCCCCCTACTTGTGAAACAAATTTCTCCACTCCAGCAGGCACAGGTTGTAGCAGTCAGAAGATCAGTAGTTATCGTTAGCTCTGACCAGCTGATAGCTTGCTCACTATTGAATATTTCAGTGTGTGTCTAACATAAATTCCTGTGCACTGCTAATACTCCGGTGCTGGTTGGTAGCAGGAATTGCATTTACTGAACAAACAAGGCTCCTCGCCAGCATGTGTCTTCAGATCCGCGCCACAGAAGCAGAAATGTGTTTCTGTGTAGACCGGTCTGTTTTCACTTGCACACCTCCGTGTGTTGCGTTGTCTGTGTCCCGTATGAAAAAAAATTAAGCTATAGGAATCTTATAGTATTATGAGACAAACTAGTATGAATGTAATAGGGATACTATAGATATTATAGGAATCTTTAGTATTTTAGGACATATTAGTAAAGGTAAAGCAAGGTAAAGTAAGTTCATTATTATATGCACAGAGTGCAACCCATAGCGCTCCACACACAGACATCAACACATGGACTAATTGACACTAAACAGAAACACGATTCACCACATGAAACACATGAACAATACTAAAAAGCAAAATAAAAAAAAAATACATAAGTATTAATTGGTTAGGCCTAGTATTAGAAATAGTGTAAGACTGTACTATAGGAACACTAAAGAGGGTAAGGAAATTAAAGAGGTACTACAGAACATCAGAGACCTATTATACTCTACTATAGAAATATTCTACTGTCACTACAGTTCTGTTTTGTGAAGGTGTGATCTGAGAGCTGTGTACTGCGTGTGTCTCAGAAGCATGCAGGCAAAAACATGTGGCAGTCTACACTGGTCACCCACACACCCACACACACACACGAAACACATGGCAGTCTACACTGGTCACACACACACACACACACACACACACACACACACACACACACAAAACACATGGCAGTCTACACTGGTCACACACACACACACACACACACACACACACACACAAAACACATGGCAGTCTACACTGGTCACACACACACACACACACAAAACACGTGGCAGTCTACATTGGTCACATTTCACGGTCCTGCCCACCGCTGTGTGTCGTGTCGTGTTGTGTGGTCCGTTTGATCTGAGCGCCGCGTGTGTGTGTGTGTGTTTGTGTGTGTGTGTGTGGTCCAGGAGCGGGAGGAGCAGGCCCGGAAGCTTCTCCTAGAGGAGGAGCGCCAGAGACGAGCCGTGGCCGAGCGACAGCTCCAGGAGCAGGCGGCCATCAGGCAGCGCATGGTGGACAAGGAGGTCAAGCTGAGGGCCAAGAACTTCTCTCAGGTGTGTGTGTGTGTGTGTGTGTGTGTGTGTGTGTGTGTGTGTGTGTGTGTGTGTGTGTGTGTGTGTGAAAGAGGTCAAGATGAGAGCCAAAAACCTCTCTCAGGTGTGTGTGTGTGTGTGTGTGTGTGTGAGAAAGAGGTCCAGATGAAAGCCAAGATCTTCTCCCAGGTGGGCATGTGGGAAGGAAGGTGCACAGAGATAAACACACGGATGCTATACCGAAAGCCCAGATTTCCATTCAGAGTCATTTCAGTTGATTTAAATAAAATGTTATTTCATTCTGTTTCTATTACCATAATTAGAATTGTGTTTCACTTCATTTAAATGGAATTAATTTTGCCTATATTATTTCAGTTTGTTTTCTTTTGTTATTTTTTATTCTAGCTGCATTTCACATATGTTTCAACAACAAAAAATCCAATACATTCAAGTCATTCAGTATTACTAAAAATGTATTTATTTTGGGTTGCGTTACAGACATAACACTTCTGACAATTCTGACAGACTTTTGATCTCTTTTGAAAGGCTCGGCCCATGACTCGTTACCTGCCCATCCGCAAAGAAGAGTTCGACCTGCGCTCCCACATCGAGTCCTCGGGTCACACTGTGGAGACCTGCGACCACGTTATCCTTACCGAGAAGATTTGCAAAGGCTACCTTGTCAAGATGGGAGGGAAGATCAAGTCCTGGAAGAAACGCTGGTTCGTCTTCGACCGCATGAAAAGGACGTTTTCGTACTACGTAGGTAGGTATGGCGAGGTCTCCCTCTCCGAGCGAACCGTTTTGCGGCGGCTTCTGCGTGACTTGTCGTGCTTCGTGGCGATTCCCCAGAGCTTTAAGAGATAATGCATTAGTAAAAAAAACTGCTGCGAACTCGTGGCTGTAGGGGGGAGAGGAGAGCTAAGGTTCATTTACAATTCACTGTCTCTTTGGAAACTGCCTAGCAGCTCATCCTTGTGTTTTCCCGCTGATGATGAAATGAGGTGCAATGCTAGCAGGCCTACTACCAGCGGAGCTGCAAAAAAATCGAGGAGTGCAAACAAATTCACACCCAGGCTACGCTTGTGTGCACTGTGCCCCTGCATAAAGAAGCTACTCGCTCCGAATAAATTTCATGGGCATACGTTAAGGGCACCCGCTTTGTAGTGAATGCACGCCACATGGGCAGTTCAAGCTGCCAACAGGGGAATAGGAGCATACCCGCTCTTTTTGCCCAATTGATGTGGTCAATTACCATTGGACTGCTGTTTCCTACTGGATTCATTTGATATTGTTGCTGTAAATTAATGTCTTAATTGAAAAATGGCCGTAAATGAGAGAAGCGCCTTGTTGTGCTGTAATGGGTGAGTTCCGTTCCCATTGCGAGGCATTTTGATGAAATGTGATATTTTGAGTTGGTCTGTCATGAATACCATTGGGTCTGTTTTTCAGATAAACACGAGTCCAAGCTCAAGGGAATCATCTACTTCCAGGCGATCGAGGAGGTTTACTATGACCATTTGCGCAGTGCGACTAAGGTAGAGTGTCACCTTGTCAGCCGAGGAGAAACATCAAAGGCTTTCACAGTACAATGCAGTCACGTCCCTGTTCCCTGTTGTCAAGGGATGCTGCACCTTTCAAGACGTGCATAATTGTCTAGAGAAAACACACATGAAATGATTTGGAGTTTCACTGCTTTGGCTATTAAAAAAAGATTATAATATTCCATTTTCTCAAACTGAAAAAATGTCTCCTTGGTGTCCTGCTATTATCTCTAATGCTTACACTTGCCCTGCCTCTCCATTGCTTCCTCTAAAATGCTTAGCATATTTTATGTATTACTGCCTAAAGCCGAATGGATTTCGAGCACGCAAACTCGTCTTTGCTGCATACATTTATCATGTTTTCACAATCACTGTGCATTTGCTTGGTTCAGAAAAAGGTTGTCACGGTGACCAGTTCCTCAGTAGGAACACATCTGTGTTTTGACATTGGTTTATGCTGAAGATGAAAGACGCCTCGTGTTTACTGACGCTGTCCTCTGCTTTGTAGAGTCCCAACCATTCTCTGACGTTCTGCGTGAAGACTCATGACAGACTGTACTACATGGTGGCCCCGTCCCCTGAAGCCATGCGGATATGGATGGACGTCATAGTAACAGGGGCGGAGGGATACACACAGTTTTTGAACTGACCCCGTACTGTATGTCGAGTTCGATGGTCAGGCTGTGCCATTGAGAAGGAGACCCATGACCCCTCCATACTTGTCCCAAAACTCTTGGTGTTGGGGGAGAATAGCCTTTTAATTTGTAACTTTCTGTGTTTATTGTGAATATTCACTCCACTGTATAGACACTAGATTCACCTGTTTTCTACTTGTGCCTGCATTTTAAAAAAGGGAGATTTTGAAGACATTAAGACACATACTCTCAACTGCCTTTTTTGTTTGTTATTGTTTTTGCCAACAGAGATCTTTGTGTAGCAGTCAGGTGCTTCTTTGGTGTCTGCCACAGATGACCTTTTCAATCAACGCTTTGACAGTTTTATTTCTTTCTATTTTAAAAACAGTTGTCACGGCATGTTGCCACACGATGCCAAACTAGTGTGCTGTTACGTTTATTCTTCCTGTTTTGTCTGAGTAGCTTGTCATATATATCATTTGAGATTGTTGAGGCGAGGATTGCAGGGATTTTTTAGTCCACAGACGGCACACTGACAGACATACCTGCAGTGAAGCGTGAGGAGTGAGACAGACGTTGAGTGGCACAGGGAGTGGTGGTGGTGGTGGTGGTGGTGGTGGTGCTGGTTTCGCTGCAGCACACATCCATACTCAGGCATCGGCTGCGGTTTGATACACTGACACCATTGACTCCTTTTGAAGTAGGCCTAATTATATCTGTCTGTATTGTTACCGGTACATACATCATTAAGGCGCATCTTACACACACACATACACACATACGCAGTGCATAAAATAAAACACTAGTGACGGATTTTATATGTTATGAGCATTGAAATACCAAGTAGAGTTAACTTGCCAAGACCTGATAACTTGATGCTGTGGCTGGACCCTCTCTGAAGGCAGCCCGTTAAGTTCATCACTGCCAGTCTGCGTCGTGCGCCATGACAACGGAGAAACAACCGAGCTGGATATTTTCTTTCTTTTGTTTCTTTTTTTAACAGTAATGCAATTCAGTTTGTGCCTTGATAGTCGTTTATCACTACACATAAAAAGAAAACAAAAGGAAAAAAAATACATGGGACAGTTCTTGAAAACTGCTACTACGAAAAGCTACAGTGTGTACGTCATATGTTTACGTTTTTAAAAAGTGGAATTATCGATGTGATCGCAAAGATTTGCACAGTGTGTGTGGAGTGACAGAGTATGGCTGTTGTTTTGGACTGTTCAATTACATGAGTGAGAAAGTATGAGCTTAAAGGAGTGTTTCACCAAAAACAAAAACAGAAAAAGAATCACCATGAAATAATAGTCCACTCTGCGGCTACCCTCTCGGCAGGTGAAACGTGTTATTTATATGACGTCTGTTCTGAGAAGATCCACTAGTGCGGGTCGGCCCAACCAAAATGACTGCTTACCTTTGATTTCTTGTGAGCTGTTTTTACAGTATGCTGTGTGATGGACTAGCCATTGTTTTATTCTCACATACAAAGGGAGTGATTGAATGAATGTTTCTAAACCAGTGCTTTGTGTTGTCTGACACCAGAGAATTGATGGATGAATTTAATGGATTGATTTCAATGAATTGTTGTAAAAAGACATCTGTGTGAGGATTATTGTTAAAATACCACCCCCTAAATTGGTGAAAGAGAAAATGGAAAAAAACTGTGAAATGTCTAACTACAGTCTATAGAATTTACAAAGGCATGAAATGTGTATTAATATATCTGATAAAACTTTTTAGGTTTTAAAGATTAAAAATAGAATATCCTTGATAATAAGAGTCAGAAAACGCAAGATCCAAGAACAGAAAGTGAAGCAGGGAATTAAGATGAATCTAGGTATTTATAAAGAGCTTGTCCAACATATCAATTATAACACTGTTAAGACCAGGTGCTTCTGAGTAGTTTTACACCCAATTAAAATATATAATGCACGTCCACCATGTTCCGTTCTATCGCCATGACGTTGACTCTGTATAACTGTTTAATCGTCTGTTCCTTTTATTTGGTTGCTTGTGTTTGTTTTTTTTTTGTATTTTTTTTTTTGTTTTTTTTAATTTCCGTATGAATTGTCACCACAAGGTTAAATCAAGTGTTGTAAAATGTTAATGGCCATATTACATACACAAAAGTATTCACTGGTTTGTATTAAAAATGTGCTCTCACATTCTCAGACTCCAAATGCCTCATTCTTGCATCACCTTCCCCACTGCACCATATTAAACCCCCAGTGCTCTCAGATACATAGACATGACATGAGTCAATTATTGTATAATTCTCTATGAGATTAATATAAATACAACTATGAAATTACATCAAAAACAGGTTGAATCACTCAAAAGCTTGCATTGTGGACTTCACTTGCGATTGGACACATTTGGATTGTGATTGGATACAGGTGCCATAAACAGAGAAAATGGAGTTGGGAGCTGTAAATTGTGATTTAAAAAGAAAGACATTAATTTATCAACCAGGGATACTCAATTGTGTGTAACTGGAATGCGTCTCTGAGAAACATGACTCTAGTTCAGTTTTGTTTTAGGAGTACACCAACCAGGTTAATCTGTATACAGAGCATTGTGGTGCTCCCTCTTAATTGTGTCAACCCAAATCTTGCAATAAAGCCCCTGTCCTAAGTGAAGTGTTGGAGCTTTTTTTTCCACAAAGGTAAAAGTTGTAATATAAAAACAGCAATAATACAGCCACTGACTTAAACAAGGTCGAAATAAATTGCGTGTTCATGTTGAATCAAACAGTCAAACACCTTTCGTAGTAAAATAAATATCTGATAAAATCATTGAAGATAATTCTAAATGTTGAGATAGGGCAAGGCACCACACTGTTTATGCTGACACACATACTAATGAAGAGAGTACCTCTTCATTCTGTTTAATGTATTGCCACACTGATGTGTTTCTCTAGACAGACAAAACCACTCAGACGTTGAAATAAAATAAAAGAAAAGTTAATTTGAGCATGCTGTATGCAATAACATTATTTATATAAACACAGATACTGTACATACAACTTACAATCACAATATGGACAATAATAAACAAGGTGTTGAAAGCATTTCACATTGTTTTGGTTCTATTAAACGGTGGTGTGAACAATATTGACAACCATATTAAACACAGAAACAGATAAATTCACAAATGCAACATTTAAATTGTAGCTCATGAATATACCTGTTTTCCACATTGAATTGTAAAAACAACTTTTGATTATCTGGTTTGATCTGTTTGGGGATAGCAGGTGGTCTATCAGTTAAGGAAGTCACATCACATGTATTTGAATATGGAAATTCTAGTTAAACACACACACACACACACACATTTTTTATGAACACCAATTGCCAGGTGCATGGGGATTTTTTAACCATTCTATATATCATAATGGACTCCTTATTGACAACCTTGCAAAATATTTGCTAATTGCTATATTAGTGATCATCTGGTCAAAAACATGGCGGTGAGTTCAGGTTTGTTAGGAGGCCAGGATTAACTAGAAAGCTTGTCACAGACCTCAGAATTGTCAACAAAACAGAACACCTTATACATGAAAATGTCGTTCACGTAGGAGAGCACATAAAATGTGTATAACAATTTGTAGGTACATCAGCTCATGGCATAGTGGTTTATTGATATCTTGTGGAAAATATTGACTTGTCTGACATGCCTGTTGACTTCTCTATTGCAATCATTAATTGCGTCCATTAATTAAAATACTCAGCTCAGTATTCTTGAGAAAATATAGCTTTTCATTTGAGTGGAGAGCAGATCGCACATGTGCCCTGTCTAGTGTTGCACTGGATTGCACGCAAAAAGTGGAAGATGAGAGCTGGTGATGAAATGATGGTGTAACTATTTCTAATGTGCTATACAGCACTCCCAGTAAGCTGCACAGATACAATTCTACAACTCACACCATAGGCTGACATGTTTGAAACTCACCATGCCACTGTAATATCAATTTATAGTCTATTTAATTGGCTTGGTGAACTGAACATTTATTTGTACAACCACTGACAGGTTTCACCAAGAGGGCCACTTATTGTGCCAGAATTATTTTGTTGATAAACACAACACAGGTTTATTGAAATGTGAAAAATGTGATTAATTTAATTATTTACTGTGAATAACCCTTCACCAAGCCTGTCAGCAATCAGGATGTTGAGTTAAGAGTCATGTCCCATGGCAACAGATAGGCTACGGTTTTTAAGAATCAGGCAGTGTTCACTATTACTATAGCAACAGGACGATGTGATTGCGGGGGTGGGGCACACCTCCAGATGTGAGGCGGTGTCACTTGGGCATTAATGAGACCTCCGGATTGTTAGTCCGCTCATGCATGCAAGGACCCAATGGGCCAATAACACAGATGACCCATCAATATGTGTAATCTATGTGACCAAGTATAATGACACTGACCATTAATGCAAACGTTGCCCTTGATCCTGACCGTTTTGGTAGCCCGAGAATTAGATGTATAGGCTAATGCTGTTCAAAGAGCAATTGCCACTATTGCTGATAACACTGCAATAACACATTAATAATGCAACAAAGCGTAAAATGTACTGCCCTCGGCCACTATAGTACGCATATGTGTAAGCTGTTCTTTCCACTATCAACAGAAATTTCAATTGGTAAATGGCCGAGATGATGTTTGAGGGCGACATGTAGTAACAAATAGAAAAACTACAAAGTTTGAAAGTTACAACCCCTCTGAATCTGATGCAAGACTATTGCAACAATAGTTGCATCGCCCAGAGCGAAAACTGTGTCCTTCCACGTGCGCGTATTGAGTAGTCCTTTACTGTAAAAGGAGACGTTTTTAGACATCTCGTTTTTAAGTAAAGCCGTCACGCTATCAGAAAACACATCGGCACCAGTATTAGGCTACTCGGCCAGATGCGAGCGACACCAGCATTAAATGGAGTTGTATCGCCAAGATAATCATTACACATGGACACGGAGATTATGAGCAGCGGGAACAGCTCTAGTGGCCCATTAGTAGTATAGCCTACAACTGTATTCCGTTATCTGCGGAGGGATACTGTGTCGTGTGACACGGTTGGTCGCTGATGAAGAATCCCAGCAGCGGTTTCAACTTTCAGAACTCCTTGATACATTGAAGAGCTGCAAACTCATCGGACTCATCAGGATCTGACAAAATTATGTTTGAGATCAATTGAAGTCGACGATATCTCCGCGTTGCTGTGCTTTAATATATTCTCCACGAAGTCAGAATACTGAGCAAAGTCAGAAAAATGGAGTAAGTGTCAAGTTCTTTTAAGTTTCCATTTAACCTGCGGATTGTGCTAAAACTTTCCTCTGCTTAATTTGTAACAGCATGTTTTGTGTAGGGGTAAGTAAAGGCTATTGTTTCAAGTCTGTTCTAGAGGCATGAGAATATTGATATAGTAAACAACTGCTACTGCTGACACTTGGACAACCCCTACAAGTTATATCCTCAACTACATTTCTTATTGTCTTATATTCATTGTTAGGAAGGTCCTTTTTTGCTTTAATCAATGGATTATTGATGAAATCTATAATTTAACACAGTAGATTATAAATGCACAGTGACAGCTGTTGCTCTTAAACTTAATGATCAGTGTAGCAGGAGTATGAAAAAAACCTTTTATGACATATTTAAATATCTGTGTTAAGTGTGTGTGTGTGCAAATGAATAGAATTTGAATTATAGAGGTCTGTTCCCATAATCCTGCTTTCTCTTGGTGACCCCACATGCAAAAATGTATGAGAACTTTCAGGCAACTGAACAGGCAAAAGTTCTAGGAAAGCAGTTTCACTGCCTCACCACTGTGAGTGGGTGTGGAAACAGATGGGTGGGGAGCTGAAGGGAGGAAGGGGGGTGGGGCACACATGCACAAAATTTTATGACCATGAATGTCAAACTGACCATTTGTCTGTGGCTCTTTATATCCCTCAGGTCTCACGTTTCACCACTATCCTCCATGATGCCTGCCTTCGTTTCCAACGCAGCTCATCACATGAACCAGAAGAAGTCATTCTCGAGAAAATTTCCGAATTTCCTTCGTTTGCTTGGTCGGGTTCATCACTCCCCCTCCCCAACGGGCTAACGATAGCCAATCACAGGAGGAGAGAGGGGAGGAGCCACTGCGGAAACGACAAATAATTGGTAAGTCTCTACTAGACTATTTCTATTTTTCCAGTGTCCGTGTCGGAGCCGCACTGCAGCACACATGTAAATGGCGTACAGTGAGTAAGGCTAACGTTAAATCTGTTTTGTATGCTGGCATGTGTTTTACCGTATTACTCTGGATTGTTACCGTGACCTAGTTCTTCGCAGCCTATATATAATTTTGTCTTCGTAATTTCTAAAAAAAAATTGGTTATCATAGAGAATTTAATATTGAATTTTGAATATATTTTTTTTTTACGATAAATTGCAATATTTATTTTTTATTTAATGGTGTGGATTTTTGAGGCGTGGTACCATGTTATGATGCAATTTTGACAAAGATGTCGTTATACTGCAGAGCTTAAGGCTTTGCATAATAATAAAATCGCTTTAGGGGAAATAGAACAGTATGTGGCCAATATTTCAATTTCTATTATGCACTTTTCGAGCGATTTTTAGGTCAGATGAAGTGAAAGACATGCGAAAACAATTCTGATGTGTCTTTTATCTATCCTTTACCGCAGGTGAATATTCCACAGACTGGATGACCGAAAAAGAAGAATTATGCTCATTTTCCCCTTCGTCTGAATCGTCTCCTGGCTCCTCACAACCTGCCTCTCCCCCAGAACATGACGTTCAGGTGCCCTCTGATTTGCACATCATGACGTCACTCTTGCAAGAGGAACTTTCTCAGTTTGAGGATTATTTCCTCTCAGACTTCACCCCGGCCAAAGTGGAGAAATGGCAAAAGAGCCACAAAGGTGTACAAGGAATGGATTCAACCTTGTGCTACGAATTTCCATATGCTTCGCACAGCCCAAGCCAATCAGAAACGAACCCGCTGCTAGTTAGCCTGGGGGAACTCGATCAAGTGGGTTTCTGTGGAGGTCCAATGGGAAGACCCAAAATGTTGCGACCCACGGCATTCAACAATGGTCCTCCACACTACAGCGGCCGAAGGGTTGCGCCCAATGCATTCAGGGAAGGCATGGACTCACAGAAGCAGACATGGACTTTACAGAAAGAGACGTGGACTTCCAAAGAGAGCTACTCAGGGTTCGATAGCATGGTGCTTGACCACAGCTCTGTGGACAGAACTTTCGGGAAGAACGCAGGAGGTGTTAAGAAGGTCAAAGAATGTGCCATATTGTTGAAGGAAGAAGAAAACTATTGTTTCCGGGGCGATGTTTTTTGTAGTGTCGAGATGGCCCCGGGTTATTGTGTGAGTGGACCCTTGAATGGCCACTCAAAGAAGGAAAGCCATCTGATGCATGGGATGAAGAACGTTGGTTGGCAGGATAGGATGGATATTCCGTTTTTGCAGTGCAACGGTAATGGGAGGAACCTGGAGTTCTCCGAGCCAGAGGCCGCTGAGGAGTACTTCTACCAGCACGGCGTCGGCGCAGCAGAACCCTGCCCAGGCTTCATGGACCCCCTGGACGCCTCAGTGAAAGGGGTGGTCTCGGAGCCCCAGCTGCAGAACCACCGGCCCTACCACGAATGCCTTGGAGAGGGTTTCGAATGTGTCTTAGGAGGGGACAGCGTGGTGTCGGCCATGCACAGGCCAGTGCAGAGACCAAAGGACAAGCTCTGTGCACTGAAAGGAGACCTGAGAGCTGTCCCCATGGAGGGCCAACCTGGAGAGCGGAAGCAGAAGAAACGAGACCAGAACAAAACTGCTGCTCACAGGTAACTCAAGTTTAATATATTAAACGTTAGATATTTTACTATTGATATATTATCATATGTAAAATATATTGAATATGTATGGCTATATTATTAATATATTATCATTAGTATCAGTAGAGCGTTTAGTTGGCTTCGTAAAATAGTTTTGGAATTTCTGTTTATTATATATACTCCATATAATGCTTCCATTTTGTCTTCTGTTTAGATGCAATAGTTGTTATGTAAACTTGAAAAACCATATGATGGTTCAAAATGGCAGGTATCGTCAGCGTAAGAGGGCGGAGCTGGACTCTCTGGAGGCGGAGCTTCAGGGACTAGAGGGACAGAACCGGGCACTCCGCGACAAGGCGGAGTCGGTAGAGCGAGAGATTCAGTATGTCAAAGATCTTCTCATCGAGGTCTACAAGGCGCGCAGCCAGCGCATTAAAGATGATATCAGTGCCTAAAGCCTTCATGAGCCAGCAATGTATTCAGTGGGACTGTGGAAACGAAGTGAGACTTGCATGAATTTTTTTTTTAATTGATGTAGTCACATTGCTTAAAAAAACAAAACAAAACAAAACAAAACAAAACAAAAAAATAAATGTAGCCGTGTATTATTCATGATCTTCTCAACACATCAATTTATCTTGATGATCTGATATTATGTGCACTGTGACTTGTTTTTAATTTTTTTGAATTTTCACATGCATTCACTCTTCAGTTTATCTTGTTGGAAACAGGAAGTAAAGGATATCAGTGGGAATGAGTGAGGCTAATTTTACGAGGTCATGCCTCAGAGAAGCTCATTGGACAATGCAGGGGTGCTTTAGAAAAGAGTTGATGTCATCATGGAAAACTGTGCCAAAATATTACAAACAATTATTTTTACTACTACAGATATTTTGACATGTGTTGCCTATTTGCAAATGCAAGGATTAAATCCTCAGAGTAATGTCACTTACTCAGGTATTGAATGCATGGATAAAACTAGATGAGCATGGTAGGACAGGACTTGTATGTCTGCTTTGATTTCACAGCATGTACCATGGTTACAGCGGAGTATTTCATGTTCTGCTAGTTGACACACTTTTTTGTACTCTGGTATTTTTGTTATTTACTTTAATTAATACACACCATTATATGCCCACTATTTTATTTGCATTGTCAGTAGTGTGGGTGTCGTAGTTAATGTATGATATTGCTTTTCCTCTTGTTTCAGATCAGCTGTTAAAATATACTGGACAATCATTTTTGATCTTAATGCACTGTTTCAAAATTGAATCGAAATAATCTATAGAATCTGTTCACAATGGAAAAGCCGAATAAAGAGGTTGATTTTTATGGTACTTCAGCAAGTCTTGCTTTTGCCATTTAAAACAGAATGTTAGCCTTGTATGCAAATTTGTTCTTCACAACCTTAATTTTCTCTCTTTTTTATTTAAGTGTGCTTTCATTCTTATTTGCTCCACAAGTCACCTTTAAAATGTTAAAAACAGTTCCAGTACCTGATGGACAAGGTAGAAATTCTTAGCCATCTATCTTTGTATCAGTGTCCTATTACATCCAGCCTGTCCTGTTTATGCAGTCTCCTCCCCATGCACAGCTGCCACTGGAGATGTTAATATTTACAACGTGTGAATGGTAGAGGGCGCTGTTTCTTTCAGCTGAAGTCTGTATCCACAATTGTCATTACAGTTTTCTTCTTTGTTTTGATGCTTGTGTCAACTCTGACATCACATTCTCAAAACACCCGTGTCTAAACAAAAACACTCTGGCCAAAATGACACATTTACATGTAGCTTGCAAAAGGATGTTACTCTCTGAAAACACTTAAAACATGCAGCAAAAGCAGATCTTGCTTTCAACACATCCTGTCGTCAAATCACTGTGTGATTTCAATCAATCATTACACACTGGACAACAAAATGCAAAATATAGTTCTCAAAATTAGCATTTTTGCTATGTCTGTTACATTTCTTTCTCATTTTTCTGGTATCAGAAAAAACTGATAAGACTAAATGTACTGAATAAAAAATAATTGACATGTTAGACTTACAGTAAGCACCTAGACAAAACAAATTTCATTGAACTACAACTTGTCATTTTTCATCAAAATAGACCTACAGTAAACACCTTTTGTACTTTTTTCTTCACCAAATAGGCTATACAATAATTTCTCTAAATGTGCCTTAGATCCAGCCTACTTGCAAATAGCAAAACAGAACAGACATGGCATCTCTTATGGATAATGAATAATTGCTGATTGAAGAATTGAGCAAATGAGTTTCACACAGGTGTATCAGAGATTCAGACTTGTACAAGGAATCTCTACCACCTGTGAAAAGATGTTTTCCTTTTGTTTAGCACAGGGAAACCAATCGAGTTTTGGGACTTTGAATGACAACTTTGTTAACTATTTTGCAAAAGGGTGTGAGAACTGTGTGAACCCAATGAAAACGTGTGAACACATTCGCAAGAGATGACTTCTGCTGTGCTGTAGAAGCCTTCCATTGTACTATTGATATCCTCCAGTGCAAGGATTAAGAACTATAAGTATTATAAATACGATAATATAATCATATTATTATATAAGGTCAACTGTAGAATAGTGTGCTCCAAATAGGAGTTCTCAATCTGTTCCATAGGTTACAATAGGCTGCATGGTGTGATAAAGGCAGTGGAGGAAATCGAGTGCACAGACATTGCATGATTGTCAGCGGAAATTAACATTTGCTGTTCTTAATGTGTCATCTCAGGGTGACAAAATAAGACATTAAATGGAAAAGCAGCTTGTAATGTGTGTAATACAGATGTTATTTGTGTTTTAAACAAGAATTGAAAACCTTCCATTATATTCCTAACTTTTAACAATTTACAAACAAACAAAAAACATCTGTACAAATAGTGTGAGACACTTTGTCTGCCATGTTTTATCCATGATCTGATTGTTTTTATATGGTACATTGGTAAGGTGCTTTGTGAAGTACCTCAGTGGACCAGAAGGGGGAGCCTGGAAAGACCCCTTCAAAGCTACAAGTTATGAACTGCAGAAGAGATGCCTCACAGGTTTGCACATGTGAACAAACCCAAGAATTTTAATTATGGCCCTACAGCTTATTGTTACAACATGCAGGCCATCTTTAGTGATTCAAACATGTTGACCTACATGAAAAGAACAAAATGTGTTTTCTTTTTGTTAAAACCACTCTCACTTTGTTAATTGCATTTAAGTAATTACAGTTTTTCACAATTGCTTAAACACATTTACACAAAACACAATAACACAAATCTCAAATATCAAACTACATTCACAAAATTTCTGACAACCCCTGCAAAACTGAACAATCACATCAAAACAGTTGTACCTGTGCTCAAAATCAAACACTGTCTTCAGATAATCTCACAAAGCAATCAAAATGAAACACTACTGAGCAGTCATTAGACGCTACATCAAAAGATGGAAAACACAGTGTTCAGGGCAGCTCATATAGCTCCAGGAGAAATTGTCATGATTTACAATACAGTAAATGCATTTTTCATCTAAAAAGCAAAACAAAACGTCAAAATATGACATTTTGGATACATCATACACACTGTTGCTCAAAACCTAAAACTCTTCTGTCTTTCATATAGGCTTTATATATGTATTTCCATAGAAGAGTGAAAGTTATAGTATCTACAGAGAGAAGTTTAAATATACAGTAAAAAATGCAGGCAATATTGAAACCAAAAATAATGATTTTCCCCAAATAATGTGCTGTTGCAAATACAATATTTTACAGCCAGCAAGAAAAAAACAATGCAAAATACAATGACCACCAGATGTACATGGAGTTTTGAAAAAGCTGATTTTGCCTAAGATGGAAATTACTATCAAATGACTTTGCCTTTGTGTGTGTGTGTATGTGTGTGTGTGTGCGTGTGTTTGTCTGTTTGTGTGTGTGTGTGTGGGGGGGGGGGGTATTGAGCTAAAGGTAACTTGGGGAGAAACAAAACTAGAGTAAAAAAGACAAGTTTTACATAAAGCCAACATTTTTTAAAATATTACTGTAAGCTAAAGTCCGATTACATAGCCTGGGTGCCATTCCGAACTTAGTCCCGCCCACAACGTTTGAGTAGAATTGAGTATTACTACAATTGAGTATGACTACGTCAGGCTACCGATTACAGTCATTTTCCTTTCAAATCTGCATTGATTTTGAACATTTCAAACGGAAATCCTCTAGGACATATAGAGTATCTATTCATAGGTGTATACTAAGGCAATGATTGAATGGTGTTCAGTAAAGTAATGAGTGTTTACTCATGTGAAGAGTGAGGGGCAATTCCATGCAAAGGTCATCCTTACCATGGAAAAAAAAAGTTGTGCATACGCAAATAGAACTGTTGTTAAAATCTTTATTTAGGTCTATATTTTATTGTTTGTAACTGATCTGATTGAATTTGATGGAGAATGACACTCTTTTTACATCATAAATGTGGTGTGCAACCATACAGAAACAACTTTTTTTACATGGTAATATTATACATATTTCAAAAGTGGATAAATGGACCTAATGTTCAAACAAATTGTGTCATTTGACAAATTCCAGATTGACAAGGGAATAGTAGAGCAATGTCTATACTCAGCTTGCCTTTAAGAGCACAACTGTAAGGCTTTTGTTTTTAAGTCAGCAAGTTCCATGGCCATGTCACATCCATAACGTTTTATAGGAAAAGTTTATGCTACACATACAGTATTGATGCAGCAATGTCCAAAGTGTCTGTGCAAAGCTGATTTATATCAATGTAAAGTGTGATGACCAAATTGTGCCCCTTTCTTACTTTTAAAACCTTTAATGGTGCGTTATGGATGTGACGTTATGGATGTTACATAATGTGAATTTACAAGACTGGGGACTTTATTATACCTCAAAGCCTATAAAACGTCTGTTCTGGTGGCATGTCAGTTTCAACGCATTTCAACTGTCCTGCCGTTCACGTCTGCTTAACACAGTTTAATTTTAAATGTGACGCGATATGACAGCATTTGAAGTGTCAGGTCCTCTGTAGCTAATACCCACAGAGTTACATCAGTAAGGGCAGCAATAAACTAGATGTACCGCATAGCGGTACAAAATATGACCGCCTCTCAGTCCTGCATATTCTCTTCGCAAAAATAAATCACGCTTGTCAATTTGTCTCCATCTCCTACTCCTGCAACTCATGTGCATGTAAATGAGTGTGTGCATATGTGAGTTTGCTTTTGTTTATAAGAGTGTGTGTGTGTGTGTGTGTCTGTGTCTGTGTGTGTGTGCATGTGCGTATGCGTGCCTGTGTTTGTGTGTTTATGTGTGTGTATGTGTGCGTATGTGTTTGCATGCCCTCGTGCGTATGCGTTCCTGTGTGTGTGTGTTTATGTGTCTGTATTCATGTGGGTGGGTGTTTGTGCATGTGTGTGTGTGTGTGTGTGTGCTTGCCTGTCTGTATGTGTTTATGTGTGTGTGTGCTTGCCTGTCTGTATGTGTGCGACTGTGCGTGCGTGCGTGCGTGTGTGTGTGTGTGTGTGTGTGCGCATGTGCGTGTGTGCACGTGCGCGTGCATGTACTTTATGTGTGCAAATCACAAATGAGTGGGTATGGGTTAGGTTGATGCGGGCTCTTGAGACTAGCATACCATAAATATTTTGTCATCTTGGGTGCAACGGTTCAGGTAGGGCTAGTTATTTAGGGGAGTGGCCACCAAGTTTCATGTTCCCTGGTGTTTCAGTAACCCGGGAATCACTGACCAAAATTGATGACGGTAAAAGAAAAAAATAAATTTCTTTTTTATATTTTAAATGACTTGTCCTGATTCTTCCTGTGGATCTTAGTGGGCACTGAGGAAGCAATAATTTCATCGCTAGTTTTTCATGATTACTATTTCAATTGTTTCATATCAAAATTCACTACTTAATTATGTGTTTTATGTAGTTTGTCGAGGACTGGTTCAGACACGTCACATCCATAACGTGAAACCGTCACATCCATAACGCCAGTTTTTCCTACATAATGCATTACAAAAATGACGCATAGTTTCAAAAACACACTTTTTGTGTTCATTCAAGTCTCCTTCATGGTACATATATCATAGTGCCTTGTATTCTTAGGATGAAATTGATTATATGAAATTTGAGGTTTTCTCAGTATTAAGAGGACAGAGGTTGCATTAAAAGTTATGCAAATTAATTCACTGATACTAATTTTGCCCCCACTCTAAGGCATTTTGTTTACCAATATGAGTCCAATTGTCACATCCATAACGCTGGAACTGCCCTGAGAGTGAAGCACTGGTGATTTAGTGTGGCATTTGATGGTGTGTGAAAAACGAAATCAAGTTACTTCCTGTTAGATTTTTGTGTGTTAAGTAAAAAATTGTGTGTGGTGTTTTGCAAAATTGTTTTTGTAAATTGAAAACTGAGTCAAATATTGTGAATTAGTGTTATATTTACAGACATCCCAACCTGCAAAAAGTCATTTCAGGGAGGTATCCCGAAGAACCCCCCCCCCCCAAAAAAAAAAAGAATTATTGTAGCCTATAGGTATACTTAGATACTGAAATACAGATGAATGTTTGATAATTAAATTTTGATAATAAAATATGTAGATTTTGGTAGTTTGGTCTTTTCATGTAGCCTTGGCAACTAGCCATCTAGGCCTGAATAATATGCACATGAAATTACACTTGTTCAACTCACCTCAACATGTCTTTTGCAATCATTTAACCTGCCATGGGCAATAAGTCACTGTTACAAACAGTGCAGCATGCAACTACAGTATCATTATTGTTTACTCTTATGAGACAAGGGTAGGCCTACACATCATGTGGTCTGATGTGAAATGGGTCTTAAATGTTCATTTTTTGGGGGCACTCTGACTCTGCCATGACGCTCCTGTTCCTAGATACATTGAACTGATTAATTTCGTTCACGATAAAAGACATCAAAGCCTGACTACATTGAAAACGGATTGGTTGATTTAGCAAAACATGCCAATCAGGATGCGTCTTGCTTCAGGCACACGCACACCACACCACCCCTCTCTCTCTCTCTCTCTCTCTCTCTCTGTTGTGTGCCGCTAAACTCAGATGCATACGTGATTTGAAGTCTCGGTCTTGCGTGCGCACTCTTGCTCGCTCGCTCTAGATTCCGGGAGATTTTATCTAATTTGCGGGCATCAGGGAGCCGCTATCAATATGCGGGAGACTCCCGGAACTTCCGGGAGACTTGGGATGTCTGTATTTATGGTTCTGCAGATTTGGTGTGGGGTTATGAAGTTTGGAAGACATGTTTAGAAAATTGTGTGACAAGCAAAGGTTTAGTGTGTAAGCAGTTAAAAAACTGTAAGATCAACAGAACTTCAAGACCTTTTTAAATGCTAGATCAAATTCAAGACTTTTTTCCTTAGTGGTTTCATGTTAATGAAATGAGTTACCCAGTGCTCTCCGTTCCTGTAATGCAGCGGTTCCCAAACTTTTTTCCCCGCGGACCACCTTCTACATCCTGACTCGGCTCGCGTACCACCATCCAACACATAAAAAAGTAACTCATTCTATTGACGCATTCCAGGCATCGTTGTTTAATTAGCCGCCCTACATGATAACATAATCAAAATGTGCAACTGGTCTATGAGCTCTCACGTTAAAAAAACAGTGTGGAGAACCACATTAGAATGGTTAGGTAGCATCTCACTGCAGACCACGCACTATGGCTTTGGGCAGTCTGTCTCCCAATCCACGTGAAGCCTAGGGCTATATGCCTCATCATACTTTCGTTTTCTTCACCTTCATTAGTCTGCCCCCCATCCCATTCCATCGTTACCTGTGTCCTGCTCTGTTTCTCTCGCTTCTCCTCTTCGATCGCTTTAATTAGGCCTTTTGGACAGTGTCCCTGTTTTTAGCCAGTTTTCCATGTTTACGCAGACTTCTACCTAGCCTATACTTCAACGAAACTAACGCGCCAGATATTCTGGCTGCCCGCAGGAAATCACATGTAGCCTATTGTGTGTAGCTTATTTTTTTAATGAAAACATACCCTATTATAGAGTTTTGATCTGCATATGTACCTTAAAGTGTATGGTGGTCTGAGCCTGGTTAGCACGCAGCCATTCTCAATTGTAACTGAGAGTGGGTCTCGGAAAGGTTCATTGACTTACGACTTCGAGCAGGGGCGTAACTAGCAGTGAAATTAAATCTAAATGGGTGCATTAAACTCCTACCAAATCGTTTCAGAAGTGTAGGTAAACGAAGGTTTTAAATGCAGTTGTTTACTCAATGGTGTGTGTGTGTTGGAGGGGGGGGGGGAGGGGGGGTGAGAGGCAGCATTCTGATGCCTACTCAGGACAATGACAACTACATTAGCATTAAGCCTGATGGGCCCAAGATCTATTTAAGGAGTAGTTATGATACGAGTCAGAGCTTTCGAACAAATTAGACTGGGAGTGATAGTATTATGATACTATGATAGGTACTAGAACTGGTTATGCTGCTCAGTTTCAAAAGTGTGTGACTGGAAAACCACACTGTTAAAGTCTGCAGCCGGTGTATAGCTTTCCAGACTTTCAAGACGGTATCTTACAGAGCCGGTTTTCTGTCAGCCAGCCATTTGCGTGCAAATAGCTGTGGGGATCAACAAATCTTTGATCTGTCAAGGAGAAGCCGTGGGCTCTCTCTGTGCGTGAGAAGAAGATGGGTTGGTGTTGGCCCGAGGGCCATAATCATCTCGTGGTGTCATAATAATTATAACCCACACTGCAGTGTGTGGTTATGATGAAGAAGACCAGAATGCATTCTAATCTCGGTGAGCACTTAATAAGATAATTTCAATACTGTCTGGATATTAATGTGGATTAAAACAAACTGTTGGCATTCTCTGACCTTGTATGATGTCTGAATAGTTGAATGAATGAGATCATGTAGTGCTTATTTGCCTTTGTTGGTTTATTAGAATGATCACTCCAGGTTAATTTATTCTTTCATGCGTTTTATAATTTTTTTTTGTTCCACATATGTATAACATCTTCATAATTTTGATTTTGATATACAATGAAAGTAAGTAGCAAAATACACAAGTCAACAGGGTAATGTGCCGACATCAAACATTAAGCGGGTTGTGAAATCCAACCTGAGCGGAGAGAGTCCCTCCTGCACCGATGCTGCCCCACAGGGCTCTGTACTCTGCACAATTTACCAGAATCACCCAAGTCCTCCGCTTTCAACAAACAAGTCATCTCGTTCACACTCGCAATAGCCTACACATATAAAAGGGCTCGTAGGCTACTATTCTCAATAGCCTACACATATAAAAGGGCTCGTAGGCTACTATTCTCAATAGCCTACACATATAAAAGGGCTCGTAGGCTAGGCCTACTATTCTCAATAATGGATCAGGTGCTCATTCACACCCAGTGTGTACTAATTGGCCTCGGCCATGAGAACAGGAGAAACACTCACAAAAGTATCATGTATCAGTACCACGCCCAAGACATTATGTATACATTATCAATAATAAATCTTAAACATGATACAAATCACTGCATACAAAGGAAATGCAATACAACCCATTCTTAGGTAAAAACTCATCAAATAATTACCTAGTATATGCCGTGTAGCAAAAAGTTACATTCTTTTAATGTTGTACATAAGATTACATTCCCGCCACAAAAATGTGAAAAAATAAATTCCACTTAAACTAAACTAAACTAAACTAAACCAAACCTAGCTCAACTTAAAGTTTTTAAATCAATCATCTCACTGTATTATTCATTCGATACCCACCCATGCAAAGTGGTGCCTGTGGTAGAATAGCTGTGAAACCAAACACCTCTTTTCCCTCCACTATTTGCTTCCGTATTAAGTGATGGGAAGTACACATTCACTCACACAGACGAGCTATCTCAGCCCCTCCACTGCTCACTTCTCAAACATATAAAAGCAGTAACACTAACACACTTTATATAATCCCCATCACCTAATACACAAAACATTTCAAAATGTGCTTAGACAACATAACAAATGTATTATACACACATAAGAAATAAAGTAAAATACATTTTTTTGCTAATACGGTCTTCAAAATGCTACTACTACTACTACTACTACTACTAATAATAATAATAATAATAATAATAATAATAATAATAATAATAAAACAATGTGACCTATGACATGCAAAATGAACAATTATTAATATGAAACGGATGCTAACACAATTACATTACACAGCGTTTTATTCCTTATCCCTCAACAACCACAAATCCTCTCTATCTCCCCTATCTGACACTGATGACACAAATCATATTTTATAATGGGACTTTAACATCAGTGGGTTCACTTGTGAGTCAGTAAAGATAAAAGGGTTTGCCAAATACCAATGCTATCTTAAATTAAAATTTAATGACAGCAACAATAAATCACCTCAGGGGACTTAAACAAGAACCAACATTTAAATAATGGTAACCTGTTTTAGGTGACATGTTTTATTTGTATTGCCTTAAAAGTAATGAATGCCCTTGAACTCTCTGTTCCGCATATAACCTCACAAAAGTAAACCATCAAACCAAAGTGAAGTTAGAAATAAATCACTATTTTCTGAATTGATTATCACTCAAAAAATGAAACAAGGTTTCTTACAGAGGTCCTCCACCAAATTATATACATATACATATATAAATAACTCCATTAAAGGTGTAGTCTGCAATTCTGATGAGCATATCACATATCCCTTCTATGCTCGTGAAGCGACGTGCTAATTGGCAAAATAGTTTATAGCTTGGTCCATGTCACTTTTACAGAGCAAGGACTGCATGCAGTCACCTCTCTGGGCATAGACACAATTGATAGCTAGAAGGCTGTGATGAAAAATGTACTCAATTTGACAACAAGTCATGCCCTGATGAGGACGATTGAAACATGCAGCCATGTCACCAGTATTTAATAAAGAAGTGCCTTAATTCTGACAGAAGTGCCTTAATTCTTTTCTTTTTTTCCATTGATGACCTAGACCATGTTGATGAGCACTCCGTAGTTTGGATTGGAATTATAGACTGCACCATTAATAGATCACAAAGTCATAGGGCCCTACTTTTGCGACGCAAAACCTGGTGCAAAGTGGATTATTATCCTGACGCAAAGTTTATTACTATCATACACTCTTTTATTGAACAATGTGCTCAGGGGTGTGGCAATTAACAACCGAAGGTGTGGTCTAGCACATTATTCCTAACATGCTCGTAGCGTGAACGCGTGTGCACTGCTTTTAAAATGCTCTTAAGGGGAGCTGTCCATGTTAATAGTTCTGAAATATCCTCTAATTTGATGGTTAATTAATTCACATCAATACGAAAATAGAAAAACTTTGACATCTGCATGTAAGCATCCCAAGTAGGCTATATGCCACACAGAGACATAAATAATTTTAACTATTTAACATTAGATTGTTGCACCGTTTTTATGTTTGTTGGAAGATATATAAACATATTAGGCTTGGGCTATAGCTTACTCCTACATCGGTCATGCCAGTTCTTTGCTACTTGTGAGAGTCCTGTGTGCTGCCTGTGCAATAGTGTTTCGGGGTGTCACTTAAGAAGACGTTTGAAGATAAGAAAGAGGTCGAGTAAGAAAGTGAGGAAATGTGTAGGCTTAAATAACATATAGGCTTAGATTTTGACACAGCACAGACTAAACCAGTGGTTCTTAACTGGTCTGGCTTTAGGACCCACAATTTCCCCATGTTCCCATTTAGTCGCGACTTTAATCGTGACGCAATTTTGTTTTAGCTTTCAAGCCAACAGATATGGTGAGCTACATGGTAAGACACGCAAAGTGCCTGTAGGCCTACTTGTTTGGAACATGCTGATGTTTGGAATTACATTTGTGCGTCTTCAACACCTTTCAAAGTATTCGACAGGTTTGCTTTTAACAGGGGTACTTAGTTTCCATGAAGCATTTTTGTTTTATTGGTTTCATGCTCTCATGTGCCAGCAATTCACTGCACACCACACACTGGGGTTTCAGTCCCATTTTGTCCTCTATTTAAGCGAATCCATGTCCTACCTCAAATATCCAGGGTTGTAGCCTACTTGCGTATACCACTAAACTGATATCTAACATGACCGGTCACATTAACATAGGCTATGTCCATGGCAATGACTGATATACAAATAAAGTCTATCAAAATAAAGGTCAGAGTATTTTGCATGCTAAAATCTGATTCATCACAAGTAAATATGATAAAGAATGGGAACCTAAGTTGGATAATTATATTATAAGTTGTAATTCCCCTGTATGTCCTGCTGGTAACTTCAGTGAGAAGTACCATTAAGACGCTCTTAGCCAGTAACGAGTACAAGCCACTCCTCTGCAGGATAAACGAGAACAGATGCGTATAGGCTATATACTCTGCTAGGTTTTAGTATAGCATGGTTTAGTGGAATATCTGTTCCATTCGGTCTCACGTGCAAGCAGATTCCTTCAAATGCGCTGCAAAATACAGATGCGCTGTTTGGAATTGCGCTGCGTGCTGTTAAGGGGAATGACAGATGTCATTCTCATTGGTTTAAATGAAGTTACGCCCAAAACATAGCCTGGTAAACCAGACCCTGGAATCTTTCAGATTAAGGGTCTGGCCACGAGTAATGAAAATGGCCCAATTCGAGGGGCGGCACCAAGCATGCATTTGAAACTCTCACTGCACGCAGTTGGATAACGCTACGACCAATCACAACAATTCACAGTGTGACGTATCCAGTTCTTGCAAAGGAGCGATTTGAGGGCGATTTTCTGCTCCTCTTTTAGTTGAAAAGCCAAATCTAAATCCTTTATTGTAGCGGCCAAAGCCGTTTCAAACAACTGGTGTTCATCGGTAGCTATCTTGCAATGTTTTCTAGATGATTCCGGACGTCGCAGCACCGTCGTCATCAGTGCAGCTCGCCTTTGTCCCGCCTACACCGATTTGATTGGTCCCTCTCGCTCGAGAGGTAGAAGAAATTTGGATCATTGCTCGTGGCCAGAGTATCTTGCGGGCACAATTCAAATTGTGCTCTCGCGAGAACTCTGGATTTCCAGGGTACCCAAAACACACCCAAGAGTGATTAAGAAACATAATAACCGCCTTGTTGCGCCATCCGCCCGACGTTTGATAATGTTTGATAACCAAACCACCCCCAATGTGGACTGGACAAACCCCTAAATTGAATTAAGCTATTCGCTAGTGACCATGCGTTTTAAATCGCCAAAATAGGGCCCACAGTAAAATACAATGTAACATGTAAAAAACATGAGCATGCCACGCAGCGCTCCCTAACATTACCTCACTACCTGCATAAAGGCAGCGACACGGTGGGAGGCTACACAAATAATATTTGTGTATATTATATACACATTGACTGATCACACAGTATACTCCACATGTGCGTCTTCATATACCAAGAAAATTGAACAAACAGGATAAGTTTCCATAGAAACCAGCTAATGAGCAGCCTCAGTGATAATCGCAGAACTCTGCAAATACCCTCTGGCTGCATAATACATAGCTTTGACCTTTAAGCCCAGAAGAAGACACTCCTCTCTCTCTCGACACAAACAACTGGCCTTCCAACTACTGTTGGCTTTTCTTCTTCTTCCTCTGAACTCTCTTCTGAGACAGGTTCAAGCTTGTATTCACTCAGAAACATGTACCGTCAGTTAACAGGACTGCATTCTTTCTGCAGACGCTCACACACACACACACACACACACATGTGAAGTTCATGAGAACTAAAGATATGTGATGGCGGGCAGGCCACAGCTAGGTCATGCAGATCTCCTGTAAGAAGAGAAGCACACAGAACACAATCAGGCATGGTGCACACACAGCAGGTCCCCGAGCACGGGTTTTCTATTGGGTAGGGCATTCCAACAGGTAGCGCACACCTGTTTCTGAGTAACTCTCCAAAAAGGTTCAAGGAAAATGTTCATAAATAGATTCCTATCAAATCAAATTTACAGTTTACAAACAGAGAAGGTAAAGGATGTGAAAGGAACCTTAAAACGCATACAAAGCTTTTGCAGCTGTTTTGGGTGGAGATCTGATTAGATCAGATTACACTGTGAACCCATCTATACCGTAGTGTTAACCAAAGATTCTAGAGTGCTACGCTCATTCTTAAAAGATGCATTCAATCCAAAGTCATGTCTAGTGAGACATTTATGGAGGGAGGCAGCAGGCAGCTGTCTTCCGTTTCAAACAGAGCCAGATGTACAACGAGGCCTGGCAATTCAATAATGAGCCTGGCAATTCAATAATATACAAGCAAAACAAGCTTTTTTTTATAACCACTGAATTGTTGTTTCAACACTTCATAATCACACATAATTCTCTTTTTATTTATCAATCAACAAACGAAAAGCAGAATGGTGAAAGTGTGCCACAAATGGAATTTGAGGTGTGTCTGAAGTTCAAAGTAATGTCTGCAGGAAAGACGGACCTTCTACATTCTCTCTAAGTGGGAGGACAGCTGAATGCTAACATGCTATCATGGAGCGTGTGTTGCAACACTCAGCGTTGCGTGCCGTGCTCGGTGCAGCCAGCCTGTGACACATCTGAGACTTTGTTGACTCAACTGACTCATTTCCTCAGAACATTCACTCAACTCTTCAATTAATCTTACATTGGAATGTATTGAACTGTACCTTTCTTGCAAAGGTCTTGCAACATTTTAAGCAATCACAAATCTGTCCTGATACTGAGATAGAACACTGATAATGAGATATAACATTGACACTTGTTTTGCATACTGTACACAGTGTATATACGGCACACTTAGCCTGTTTCCTGTACAGGGATTGCATCTATAGTCTTGACTAAATGCTTTTGTCAATGGAGATTTCCACCTATGTTTGCTTTTAGTCTTAGGCTAGGGCTCCATCAGGGCTCCAACGTTAGGAGGAACCGGGCCATTGTCACAGGAATCATGCCAGACGCAGAGCCATAGCCACACTAAATGCTGCTGAAATATGCTGATCTTACATAATGAAGTGAGAATGCAGAATGTGCAATGTAAGTATAAGTATATATACTCTTTTGATCCCGTGAGGGAAATTTGGTCTCTGCATTTATCCCAATCCGTGAATTAGTGAAACAGACACAGCACACAGTGTACACACAGTGAGGTGAAGCACACACTAATCCCGGCGCAGTGAGCTGCCTGCATCAACAGCGGCGCACGGGGAGCAGTGAGGGGTTAGGTGCCGTGCTCAAGGGCACTTCAGCCATGCCTACTGGTCGGGGTTCGAACCGGCAACCCTCCGGTTACAGGTCCGAAGTGCTAACCAGTAGGCCACGGCTGCCCAAAAATGTAGGCTATTGTGTGTGTGGTTGTATGTGTCATTTTTTCCTTTTAGAGTTTTAGTTTTTTATTTATTATTATTTAATATTAATACATTTTATTTATAAATTGAAGTTCTTCCACGTTGTGAAACTCAGGGCCAGATGTACGTACATTTGCGAACGTAGCGTTATCAGCGTCATGGACACACCGCAGATTGCGAACGCTGTCAGACCCAAGTTTCCGTCGTATTTATCAATCGTTCAATCCTTAGTGTAAACTGCGCCTTTCTCTGCCTTTCTCCGCCCATAAACACAATGAAGTTAACTGATGACAACATTAAAAAGAATCAAACGTTTAGCGATCATGAAATAATACCATACATGATAAGATGTAAACAAGCAGGGAGATAATGAAGATCAGTAGTTCTACTCAAACTACTTGTGCACATAGGCTATGGAAGATCAAATCTAGCAAGTAGGAAAGTTTAAGTGAATCACGTAAAAGTGAAAGTAAGACATTCGAAAGGACAACGAAAGTTGAGGTTGCTTTTGGTAGTAGGCTACAAATACTTTCACCACACAAACTGGTGCTCTAAATAGCGATTCTGTTGTCTTTGAAAGGTTCTCTTATTGACGCATTGAACTGCAATTTGGATTAACACCTGCTTTTACAAGGCGGAAGTATTTAGGCGCAGAATAGACGTGCGCTTTCAGGAGCAGACTTTGTACATACCACGGAATAAATAATTAGGCGCTCTTTACTCTTCCCCTCCCATCTTTTTACGCTAAACTCCCACTTTCCCCTGGATCCTCCCATGAATGCATATGCATGACATGACAAATGCAATCTGCCACTTTCAGCTCCCGCGACAGGCAGTTTGCACTTTTACATCATTGCGGCCTGTTTGTACATACCTCGCAATGATTTTACACGCACATTGCGAAACAAATACGCCTGAAGTGGGCGCAAAAGCGCTAGTACATCTGGCCCTCAGACCCATAACCACACTAAATGATAAAGATGCATAGTTATTGTATAGACTCAAAACATTGTGAGACTCAGACCCATTACGACACTAAATGATAAAGATGCATAGTATATTCTATGGACTCACCACCATGTTGTGAGACTCAGACCCATGACCACACTAAAGGATAAAGATGTATAATTATTGTATAGACTCACCACATTGTGCACGTTACTCTCCATCTGCAGGAGGCACTCGAGCGTCTCCATCATCTGCTGCTTGCGCAGGGCGTGGAGCCTGGCGTGGCCCTGCAGGGCCCTGCTCTCGCCCTCCTGCACCATGCCACTGAGGGATACCACTGCGCTCTGCAGGATGCTCAGCCCTGGACGCACAGATGGACGCACAGGAGGTCAGAGGTTATTAGTGGACACACACACAGAGCAGGCTTCAAAAGACACCATTACAGCCTACACACACACAGAGCGTGCTTCAAAAGACACCATTACAGCCTACACTACCAGTCGAAAGTTTGGAGACACTTATACATTTCCATTCCACTTCATTATAGACAGAATACCAGCTGAGATCATTTGCATTGTTTTTTTTAAAATCAGTTTCAGAAAGTTTTTCTGAAAACAATGCATAATGAGCATGGGACAGGAGCAAAGTAACCGTATTCTCTGGATAAGAAACTCGAAGGCAGTCTGGGGTAAAGGCCACGGGTAAGATATTTAGGAAAGCATCGAGGGGGGAAAACAATTATGTGATGTTTTGATGGGTTGGTGCTACGTCAGAACAAATCCCGACCAAAAGCTGCACTCGAACTCGCAGCACTCTGCACGTTATCAATTTTCTTTGCACGGCTACCAGACGAGTTACTGTGTTTCAGTCCGTTGCTTAACGTCACACGCTTCTCACTTGCCTGGACTGAGGATGCGCGAGAACCGAAGTTGACCAACAGGAAATGGGATCAAATTTGCTTCACACATCACTATGGGATGGCTGTGTCCATATCTTTTACCAGAGGTGGGACCAAGTCACTGTTTGGCAAGTCACAAGTAAGTCCCAAGTCTTAGCAGTCAAGTCCAAGTCAAGTCCCAAGTAAATACAGAGAAGGGCAAGTCGAGTCCAAGTCCAAGTCACATCAAAGCCAAGTCGAGTCCAAGTCCAAGTCCCAATCTTTTTCAAGTCCTGAACAAGTCATCAGGTACTCTTCACTTAATAATGCCATTATTAGACTATCGATCATAATTTTAGCACTTCCATCTAATCCACAGTAGTTTTTGTTTATAAATACAGATTAAAATATGTTCAATGTTTCTGTCTTGTAATCTTTTACGACATATGCATGTGCATACCTGAGTAATCTGTAAACGGATAGCTACATAACACTCAGCACAGCTGCAAATATATATATTGTTTTTCCAAATTGCGGAGCCCACTGTAAGGATGAGTAATAATTTGACTGACGGCAGTTCACTGCGCTAGGCCACAGATTTGCCTGCAAACAATTTATTAGGCTGTCTGGCAGTGGCGACTCATAAGGGAAGCCAAGGTCAACACTTTTATATTATTTAAAATATAATAATGACAGTAATTTTGTTTTAAAGTATTCATTTCTACTACACATTTGATGCTGTTTATCTCATTTGTAAATGGTGCACTGTCACTTTAAGCCCATTGTGTCATTGTGTGCCACTGTCCACACGTTCTCATAATGATCTTTTTTTACCAGCTCCGTTCAAATATAGCCTATGGCTAGTCCACAAACTCAAACATTGTTTGTGCCACATGTATAGCACAATATTAACAATGATAAGCATGATATTAAGTTGGCACAAACAGCTTTCATTCCCTTGGAAAGAGAAGCATGTATGACATGATGCTTGCTTGACATTTTCTGTTTGCAATTAAAAGTGAATTATGAGCGCGGTAGCCAGTAGCCACCTAGCTACAGTAGCTGAGTGAAATGCGTTTCAATCGGCATATCATGTGCTTCATGTAAATAAATTATTATATACTTCAAGACTCACCAGTTCCATTACACAAGGCAAAGACAACTCTTCATAATATTCTTGTCCACTTTCCAAATCACAGTGAGTGCAGCTATGTCATAGTGACCTGGATCTCATAGTTTATAACAGTACAGTAGGCTAGGGAGAACCGGATAAATTAACAATCTCCTCTAATCTCGTATTTGTTGCCTTCACGATTTCCTTTTATATGTTTCTTATATTTAAAAGAAGATATCAATCATCATCAACAATGACAAGCCAGCTGGAACCTACTCATTTTCTCTCCCTCTCGTGCGTGCTTAGATGCGTTCTCAATTAAATGCAGTATAGGCTAGCATAAGTTCAAATTGGATCTTAATGGACAGGACTCGAAAAGTATCAACTTTATGTAACATGCTGTTGGTGCTTTTTGACATTAAACGTTCTCTAACAAGAGTGCAAATCAGTTTGCAGTAAAGCTACTAGTGATTGGCTTAATGTTGGTCCTTCCTCTGTCTCTTGGTCCCCTACAAACAGTGTGTAACGCGTGTGGGGGTAGTGGCAGTACTGTACTGTGCTCTGGCCGCTTGTCTCCGCTATTTATTTTTTTTTAGTCGCGGGAAAGCGTCTGTGGGGTGACTGGTCCACGATCAGGAAATTTAGTTTTTGATTCGAGACATGTCAAGTCATCACAAGTCAAAGAGGCAAAGTCCGAGTCAAGTCTCAAGTGAATAGTATTCAAGTCCAAGTCGAGTCGCAAGTCATGGCGAATTTTATCAAGTCAAATCTGAAGTCATTAAAATCATGACTCGAGTCTGACTCGAGTCCAAGTCATGTGACTCGAGTCCACATGTCTGTCTTTTACTGTCTATGGTATAAACCAAGGTGTTGAGTGTGTTAGCCTGTTTTTTTATGAATCAGAGGCATGGCATTGTAAATCGCATTGAGTGCTCGGAGGAGTGGAAAAGCACTAATGAATGCAGCCCACTTATCATTTACTATTTACAACTACTACTACTACTACTACTACTACTACTACTACTACTATGTGTATGGTCAAAGTGAGCCACAGACTATACTGAACACAGTCTGAGCAGAGAATCCCTTAAAGGTGCTCTAAGCGATGCCACACGTTTTTAGGCTAAAACATTTTATGTCACTTACTGCAAACATCACCTAACCAACCGCTAGCTGTCTGTGTCCTGAATACACTGTAAAAAAACGTGATCTTTGTGGACAGCCCAGGCTTCAAAAACAGCAACAAAAACAACCTGGGCAAACCTAGCATATAAAAACATAACAAACTGACCAGCAAATCACAAATGAGATGCGCTTTTAGGAGAGTTTCAATTGCACGGGAGCAGCACAGGAGGGAGGGGGAGGAAGTATCTAGCTAGCTCTCTGTTTTGTTTGAAAGTCAACAGAAGTGACGTTACCCAGCATCGCTTAGAGCACCTTTAAAGAGGAAGTATTATACATCTTACCAATTGTAACTTTATAAACAAGCAAGTCCCTCAATAACATAGGGTCAACCAGCAAATATGAGATGTGCAGCATACAATTACATACCATTCATATCTTTGACTTCCAAATCCACATGCACTCCATCTCTCATTGCGTTCATAATGACCTGTTGAGAAAATGGTACAATGTGTCAGTTCAATGCAAAGGAAGTCACATAGTACTGATAGTACTGCAGCGTGATCAATTCTGGTGTCACAGTTCTGTCATTATGACCGCCGCGGAGCGAAGCGGCGGTCATATAGGTTTAGTCAGATTTTTTTTTCTTTTTCGCAAATATCTGTCAAGGATTCCCGGGACACTGAAAGACCGGGGTACACGAAACCTAGTGGGCATGTAGCCCCACATGGATAGCATGGAACCATCGTTTTTCGTTTTGATCTGTAGCCCCCCCCCCCGCTGGACTGAACCCCCCGAAAGGAGGGTAGGGCAGACACAGTTTTCTGTGAATATCTCGAGAACCGTAGGGTTTAGGAAGACCACCTTTTTTTGTATGTTGATCTTAAGGGGCCATGTCAACCCATTCCATAACCACTCATTTCATGTATAGCGCCACCTAGTTAAAAGCAAAAAAGTAAAAATGAGGTGTTGTAATCGCCGGTATCTGTGACCTAACATGGTCAAAACTGCACGAAATTGGAAGCGTAGGATCATTATGACACCCTCTGAAGGCATGCCAAGTTTCGTGGAATTCCGTTCATGGGCGGCCATACAATAAATTAATTTATGTTACTGTACACCAACTGGCCTGTAGGTGGCCGGACACAGTTTTCTGTGAATATCTCGAGAACCGTAGGGCCTAGGAGGACCACCTTTTTTTTATGTTGCTCTTAAGGGGCCAAGTCAACCCATCCCATTAGCACTCAATTCATGTATAGCGCCACCTAGTTAAAAATTAAAAAGCAAAAAATTAGGTGTTGTAATCACAATATCTCTGGCTGACATGGTCAAAACTGCATGAAATTGAAAGTGTAGGATCATTATGACACTATCTGAATGCATGCCAAGTTTCGTGGACTTTTGTTCATGGGGGGCCATACAATAAATTAATTTATGTGTACATTTAGTGACCGTACACCAACAGAGTTTTCTGTGAATATCTTGAGAACCGTAGGGCCTAGGATGACCAATTTTTTGCGTATGTTTGCCTCCAGGAGTCATGTTAACCAATTCCATATGCACACATGTGCATAAACAGATATTCACACACACACATACATTCACAGTAATCATACGTATGACACACTCACACAGTAGATATATGTATGCATGCATGCATGCACATGCACACACACAGGCACACCCACATGCACGCACACACACACACACACACACACACAAACACAAACACGTACACGCACAAATGCACACAATTAAACAATTTCTCAGAATTATGAACAGGCAAGATGGGGGTGGGGTTGTATAAAATGTATTTTACATGTGAAATCTATGAACTAATGTTTTGGTACTTGTTGTCTAGCAGATACCAGTGAGAATTGAGTGTGCATAATGCAATTCAGTGAGACAGTTAGAATCATATATGCCTTTCACCTTTTGTTTTTAGCCAGCAGCCAGACCAGCAGATATCCTGACTTTGCTGAATTACTGAAGCTAAGTAGGAACTGAACACAATTTGACAAGTGTGCCTTATTTTTGTGGAAAAAATGTGCCGGACTGGGCGGCGGTCATATTTTGTACCGCTCCGCGGTACATCTAGTTGTAGAATGGACTCACTGAACACAGACTAAGATGTGAAACCATAGACCATTCTCTAGAGGCACTAAAGGGATATCGGAGGGTTTCGTACCTCTAGCACCCTGACATAGCCATTTTCTGCACCGAGATGGAGACACGTCTTCCCACACAGGTCCCTCTCGTTGATGTTAGCACCCAAACTGATCAGGTCAGCTACCATCACATGCTGGTTTTTCTGTGCAGCCATGTGAAGAGCAGTCTATGGGAAAAGAACACCATGAACATGAACAGTATTCACCATTAAATTAATGAGTCAATGTTGTCCTTTTACATGCTATATATTTTGGCTGTTTTTTCTCTACTTTTGCCTTTTTTACCTTCCCCTCCTGATCCTTGGCGTTCAGTTGATTCAGGTCGGCCATTCTTTTGGCAATAATGTACACGTGTGCCCGCTTGCCCTCTTCGACCAGTCGATGAAGCAACCTGGAGAAGTGTTAAGATATAAGTGCATGTTATAAAAATAATTAATAATAATTAATCATAGTTAATAATTAATCATAATTCATCATAATTAACTATTAAAAAATAATATACATAGATAAATATACATACACACACACAAATATACATACACACACACATATATATATATATATATAAAGCAACACTAACACATTACTGTACATTGGCCTCTGACACCATATAAAGGTTATTTGACCAAATGTTTAAGTGAGGATATAAGATGTCTTGTGATAGACTGTCAGATGAAGCACTGACTGAAAAAAAAAAAAATGTAAATCAGGTTTATAGGCCAAGTATACTTGCATGCTCAACCACTTCCCCCACCCACATGTTTCCTACTGGTTGGGAATCGAACCGGCAACCCTTCGGTTTCCAAGTCTGAAGCCCTAATCAGTAGGCCACGGCTGAGGGCCAGACTGGTCCTAGGCAAAGTATTCATGAGTATAATTGGTCTCATGTGGTCTGGCCTTTCACTCTAAATGGGGTCAGTAAATATGTGTAATATGTGTATATCTGTGTTCATGTGCAACATTTTTAAAGAAAGCTACAAATTACCCTCGAACAACAATGAGACAAGTGACACACACTACCCATATCTCTAGCACTGTTGCAATATAGAGGAATGACGCCTTCCAATATAGAGGAATGACGCCTTCCAGCCCAAAAGCCACCACCTGCTCCATGAGACTAGCCTATGGACTATGATATGGCTAAATGGACTAATGATATATATTTTTTTCTTCTATTTGTTTTATCTGTGAAGCGACCTTGGGTGTCCTGAAAGGCGTTTTTAAATAAAATGTATTATTATTATTTATCATTATTATAAAACTGACGGCTATGATTTATTGACCTACTTACAATTTTCCATTCCTGTCAGGTGTCAGCAGCTCCCTGTTGGAGAAACTTTTCAGAAGGTTCCCTTCCCTCTCAACTTGGTTCCAGAAGAAGTCATTGGACCACTCCTTCTGCTGATAGGAACCCTGCTGAGAGAAACCGTGTAACTCCTGACTTATCGCCGACCCCTCAGCATAGTCCAGACCAAAATCACATGCAGATTCTGGGCTGGACTGACAGGAGTCATGATACGAGGGGAACTGGTAGTCCCCTGAGCTGGGGGAGTCAGCGACATACTGCTGCGGACTGGCATGGAAGTCTTCAGAGTCGTCACTACTGTAGCCACCGAAACTGTCGGCAAGGACCGAAAAACTCCTCCGATACTCTGCACATGGGAAGGAGAAGAACCCGTCCGGGGAGGAAGGTGCGGGAGGCGAGGAAGGCTCTGGAGAAGGGGCCATCTCCATTTTCTGACTGAACTCACAAAAGTATGTCTGGGGGAGGAACTCTTCAGGCAGTGGATTGTGCTCGGGTCTGTTGGCCGAGGTGACCAATTTAATGGGCTGGTGTGTGGACGTGCTCTTTTTGAGGTCTTCCTCCAACACCTCCACTATTATGGACAATTCCTCCTGAGCCACCGAGTTACGTTTTTTCTAGAAGTGAAAAACAGAGAAAAAACATATAGGCCTACCCAAACTCATCCAAAGATCGTTTGAAAATGAGCTTACAACTTTTGATGATATAATTGTGTTATTCACCTGGTTGTTTCTTCGATCTGCTGACGTCTTGACACGTTTTTTGTCTCCTGAGTAGAAGCAACAAGTGAAATCACACTGTCCTCAAAGCGAGTTACATTTCAAATAAATAGTTTATCAGTCTTTTTTGTCATATTTACCTTTTGATGCCTTCGCAGACATTCTCTACAACAAATGAATGCAAATTATTTCAGTGAGATGTGCAGATTATACTATAAAGACAGAGCCCAAGATCAAAATTAAGAAAATAAAAAACGACAGTTCTGTAGCATAGCAACATGAGCTACCTGGATATCCTTAGGATCCATTCCCTTCGCTATGCGTATGTTTCTTAACAAGTCCCTGACAGGCATGCGTACTCTGACACCAAGGTAACTTTTCTCAGTTTTACACCTGGAGCGTTTAGAACCTGTGTAAAGAAAAAGGTAGATTCACCAATCGCTGGCAGAACTATCAACTTCATAGGCCTCACTTTCCAAATGATTCTTCACCAACTTATACTGCAAGAAACATATATAGTTACAATGTTACCATTTAAAGGCGGAACTGAGTGTCTGGCACCTTCGCCGTTATGGACCTCCGATGTCGAACGCATGATCTGAGCAGGTGGACTCAATGGTAATAGTTGTTCCCTGGTAGAAGTGAAACGATGTGATTGCAACAAAAGTATCTTCTTCTGATAGAGCCTAAGATGTTTGGGTTTTAATCTACAGGTTAAGCATATTTCCTTTATCAGGATCGTAATTTATATTTAAAAGGTTATTTTCGGTGTTTCGCCTGTGCACCTCCAGGTACGCGACAACACGTATAGGTGTCTATCCTGAAATGCACAAGCAGTGACGTTTGGAAAGCTATAAACTGTCCTAGATCCGGTTGAAGGCGTGTACTAGTCCACCTCTTCACAATTATGCAAGTTTTTCTCACTTCACATGTTTATCACACGCAGACAGGTTTCTGCTCCACAATTCCTGCAAATTCCACAATTGCCGCAAATCGGCTGCAAATCTGCCGCAAACATTTAATTTTAGTAAGGGCAGGCGGGCTTTTTTGACGGCAGATGTAAAGGGGGAGAATACTGGTACAATCGTAACACTTTTCTATTTGCTCAGTTCAAACTCAATTTATACAAAGACGATTTCAAAGCTGTGAAATTGGGCCAGAAAGGAGTCATAGGCCCACATGTTTAGCCTATTCCATGAAATTTGAAATAGAATAAAAAATATGTTATAGTTTGTTAAGAATTTAAGTAAACAGCGGCATGTAGGCCTACCTTTGTTACAACCTTGACGCAGCCATTAAAAAATGCTGTACAGTTGTAACAATTAGCGTCATGAATATAGCCTAATAACAGTGCTAAAATCAGTGCCGCCGCTGCAACTACGCGCATCACGCACTACGTAGGGCGGCGCCAAGGGGCAGAGGGGGCACCAACATTTAGCCAGTGCAGCTTTAGGCTACTGCAAACTGCTTTCCACTCTTCTTAGAGGACGTTTACAATGTCTAATGCAGCAACAGCATCTTACATTTAGGGATGGGCAGAACGAGGCTTTGTGAAACAACGAAACGTTCGAAGCAATTGCGCCGGAATGTGTCGAGGTTTCGAAACAATCCGACACCCGTAACTCCATGTTAGCAAAACTAGCCACTAGATGTCACCATCACATTTTGACCGTGAAGCACAACTGCTTCAGACGAAGAATATAAATAGCCAACATGGAACACACGATTTCGTCAACAGCCACGTGGCTGAGTGGTTAACACACTTGCATTCGGCCGGAGCGTCCGGTGTTCGATTCCCTGCTGGTGCTTAGAAATTTCAGACTATATGCCTTTAATAACAAGAATATTTTTATATCTGCCAGTTAGATGTTTTGTTATTTCAGTTTCATAGTACATTATCCTTTGGAATATGCTGGAGAGGAAAATGCTACAATGGTTTTAAAATGTAGGCTATGCTTATGGCCCAGGGTTTTTTTTGGGAACATGTTGTAGGGAAATAAAGGATACATGCGTTAGACTAAACAGGTACAACATGGGAAAAATAAACAACACATTTGTCAACATACATTTTTATTTAGGAATAACAGTTGTTCTGCCGTCTTGGCATTTAATCTGTTTCTTGTTTTTGAATAAACCTCCCCAGCCTTGGAAAAAATTCTTTCACAAGGCACACTTGTTGCTGGCATGCACAAATATTTTTTGGCCATCACAGTTAGGTTTGGATAAACCACTCTCCTCTCCTGCCAGTATTTCAAAGGGTCAGCTGTTCTTGAAATAAAGGCATCAGTCATATATTTTTTTACTTCTGCTACTATCTAAATATTAACGTCACTAGACTATATCTATCTAAACTATCGCTCACTGTCTGTCTCTAGCCTGTCAACTAATCTATATCACTAACCTATCAATCACAAGAATGCACTATAAATCGCTATATCTCTATATGTCTCTATGTCGCTATATCTCTCAAAATCTCTCTCCTCACAAAAAACCCACAAAGATAGGATGTGTTTGAATGACTTTTAAGCATTCTGGGACTTTGTAATTTAGATCAAACAGGTGTTTACTCGGGTAATTGGCTCGCGCGGTAAGGTCCAAACCAAATTGAAACACCACGAAGCCATGGTCACGTGACATGGGCGTTTTGAACCACACTTCGAAACACTGTTCGAAACACTTGCGTTTCGGAAGCTCGACACTGTTTCGAAACGTCAGCTTCGAGCGTCACATCCCTACTTACATTAGGATTATGCTTTCGGGTCCTCTCCAGCAGAATGCAGCAAATCTAGCTTGAGCGGTATGCTTGGGAACACGTTTAAAGGAATATTATGCAGGTTAGGAATACCCAGTTTGGCAAGTTTAGAGCTCCCTCTAGAGTCGCGATGTAGGCCTATTTATGTTACTATAGTAGGCCTAGACAAGTGCTATTTTTAAAATATGTGCATGCTATCGGCATTTCCTAGTACAAGTTGGGAACAGGACTTTTCATCATAATTAAGGTATTCTGAACCCAACTAGCCCTGTCCCCAAGCTGAATCTTGAGGTTTGGCCATCTAATTAGCGTAAAATGGTGTACAATGTGTAAGTGTAAAATGGTTAGTTTATAATCCTAAATTGAACATAGGCCTACCAATACATCTGGTCTAAATTTTGTATCATTAGAAGTGTAGAAATAAGGAAGCGCGCTCAACACCCTATAGTAGGCCTACTTCAACTGGGTGCTTCACCTTTCTTGATACTAAATCAAAGACTTTGAAAAACGAACAAATAAATAACAAAAAAATAGAATAAAATACAGTAAATTACTTTACAAACTCAATACAAACGTTTTATATAATATAAAGTATAGTGAAATAGTTTTATTGGGGTCCTATACCCAAAGTTAGTCATTATCTTGATGAACTCTGTTCTATCTCCCCTTTCAATATTGTGAATAGTAAATGGGCACTACAACACTAGGCACTAGGCTACAGTAATTGTGGCATTGATGGATAGTTTAACACGGAGCCTGACTTATTCTAACTACTTCTTTGGATAAAGTCTATCTTACTTTTATTCTTAAATAAGCTAGGCAGAAATGTCCTAGTTAACTAGTGAGGGCAAAAATGCATACTAGATAGCTAGATTAAGGCTTTTGGGTCATACTAGTTAACTAGTGACAGCCAAAAATCTGCACAAGTTTACAAGTGAAGGCATAACTCCTCACTAGTTAACTAGTTGGAGTAGGTCAATGTCACTAGTTAACTAGTGAACCATAAATGGCTTACTAGCTAGCTAGGTGATGGCAACAGGCTCACCAGTTAACTAGCTGATGCATCCTTTGTCCAAACTAGTTAACTAGTGAGGTCATAAATATATTCTAGTAAACTAGTTGAAGACAAAATTCACACTAGTCAACTAATGGCGCAGAATTCAAATTAGGAGGCGGAGAATTCTGGAAATTGAGGCTTTATATTGGCTCCCTATGTCCAAATAGAACATGACAACCAATCACAGCATAGAATTTCACAAAATCCCACCCACAACATTTGCATGTGGCACACACGTTAATATGCTGGCCAAAGGAACTTTAGCTAGTAAACTAGTGAAGGCAGAACTGCTCACTAGTTAACTAGTGAATACACAAATGCCGACTAGTTAACTAGTGAGGTCTAAAAAGTGTCACTACTAGTGTGCACCAAAACACCCACTAGTGAACTAGTGATGGCACTTTCCATTTCACTAGTTTACTAGTGAGGTGCAAAAAGTGTCACTAGTTTACTAGTGTGTCCCAAAACGCCCACTAGTTAACTAGTGAAGGCCATTTCAGCCCCACTAGTTAACTAGTAAGATGCCAAAATGGTCACTTGTTAACATGTAAAGGCCAAAATACCCCCTAGTTTACTAGTGAGGGTGTTGTGGGCCTTACTAGTTAACTAGTGGCATGCATATTTCGTTCACTAGTTAACTAGTTACACCTAAAAACACAAACAAGCGGGCCATTTTTGTCCACTAGTTAACTAGTGGAACAATTGAAGTCTCACTAGTTTGCATGTGTGGCAGTGAAGCAGCTTGTTAACTAGTGCGCACAAGACACACACTGGCTGTTTTTGGAGCTATCTAGTTCACTTGTAATGCAAAAATCTACTCTTACTAGTTAACTAGTCACAAATTGGCCTTCACTAGTTAACTAGTTGACATGTTTGGCCTTAGTTGACTAGTAATGGAACAGGACATGCTCACTACTTAACTAGTGAGCATATCTGCATTATAATGCCTTTCACTAGCTTATAGAGGGAATGTTGAGCCTTACATGTTAGCTAGTGAGGACAAAACACTGTCCATAGTGAACTAGCTGGAGAAAAATCCCCCTCACACTAGTAAACTAGTGGAGTTTGAATAAATACACAAACGGCTGGCATTTTGTGCCACTAGTTAACTAGTGGGACGTAACATTGGCCACTAGTTTACTAGTGCGCAATGTCGCACTTGCATGCAAATGAAGAAGGCGGAACAAGGATTTTGATTGGTCCATTTAGGACTCAGAAACATAGAAAACATGGCTGACTTCGCCCAGGCTGTTCTAAGAGCAAACTTTTCTAAACTAAGATCGTTTGAGCATAAAAATGTTTTGATAACATTTCTACTGACAAAGTTGTGGTGTGTTGCTGTAATCTTCGTTCCGTTAATTTGTACAATCTTTAGTTTTTCAGTTATTAGTCTAAAAATCGCGATAAAACTAGAGGCATTTGTATATGGTTGCCTAGCAACAAAACACTTCAGTAACACAACGTTGATGACACTGATGATGATGTGGCAAGACTATCTCAAGTGTATGGAAAGCCGATTGAGCATTTATTCTGATATCTTGATATCAGGCATAATTGTCATGTACATGTAAGCCATTTTTGTCAACTAGTTAACTAGTGAGCCATGTTTGTGTGAACTAGTTAACTAGTGAGGGCCAAAATATGCACACTAGTTAACTAGTGGGAGACAAAAGGCTCACTAGTTAACTAGTGAACACATTTTAGCTTCACTAGTTAACTAGTGAGAGCCAGAAATGTCTACAAGTTAACTAGTAAAGGCCAAAATGCATACCAGTCAGCTAGTTGAAGGCTTTTGGGTCTCACTAGTTAACTAGTGACAGCCAAAAACTTGCACATGTTTACTAGTGAAGGCAAAACACCTCACTAGTTAACTAGTTGCAGTAGGTCAATGTCACTAGTTAACTAGTGAACCATAAATGGCTTACTAGCTAGCTAGGTGATGGCAACAGGCTCACTAGTTAACTAGTTGATGCATCCTTTGTCCAAACTAGTTAACTAGTGAGGTCATAAATGTATACTAGTAAACTAGTTCAAGACAAAATTCACACTAGTCAACTAGTGGCGCAGAATTCAAATTAGGAGGCGGAGAACTCTGGAAATTGAGGCTTTCTATTGGCTCCCTATGTCCAAATAGAACATGACAACCAATCACAGCGCATAATTGCACAAAATCCCACCCACAATATTTGCATGTGGCACACAAGTTAACATGCTGGCCAAAGGAACTTTAACTAGTAAACTAGTGGCTTCAGTGTGACACTTACATGTAAACTAGTGAAGGCAGAACTGCTCACTAGTTAACTACTGAAGACACAAATGCCCACTAGTTAACTAGTGAGGTCTAAAAAGTGTCACTAGTTTACTAGTGTGCACCAAAACACCCACTAGTAAACTAGTGATGGCAATTTCCATTCGACTAGTTAACTAGTGAGGTGCAAAAAGTGTCACTAGCTTACTAGTGTGCTCCAAAACGCCCACTAGTTAACTAGTGAAGGCTATTTTAGCCCCACTAGTTAACTACTGAGATGCCAAAATGGTCACTTGTTAACATGTAAAGGCAAAAATACCCTCTAGTTTACTAGTGAGGGTGTTGTAGGCCTTACTAGTTAACTAGTGGCATGTATATTTTGTTCATTAGTTAACTAGTTACACCTAAAAACACAAACAAGCTGACCATTTTTGTCCACTAGTTAACTAGTGGAACAATTGAAGTCTCACTAGTTTGCATGTGTGGCAGTGAAGTAGCTCACTAGTTAACTAGTGCCTGAAACAGCTATTATGCAAATTCTAATGAGAGGGTGGGTAGAAGACTCCTTTTGGGTATTATGTAAGAATCCCACCCAGTCTAAATGTAAATTTACTGTTCATAGCCTCGCGATCAGGTCCTGATGGGTGCCCCTAGTGGCTAAAGTGACACACTGCTCTGCAACGGTACTTCAGTATAGATAGTAAAGCAGAGCCTGCAGTATGCAGTGTCTCATATTCTGTCAAAATGTTTTTTAATATTAACAGGGAAACCCCATGCTTTAACAAGTGAGCTCCAAAGATTCAAGGGATCGATTTTAATATCATTCTTTGTTTATTGTTGCTAGGCAACCACAGACATATATGTATCCATTCAGTCACGCTTTTCTGATTAATAACTGAAAAACAAAAGATTGTACACATTAACTGCACACATTAACTGCACATGGTTTCAAAAGTAATTAAAAGCTCAAGAAAAAAGCTTCATGCACTTCTAAGGAATTGAACCCAGATCTCCCACATGATCTCCTGCTGCTTAACCACTTGAGCTAGTCTTGCCACATCAGCAAAGCTATCATCAATGAACATGCTGAGCATTGCCACTGTTCATTCAGCGTTCATGTTACTGAAACATTTTGTTGCTAGGCAACCATATACAAATGCCTCCAGTTTTATCGCGATTTTCAGACTAATAACTGAAAAACTAAAGATTGTACACATTAACTGAACGAAGAGTACAGCAATACACCATAACTTTGTCACTAGACTTGTTATAAAAACATATTTTTATGCTCAAACGATCTTAGTTTATAAAAGTTTGCTCTTAGAACAGCCTGGACGAAGTCAGCCATGTTTTCTAGGTTTCTGAGTCCTAAATGGACCAATCAAAATCCTTGTTCCGCCTTCTTCATTTGCATGCAAGTGCAACATTGCACACTAGTTAACTAGTGGGACAATGTTACGTCCCACTAGTTAACTAGTTACACAAAATGCCAGCCGTACGGTGTTCATTTTAGGACATCCTCAGACTCAGGTGTCAGACTCAGAAAAACATCGGTCATCTTCAGACAAAACTGCCTCAGCGTCAGAAAAACCTCTGTCATCTTCAGACAAAACTGCCTCAGCGTCAGAAAAACCAGACTCAGGTGTCAGACTCAGAAAAACATCTGTCATTTTCAGACAAAACTGCCTCAGCTTCAGAAAAACTTCTGTCATCTTCAGACAAAACTGCCTCAGCGTAAGAAAAACCTCTGTCATCCTCAGATAAAACTGCTTCAAACCAAACTGCCTCAGAAAAAGTGGAGTCAGGTCTCAGAAAAAACGCTGTCAGAAAAAGTGGGGTCAGGTCTCAGAAAATCAGGTCTCAGAAAAAATTGTTTTATTCTGATAGGTCTCAGAAAAAAAAAAAATATTCTGATATCTTGATATCAGGCATAATTGTCATGTACATGTAAGCCATTTTTGTCAACTAGTTAACTAGTGAGCCATGTTTGTGTGAACTAGTTAACTAGTGAGGGCCAAAATATGCACACTAGTTAACTAGTGAACACATTTTAGCTTCACTAGTTAACTAGTAAGAGCCAGAAATGTCTACTAGTTAACTAGTAAAGGCCAAAATGCATACCAGTCAGCTAGTTGAAGGCTTTTGGGTCTCACTAGTTAACTAGTGACAGCCAAAAATTTGCACATGTTTACTAGTGAAGGCAAAACCCCTCACTAGTTAACTAGTTGCAGTAGGTCAATGTCACTAGTTAACTAGTGAACCATAAATGGCTTACTAGCTAGCTAGGTGATGGCAGCAGGCTCACTAGTTAACTAGTTGATGCATCATTTGTCCAAACTAGTTAACTAGTGAGGTCATAAATGTATACTAGTAAACTAGTTCAAGACAAAATTCACACTAGTCAACTAGTGGCGCAGAATTCAAATTAGGAGGCGGAGAATTCTGGAAATTGAGGCTTTCTATTGGCTCCCTATGTCCAAATAGAACATGACAACCAATCACAGTGCTGAATTTCACGAAATCCCACCCACAACATTTGCATGTGGCACACAAGTTAACATGCTGGCCTAAGGAACTCTAGCTAGTAAACTAGTGGCTTCAGTGTGACACTTACATGTAAACTAGTGAAGGCAGAACTGCTCACTAGTTAACTAGTGAAGACACAAATGCCCACTAGTTAACTAGTGAGGTCTAAAAAGTGTCACTAGTTTACTAGTGTGCACCAAAACACCCACTAGTGAACTAGTCATGGCAATTTCCATTCGACTAGTTAACTAGTGAGGTGCAAAAAGTGTCACTAGTTTACTAGTGTGCCACAAAATGCCCACTAGTTAACTAGTGAAGGCCATTGCAGCCCCACTAGTTAACTAGTGAGATGCCAAAACGCTCACATGTTAACATGTAAAGGCCAAAATGCCCACTAGTTTACTAGTGAGGGTGTTGTGGGCCTTACTAGTTAACTAGTGGCATGCATATTTTGTTCACTAGTTAACTAGTTGAAGTTTTCGTCTTGCAAAGTGAATGGAGAGGACAAGAGATTTCCAATGATGCTGATGAAACGCTTCCAGTCATGCGGGTAAGTTCTGAGCTGTTTTAGTGGCACTTTTCCATACAGAGTACCTACTGTACTCTACTCAGTACCAGGTCATTAGCATTTCCATTGCAAATTGACATGGCCCATACCGTGGTCCGTTTTGTATTGTTTTTATGTCGGTTCTCTTCAATTCTGTCTATGTCTCTGTCGTCCAGATGTTTGTGCCGTTTCGCTTCTTTGCCTTCCTCTGTGTCGTTTTCTTTTCTTTTTCTTTTCTTGTGAAAGACAACTTAGCCTTCATCCAAGAATCGAAATCTGGGTAATCTCCAAGAATATTAAAACTAATATTAAACTCATCCATTGTGCCGGATGTTTTGGAAGTTTGTCCGTTACAAAGTATCTGCAGGTCAACTCGCGTTGCTTAGCAACAGAGTATTATAAAGTAATAAGTGGCCGGACTACTTGCGCAGTAATATGAAAGACGTGAAATAGAAGCACAAAGCCCATTTTCCTTGACAGTGGTCTGTTATACTTAGCAACGGTCTGTTATTCAGAATTAGCAGACCGCCGAATGTTGGGAAGGCCCATTCCAGTGAATGGAGCATTCTGCTGCATTATGAAGAGCCGTGTAATAATGACTAGTAAGCTGTTGATGTATGTGGTTCAGTAATTAACCTTTCCAACTTATGAAAATGTTTCTCTTGTAGGAGATTGCAGTGATGTCAAATACTCAGCCACACTCAGCTGATCAGAGCAACACACAACCAAGTTTGGATGATCCACAGCCAAACTCAAGGATTGACCAGGACATGCACAGATTAGGCAACTCTCAACAGACACCTGTACCCTTATTGGTAAGTCTGGAGTGTAATTCTTACTCATCAAAGTCATCAAAATGGGAAAGTATATTGTTTTGTTATGTAGTTAAGTAATTAGTATTTCTGTGTTATGAAAATGTTCCTTTTGCAGGAGAGTGCAGCAATTTCAAACATTCAACCACCCACCGCTGATGAAGGCAACCAGGTGTTGCATGGATTCGGGAATGCTCAATTCACTCCAGAGATTATTCATCCACCATCGATACCAGGTGAACAACAGCTTGACCCCCTTGTATTTGGCTATATGTACAGTGCCCCTCACAATTATTAACTCCCCTGGTAAAGTTGACCAAAAAAACAAATTGCAACAAAACTAGGAAACTTTAAATCATTCACTAGGAGTCAACCTTGAATTTGCTTCCCTTTGTGTTTGTATTATTCTGGATTATCATTTGACAATATTCATAAAAGTTTATTTTTTAAGTTCCACTTCATGGTCCACTCCAAGGGTGCCAATAGCTGTACGTGCTGTGCAAAAGGGTAGCTTAAACAAAAAGTTGGTGGTTGCTATGCAGGGCCGTGGGAAGTGAGTTTTGGTTGGGGGTGCTGTAGTAAAAAAGTTATTGTATTTTATTTAAACGCCTTTCTCTGTTAATGGACAACAGTATACTGGCATTGCATGACACACGGCACAGGCATACATCAATGTCAAGAACATTATGGCTACACTACAGAAAAAATGCGACAAAATGTCGCAAACCACAGATTGATACTAACGCAAACAAAGTAACCGTCTGCTATCTGACGCTACACTAACAAAGTTGCTGTAGCCTTGCACCGAAATCGACGGTGAACACGAGAAATATAAAACTGTTGAACACCAACATTAATAAAACGTAATAATTATTGACGCTTCTGACATGGGTGTCAAAACAGGCTAAAGACTCTATCGCACAGCATATTAGACAGAACACATTGACTCAAAAATATGCATAACATAGGCCTACACAATGCAATATTCATAGGCTAGCCTACATTAAATTGATCCACATATCACAAATATAGGCTACAACAAATGCTGACATCATAAACGCACAGTGTAGCCTTTAACCTACACTTTCAAAAAGAAGAGAAAGAACGCTCTGAGGAGGCCACTGAAACAGGCACGCAAAGACACAGATGAATAAGTTCATCTACCTCGCTGAAGAGAGCTCTTGTTTGTGGATGGAGCTTACTTAATATCCATGCCACCTTTCACCGTGGTGCACCCGAGACATAACACTATGCATCATTTTAAGCTGAAGATTGAGGCGGCCCGTGTTCAGCTCCTTGGGAAACTCACGGTAATATTCAGCTAGCCTACTTAATATGGCATATTGTCGTACCATAAAGCTATCATAGGATATCTCCCTCAGGTTTGTTTTGTTAATTTGTTTAGTTTTTGTTTAGATCTCCCAGGTCTAATGTAGGCCTAACATTTTTTAGTGCATAATAGAATAATAGACAGGGGGACGGAGAGCTTCTTTTTTTTCTGATCGTGAGTGGTATGACATATAAATATGCGTGCTTTCCTGCAGGGGGTGCTGCCCCCAGCACCCCTACTTCCCACGGCTATGTTGCTATGTGCATGTGGGTGGGGGGGGTGTGTGTGTGTGTGTGTGTGATCTTTTGAGACGTAATGAGTGTGGACAATAAAGATTATCTCTCTTTATCTCTCTCTCTCTCCCTCTATCCACATCACTATCCATCTACAGGGCTGCCAACTTTTCAAAAAACCTTGGAGTGAGATTTGGTGGGGCCAACCAAAATTTTGCTGCGGAAATTTTTGTTTGGCTCATTCAGCATTATACCGTACAGTAAAAAAAACGTACATCAGTGGTTCTCAGGTGTAGGGACCAGGCATGGACGGATTATGAACTTTCGGGCCCCTGGGCCCACATGTATTAAGGGCTCCCCACTAATTGTCGCATATATGGAAGGGGGGTTTGGGGGTCCTCCCCCAGAATTTTTTTGCATTTTGGTAGCTTAGAAATCTAGACACACCCTAGCGGCAGCAAATTACATTTGCTTCCAGGGCTAGTTTAGCAACTCTCCGTTGGCTTGTGAGCTTGAAAAATTAAACTTCTATCAGGCCAATCAAATCGTCTATAGAGTCGTTAGGGGGGCAGAACATAATGATTGATGGCAGAGTTGCAACGGTTTGGCTTGAATACCCTGCTACTTGAAAACAAAGAAGATGGATATTGCTGTTGGCCAACAGTGTGACACGAGTTAAGCTTGTTTTGAGATGGCAAAAGTTTGAACTAGCCAACTAGCTCCGCTGGTGGGAAAATGCATGGGACTCAGTGCTGTCCTATTGCGTGCAGAGGGAATTTGAAAGACAACCGATTATCCCACCCCTCGGACTTAGCACTGCGAACGGTGAGTGCCCAGACCCTACATTTTACCCCACATGTGGGTGTGGCTCGTCAGGCTAGCATTTTGGGGATGGCCAATACTAAATTCAATCAGATTCATAGCCTACATCCGGATGTGTTGATATTGAGGCAATGATTGCATGCAAATGCTTGGGCTTCAGGGCCCCCTGACACCTTGTGCCCCTGGGTCTGGGCCCGGAAGGCCCGTGCAGTAATCCATCCCTGGGACCAGGGTCCCAGAGTTAAATGAACATTGATATCAAAGGGATCTAGCCTACTACTAGGACCATGGGAGTCGGAGGCATTGTGAAAGTGGGTGGGACATTTGAGAGGGGGGGTATGGGGGTCCTCCCCCAGAATTTTTTTTTTGGACTAGATGCAATTTTCTGAATTCTGGTACATTTTAACAGGTTATTTAGATACTTCTATATAACAAAATAAAGCCAGCCTACGAAATTAATAAAAAGTGAATCATGCATAATTTAAAAATAACTCAATAGGCTACTTGGCTACGCAATAAGGTTTCCATTAGAGCACCGCAGACGTTCAATGAACGCATGAAAGCGGATGGTTTGTTTGAAATCCCGACACTCTTTCAACTACATGGAACGTAATAGTGATCATCAAATACCTCCCCAGATTTCAGTGCCCATCAGTCCCAACATTTAACAATATAATCAAACAGTCCAAAAGTAAATTAAATATCAAACTAAACCGTGAATCCAATGAAAATGACAATGAAGCACTAAACAGATGCTGAAAACAGCACTGGTATTTCGCACGTCAAAAGTGAGGGGGTCCAAACTAACAATTTTAAAAAGTGGGTGGGTGTTTTGTAAGAATTTAAGAAATGTTGGTATATTTTAACTTTTAAATGCATCAATCTCAAAATAAATTCAGAGATCAGACTTGCTTATTTTTATGGAAATATTTGTGCTGTAGCCTAAGCTATTTTGCACTTCACAATTATAACCATGCACACACAGGTGGAATAGTTATGGTGATATTGCAATAAGTTCACAACCAAAAAAAACATATGCTACATTTCACAGTTCAGAAATGTTCAAAAATGTGTGTACATTTCAGCACTCCATGAAATTATGCAGAAGTGGTCACCTGTGTTATTCAGCTAGTTTATTTAAGATAATATATTGGTCATTGTAATGGCCATAGCCTATAGCCTACATGCTATTCCTTTTTCAGGATGTACCCATATCTGCATGATGTGAATGTTTGCATATGGCTTATGTCAGGCTTTATATCAATATTTGTGTCTCGTTATTTGATTTTCGTCATATTTTTGCATTAATGTCACTAGGAAGCATGCCAATATAAATATAGTCATTTATCTGTAATGGGATTGGCTGGAACCTGAAATATAAGAACCATAGTGGGATAATCTATGGCTGAGCAATTTACAAAAATGTATGTAGGCCTACTGACAAATAGTTTACATTAGAATACATTATAATTTCGCCCCAATGAGGCTATGTAGAAATGTGTTGCAATTTCAAAACCGCATTACTCAGGAACCACTTATTGCACAGAGGCATGCTTTATATCCTCGTATTCGGTACGGTTTGCTGTTTATTGTGATATTGGGTTTGCCACGTGTTGTGTGAAGGGTTATTGAAATATTAAAACGAGAGTAATGGGTGTGCACTGTGTGCAAAATGCATATCTGATTAGCCTAAATTGCACGTTGGTTCAATGTTAATTTTCTCCCATTTATCCATCTAACCATTTATCACAGGCACTAATATCATTGGAAAGCTTAGATTCCGCACGTTCACCTGATGTGTGATATGTATAGGTTTAGTTTAGTTGAACCTCATCTGCCAGGTATTTGACCTAGGCCTACCAGGTTGACACTTCAGCGTGAAAAATAGCCTACTCAATAATACTCAAAGCATACCTGAAGCCGGGGAATGCGAGGGGAATGCGCCTGGGACGGCTTCTGAAGTAGCATCGCAAATGAGAGAAAATTTAGAAAATTCCACAGACAGGGGGTGCTCTTGAACCCTCTCACCGTCTCTGAAAGCATAACCGTGGCTCAACAGGTAGATCTAGGCTAAACTCATTTTTCAGGCATCTGACCGACCGGGTTGACACTTCAGCGTGAGAAATCGGGGGGGGGGGGGGGGGTGGCGTGTGAGTGTGTGAAACTAATCAAATGCGTGTGTCTCACGGCCAATGCGTGAGAGTTGGCACCTATGCATCTATCTAGATGTTCCAGATACACTCAGAGGCGCACCTTGTCAACAGGCAAACCAAGCAACTGCTTGGAGCCCCGAGCCGCTAGGGGGCCCCCGACCTGGTCTCAGCGCGTTTGCTGGTCAAGCGAGAATTTCGCCCATAGAGATTGAATGATGTATTTTGCGTGCTCCTGCCCTGTTGTACAAACAATACGTGCATATGTAGGCCCTATGCTATGGCCTTATGAACAGCGGATCTGTGTTCAAAAAAGTTCAAAGAATCCGCACATATTTAGGCAACTGTGGTAAACGTCAATCGAGGGTGCAGTGATGACGGATCAACATCGGATTTTGGCATTTAGCCTACTCAATGAAGCAATAGTAGGCTAATGTTAATTGGCAGAAAGATTGAACATGGTTTGCTACATCTATACGACAGTAAACTTCAGCTAGCTAGCGGCAGTTACAACTAGTTAAATAAAAGGAGATGGTTAACGTTATGTTTGTATTAGGGCTGTCAGCCATAACATGATAATCGCGATGCAGTAAGGACCAAGCATACGCGTTAATTTGTTAGATTGCCCGATTGACGCAAAGTGCGTCAAAAAACACACCCTTTCTTCTTTGTTACATTGCTCCGGAACTGTTCATTGCAGCGAGATACAACTTTTATTGCGTGACAGAGCAGAAGTGGGGCTTTCCAACGAGACTACACACGTGTCTGTACGATAGAGTATGAAAATAAAAGAAAATCATGAAATGAAATCAAATTGCATCATATTTACAGTCTATACTTCTCTGCGTTCACCTGCTCACCCACTACTATCGTTTGAATTACTCGCAAACCCGTGATCGCATAGATATGGCAAGCATATCAGATGGAAGAGGAGACACAGGGCTATCTATTGGTACCATGAATATCGATCCTTATTCATGAAACAGACGAAGTAACTGCAAAATAATAACGTCATGTACACAAACCAACGCTGCACACCCATTACTCTCGTTTGAATTACTCGCGGACCCGTGATCGGATAGATATGCCACGCACGTCAGATGAAAGAGGAGACACAGAGCTATCATTTGATATGAAGTACATCCTTCTGGGTTATAAAACAGACGAAGTGACAGCAAAATAATAACTTCATATAGCTGGACTTACCCCACGTTTACGAATTTTTGTCTGTTTTTGTGGCAAAGCATGTTTATAATACACCATGCACTCAAAATGATATTTTGTGAGATACATGTCAAAATATACAATTTTTATAATACGCTTTTTGTATTTTTATTATTTAATAATGGTGATATAACATAATGGTGATAACACTTGTCGGTAGGGCCCCCTTGGAATTTTTGCTTGGGGCCCCCACAGACCCTAGAATCGCCTCTGGATACACGGGATGGGCAAACAACAGATGAACCAATTACACTAACTATTAGAAGAGGACATTGTCTCAGTGATCTGATCCAAGCCTTCAAAAACCCAGATATTTTAAATATGGATGTCTCCATCAAGATGCGCCTTCCAAATGGAGCACTGGAGGAAGGAGAGGGTAGTGGTGTTACAAGAGTAACAGAGTTTTGGACAGATTTTTATGAGAGGTGCACCTTGGGAGGGGACGTTAAAGTCCCATTTATTAGGCACGATTACCAGTTTGAGGAATGGCAGGCAGTTGCCAGAATTTTAGTAGTTGGTTGGAGATTTGCACGCTACTTTCCAGTTAAACTGGCACCTCCATTTCTTGAAATGGCTTTATATGGTACAAACACCAGCAGCTTGAAGGACTCGTTCTTACAGTATGTCTCAGATAACGAAAGACAAGTTCTTCTTAAGGCTTTGGAAGATTTTAACTCTGTGGAGAAGGATGATCTATTTGATGCTCTTGAGACACATGATTGCCTGCAAATGCCAAATGAAGAGAATCTCATACCACTGCTGTCACAATTGGGACACAAGGCTCTCCTTCAGGCACCATTGTTTATCATAGAGAGTTGGCGTCCGATTTTGCAACACTTTGCAACATCTATGCCACCTGATGTTCTGCATGGTGTTTTATGTCAGAAAATACCTACTGCCAAAGCTGTGAAGGAGCTTCTGATGTTCCCGCACAATATGTCTCCTCTACAAACAACAGTTGCCAGATACCTGAAGAGATACATAGGAGATATGGATACGCACAACCTTCAGCTTTCCCTCCGCTTCTGCACTGGATCCAATTTGATTGGGAAAAAAATCACTGTTGAGTTAATTGAGACCTCAGAATTTCAAAGACGACCACAATCCCACACATGTGGCTGCATTTTAAAACTACCTGTAGGTTACCACAACTATCCAGAGCTGCGCTGTGATTTTAATAACATACTTGCCAGCTCTGTTTGGGTAATGGATTACATCTAGGTATGATTTGATAAATTGTGTTTTGTTCATAGGTTATATCCTGTATTTTTTTACATTTTCTAGAGACTGATGTAAGCTTACCATGCAGTTTGTTAATGACAGGGACTTGTGTGCTTGTTGGTTTGTTTTTTCCCCACTGAGGAATGTCATACTGTTCAGAAAATATTATTTCCTGTTTCTGCATTGCGTGATGACTCTTGCATTAAGGCTCATGCATTAAGATGTTAATGAGTTAACTCCAACAGTTTTAACTACTTGAATGAGATCTGTTGTGTCCTAGCAAGTATTAACTTTTACTGAAGGGCTGGTTTTATAATGCTGTTTGCACTTTGTTCCATGTGCATTGATCAGTTCAATAAACTGGGAACATTTTTCACTTTTGCTGCAGTATGCACATTCATTCTGTATTCCTTCATAGATGTACAGTAGAGGGCTGTCATGGATTTGTATAGTAAAATCAAATTGTGCATTGCAACAAAGGTTGTTGAAAAAACAAATGACAAATGTTATGCCAAGACATACATTTTAATTCCAGGCAATATTTTGTATGTATTGTAGGGGAGCACTGCTTGACAACACACCTTTTCAAGCACTAGAATGTTCCAAATTATGGTTTTGAAAAAAAAAAAAAAACACAGATGTAAACGTAATGTAAATGTAAAATAATTTTAGAAAAAATGAAGTACAGCATACCTCCTGATTGCATGACAACGTGCATGCAGCTCTGCAAATAAACAATGCAGAACACTGTGTTGTATTGTGAAATGTAGTTAAGTTAGTGTAGTGTTTGCACATATGGGACCACATCTTTTTGGGAGTAGCTGCAGTCTATGTGTCATGTCCAAAAGCAACTCTATCAAGATTGAAGAACCTGGTGAGCTCTGATCTCAGTGAAAGGTAGAGCTCAATGGCCATGTATGCATCCACAGGAACCTGTACGTTTCTTTCTGCCATTATGCTGGTACAGAGGGTGAACAGATCATCGTTACGGGCAATGGCACGGCGATGGGTGCAAAACTCCTCACACCTGGCCAGATCCTCCTCTTCCACGGGGCACAAATGGTCCTCTGTGCCATATAACTCTGGAATGGTGTACATAGCATCAGGTCGACCATGGGGAACATGCACATTCTTTGAAGGACGAATCAGGTGGTTGTTCCAGGTATTTTTGGTGCAGTCCAGTTCATCCTGCAGAGGTGGAAAAATAGATCAAACACATTTTAAGCAACTGAATATTTTCCAAACTTCCTCAGACCACTGTCTGTAGGCTACTCTAGCCATTACAATGTAATGTACATACATATATGACAAGTTGAAACCCCAACTAAGTATGGATCATGGAGACCCGCAGCGGTAACAAAACAGACAGGAGACAGACAGACTCTGCGGCGAAACCGCTGGCACCTCCGTGACAGCAGAGACGCCCCAGACAAGGGACACACAACATACAGATATGCAACACGCACAACAACACAGACCCCACACCCTGCACCTGCCAACCACCTGCGACCCACAGACCAACAGCAGCCTGGTTACATGACAAGGTCTGGACATATCTCCAGATCAAAGCCAACTCTCGACCTGTAATGTAAAGGGTGTGGGCGGATCGCTGCCCTAAAATTAAAAAGAAAAGAAAGAAATGTAATCACTTACCTGTTACCTGAAAATGTGTTCTGTTCACTTACCTAAATCCACTTGGTTAACTGAACTTGTTACTTAAAAAAAGAAAACAAAAGAGAAATATAATCACTTACCTATTACCTGAAAATGTGTTCACTTACCTGAATCCACCTGGTTTACTGTACCTGTTACTTGAAAAAATGAGTTCACCTACCTGATACCTACCTGTGACCTTACCTGTTACCTGAAAATGTGCTCACTTACCTGAATTCACTTGGTTTACTGTACCTGTTACTTGAAAAATCAGTAGCCTACACCTACCTGAGTATACTTACCTGTGACCTGAGTCTTAGAAGAAAGTTACACTTCACACGGATGCTCATGTAATGGAGGTGAGCGAGGTTAAGCAAGGTTCTGTCTGGCAGGCTATGGCTGAAATGAAAGTAGGTTAATAGAAAACGTTTAACTTACCTGTATTAAGGCCAGAAAGCAAAACAACATTAGGTTCTTGTCCAGGAAATCGCCCACGAAATCCCCCTCGTCTTTTAAACGGTGAAAGTGTTCCAGCCAGAAGTCCACGCACTGTTTGCGAAGGAAGCCCCACCAGCTCTCGATCCTTTGATTACTTGTGCTTTTCCCATATATGAAGCTTCGCTCACCTCCATGAGCATCTGTGTCATTACGGCGAAAGTAGCGCTGCATATCACGGATGGAGCTGTTTTCTGTCCCCATGTCGGTCCTGACAATGCGCGGACATCCCCCAAGCTCCTGGGCCGTCTCTAAGTAGTACCCACCAACAACCTTAGGGTCACTACTAGTGTTGTACGCATTCAACCATAGCATTCGTCTAGAAAACCCATCAATAGCCCCGTTGATACAGATACCAAAGGGCTTCAACTTGTCGTAGGAGTCTACATGCCAAATAAAATTTGGTCCCTTGGCAAAGTAAGCCCTTCGAGACAGTCTCCGGCGTCTCCTGAGTTCTGTACTCTCTGGATCCAGTGTCGACAATATCATCCGAACATCCTCCTTCCGGATGGACATGCCCTTTTCAACACATCTGGCGTGCATAACTCTGTAGCCATGCAAGCCTCCAGAGCCTCGGAGTTCGTCCCGGATAAAGCGCACGGCATCTTCTAGTGCAGGGATGGGCAAACTACGGCCCGCGGGCCGGATCCGGCCCGCCAAGCACTTTCATCCGGCCCGCCGAGCATTTCATTTAGGCTAGTTATCAGGCTGCTCGCTATTTTTTTCCTGCGATAGACGTTGGTTAGCTTTACTGCAAACTGCTTTTCACTCTCCTTAGATAACGTTTACAATGTCAATGTCAAAACATCATGTTAAATAGAGATAACATCATGTTAAACTAATTTAACTCTTAGTTATCTCCTTTGCAGCAGATCTAACGTGAAGATATGCAATCCATTTAATTGGGAAAGCGTCTGCACTCACGAGAGGGAGAGAGAGCCGCAGGTTCCAGCTGGCTTGTGATTGTTGATAATTGATATCTCCTCCTTATAAGAAAGTTTTAAAAGGAAATCATGAAGGCAACAGTAGTTCCCACTACTGACCATTTAAAAACTGTGAGAGGGCCCAGCCGTAGGTACAGCACTAGTCATAGTGGAGCAGGCAGAAGATCATTGAGAAATAAACGTGAATTAAAGCGACTGTCTTAAAGCGATAGTGTACAATTTATACATTTGTTTAACAGCATAAAATTAGCAGTATTTTTAAAACAAATTAGCACTATTTTAAAACAAATACTTTTCATACTAAATTATAGGCTATAAAAAATGTATTTTTTTAGGCGTGTGTCGTCGGGGGGAGGGGGGGGGGTTGTGTGGCCCGCCGGCCAATTTTCAAAACCCAATGTGGCCCTTGAGCCAAAAAGTTTGCCCACCCCTGTTCTAGTGCATCATATCTCCGCCGAAACAGACCGTTTTTCTTTAAAATACGCTTCAGAGTCTTTAAGCACATAACCACATTGTGTCTCACCGCCAAAGCCTCCAGCATATTTTTGTATGTGAGCCCCATGTTAAAGTAAAACTTAATCAAGTTGAGGTTATCCATGATGTGCGAACCAACGGACCTGTGTGTCTCCTACGCCAGATTGGGAATACAGAGCCCTGCAATAGACCACTCCAAACTATTGCGAGGAAACGCAAAAACTATTGCGAGGGAACGCAAAAGTATTGCGTGGGAACGCAAAAACTATTGCGAGGGAACGCAAAAGTATTGGGTGGGAACGCAAAAACTATTGTGAGGGAACGCAAAAGTATTGCGTGGGAACGCAAAAGTATTGCGAGGGAACGCAAAAAGTATTGCGTGGGAACGCAAAAGTGCGGTCTAAAAATATTGCCCACCCTGTCCCCAGGGGGGCTCCGTACTTTGGGAAACGTATAACGAGCGGCATTGCCCCTTTGCCATAATGTGCAATGTAACGCATGCGCTATGTGCGCACACTCAACAGATATATATAAAAAAAATGCATTGACCATGGCGACAAAAAGTCCTCGTGGAGTTGTGCCCTTTATTGTTACTTTCAGTTACAATAACTTCGTACACAGAGGAAATAAGCGAACAGCTACATGCAAGGTGCGTGGCACCAGGATAAATTATGCCTATTCAACAATGTCTGATTTCGACAGGCATCTCCAAACGCACCCAGATAGGTCAGTCACTTAGGCCTAGCATATATCGTCACAGGTGACAAGCTAATCATCGCAAAGTGTTGTGCTAATGCTGGGAACAGGCAGGGATGGGCAAAAATACATCAGAATGTATTTCTAAATAAAATACCCAATACCCTCATTTTTAATGTATCAAAATAAACTACAAAATACAGTAGGCCTAACCATATTATGTATCAAAATAAAATACTGTATTTTTGTATTTAGAAAATACTCAAAATACTTTTTTTAAGGAAGTATGGAAGCACTGCAAAAAAGCTTTTTTTATCCCAAACATTTAGCCTATTAAAACTATATAGTAAAAAACAATACAATTTGGCCCCTGTCGTATACCGTATGCAAGTTCATGTAGTGTGATCAGAATTAAGAATAATTCAAGAATTTACATTTATATTTAGTCATCTAGCTGATGCTTATCCAAATGACTGACAGAGCTTTCAATTAAACACATTATAATCAATAGGCCAAAATCATAATTGTGTATCTGTGCCGAAATTCGTAATTCAAGTCCAGTGCAGAACTGAATAAGAAAATCATACGGCTATGTATCTTGAAGTTCCAGTATGTGAGAGACTTGACGTGCCTTAATATCTCCAACCTCAAGTATGGTGGAAATAGAATTGTTATTTAATTAAACAAGGTGAACTTCTCCCCTCTGTGGAATGCAGAAAAGGATGCTACAAGGGAATTCAAACACACTCAACACCTTACCATCTGTTGATGTCATTGTGGTTGAGATATCTGACATTTTTCTGTTAAAGATTGGCATGGAGACAATGGGACATGGTTGCCTTTGTCAGTGTCCTTATGTGAACTTGCACAGGTAAACTTGCTCATCTTTACTTGCGTACCACTTCACACCAGTGCTTCAGACCAGAGCTGATGCTTCAGCAATACTGAAAAGCTGTAAGTGTTGTTGAACACAGCTGTTCTCACATTAGATGATTGTGATAAACATAAACCATTGTTGCCTAATTACCAATTATTCATTACACCTGTGTGTAGTATCTACTTTTTTTGTGTTTTTCACATATAGTATTTTGCAGTATTTTTAAAATACAAAAATACACACCAATAAAGTATTTTGATACAAAATACAGAGCCCTTTCCTTCAACCCAATAAAATACAAATGACAAAATACTATTTTGCATTTGAAACACATATTACATGTTTCAGAAATACTACCCATCCCTGGGAACAGGCAGATTACATCTTTATAGTTGGCCATATGAGGACATAGGTTAATACTGTATTTCACCAGTTAGGGCACCAAAATGGCCAGTAGCTGCACTGTGTAGCCTATCTTGACATGTCTTTAAGTTTTGGGTTACAATATACAGGTAGTGGGCTCTCTGTTGATTTTAATGAGTAGGCCTAAGCCTAAAGTTACAGCATTTCTATCACAATTGACCAGACTTTGACCTTTTGTCTTCTTTTAACAAAATTCTGGCTATGATTGTTCCTTGTATTGCATCATGAGCCATCACTGCACCTATTGCATTCTACTGTTGTTAGCCTTAAGCCTAGCTCAGTCATTATGTTGTACCACATCACCCTCCATTAGAAGTGCAATGAGCTGCATTGAGCATCATAAACTGCATTTAGAATTCCAAATCCATATTTCAAGATATTTTGGTAAAAGTAACTTAAAAGTAATACAATAGTAGTGTAATGCCTTACAATTCAGAGATAGTAATATTATAATGTAATGAAATTACTTTGAAATGACAGTAATAAGTAATACATAATATATTACAATTTTGAAGTAACTTGCCCAACACTGTTAGAGGTCGACTAGATCATGCAGCAAGCCACTGACAACAGGTGCCCAATGGACCCTGTTTACACAACTGGACAACCTAGACTTTGCAGATGATTTCACATTACTGTCCCAAAACCACCAAAAATGCAAGATAAATTGAGAGAGGAAGAACAGAAGGCTGCTGAGACAGGTCTCTACATTAGCACACAAAAGACCAAAGTGCTCAAGGCCAATGCAAAGATGCTAGCCAGCTTGATGGTTAGCCACCAACCACTAGAGGAAGTGAACTCCTTCATTTGCCTGGGAAGCGAGGTAGCGAGTGATGGCGGATCAGAAGGAGATGTAAAGAGGAGAATAGGAAAAGCAAGAGCTGCATTTGGCATGGTGGGGCCATATGGACTGGAGCGCATGTAACATCACACTCAAGACTAAGGCTGAGTTCGTGAAATTCAATCTGACACTCTGAAAATAAAATAACACTCTGAAGTTCGAAAAAGATGAGCGTTCTAACTCCCTGTGAATTTATTTAGGATTACAGACAGTATGGTTTACAATATGGACATCACTATAGCACTTGTGGAACAGGGTTTATGTGTCATTCAGAACTCAATTCCACTAATGCAAGAGCTTCTTGACAGTGATGATGAGGACTGTGTAAGCAATTGTTTTAACCTACTAAATAACAACAGTTAGCTTGTAATGTGAAAGCATTCTTGCACTAGCCTGCAATCTACTGTGTGACGACACACTCTGCCACTCCGTGCCCAGAATTTAAGAATGGTTAAAAAGTTTTAGAGTGTGCTCAGAGCGCTCAGAGTGCCAATTTACGAACGCACCCTAATTTAATAAATGCAATACTTATGTGTACTTATGCTTAATATTATTAAAAAAGAAATACCACCACTATACTACAAAAAAGGTGTGTAAACTTACATAGCTGTTAGATCCTTCTGGACAGGTACTTCATTGTTAGCACTTATTCTGCCCATATTCTGCATTGGAGAGACCCCTGTGAGAAGGTTAACCATTAATGTTAGATTTATGCAGTGGTGGACGAAGTACACAAATCCTGTACTTGAGTGAAAGTAGAGATACACATGGTCAAATGTTACTCCAGTAAAACTCCTCCTTTTACATTTCCACTTGAGTGGAAGTACAAAAGTACTTGCCTTCAAATATACTTAAGTATCAAAAGTAAAAGTCCTGAAATGTATTTTGACGAATACAGTTGCATTTACTTTTGTTGAAATGATTCGGCACAGACATAGGCATTCATTGAGCCTTTCTCCTCGATTCAAGGACAAAATCAGCTAATAATTATTGTAAAACAAACTAATGTGATATCTTATCTTAGATTCTTCAAAGTAACCACATTTTTCTTTGTTGAATGCTTTATACTTTCAGACCAAATCAAGATGTTCCCTTTTGTGTTTGATAATGTCAGATTGTCCATCATTGTCTATCATTTGCTCGATGGCGTCAAGAGGTTAGTTATATTAACATCAATATTGTGAATTATTATTGGGGTCAACAAGGTACAGTAAATAGTGGATATGACAATAACATAGGTTAGGCAACACCATTATTTAAAGCCTAGCTCGCTTAATAGAAAATATACATGTAAGTACAGTACACATGTATTTGGACAGTGTTTTTTCCAAAAGGAACTTCAGCTGTCACAAAATGTAGTGGAGTAAAAAGTAAGATATTTGGCCTTGAAATGTACTGGAGTAAAAGTAAAAAGTTTAACAAAATTTAAATACTCAAGTCAAGTACAGATACATGAAAAAGCGACAGAAAGTACAGTAATTGAGTAAATGTACTCAAGTAATGTCCACCACTGGATTTATGAATACAGCTGTATTATACAAACAGACCTCTGACAAGCTAAGTTTCTCTGCATGACAAACTGGTCAACATAGGCAGCTCAACTATTTTTTTTTTTTTTTTTTAATATATTAACGTTAATGCTTACAGGATTCTTTAATCTGCATTAAGGCGACTTTCAATTAGGACACAGAGCTAACTAGTCTAGTTATGGCTAAAAGTGCTAGGCTATGGCAAAGATCATGACAGTGTTACGACCCTGTTGACTCTTCTTGGGGCTACGCCCCTTTATTCTATGTGTTGCCTGTCTGTCTCCTGCAGGGTGCTGAGTGCAGGGGTGGCGCCTAGTAGCTAATAGGCTGGACCAGAGCCATAGAGAGAAAGAGTTGCGACACTCTTTGATGTCACCGCCAGTGCAGTCACGTGGTTCGTGTAAACCGCTATAGTTCCAAAACATACGCTGGCTGTCATGTTCTTCTATGGGACAGACAGCAGCGATTGCGTTATTTAACGGTAAATATATATATATAAACATACACCCTACTACTTTTTCAGCTGTTATTGCATGATTACATATTTGTTAATGTCAGTTTTGCATTTTGAGAGGCAGGGTGACAACGAAAAAGCTGTATATTACTTAGATACGTTTTACATTTTTGGAGGGAAAAGCTTATGTTCATGTTCGCATGGACAGAAGTAGAGGCTAGAACGGCTCTAACTTAAGTTTTCTTTTCCATATCATTCATGTGATGACAGATGTCTCATGATTTTCATTTTCTCGCAACTGGGCTGTATTATTGATTACCGTGATTTTGCTTATAAATTCCGATTCAGCCATTAGCTTACCTTCGTGGTAGCGTTAGGTCTGCCGTGGTCCATTCAGCATTCGCCTAGCAGCTAGCTCACTTCTGATAAGTGGTCACCCCCAGACCACAACGTGAAACATGATCATGTTAAGACTAAGAATATAATTTTAAGATTAAGCCATTCACATATTATCAAAAGCATTATGCTTATATGTTTGGGTCTATAGGTAAGTGCAGAGCTATTAAGATTTTTCTCTACGGCTCTGGGTTAATGCACAGAGTAAGAGTAAGGTTAGCTGCAGAGTGATAGAGTGACAGGTGACACTCCCATTGGACTCCGTTGTACCTTTTTGCTTTTTTGAGAAAGAACAGTCCATTCAGCATTTACACCCACTTCTTCTGATGAGGCAGGAGTTGACCACACAACCATGATCATTTTAATACTAAGCCATGCACAAAGAATCAAATATATTAAAGAATAACAACTCATTAAGCTTGGATGAATGAATCAAATATTGTTTAATAAAAAATACTGAGTGAGACAACAAGATGTGTGTGTGTGTGTGTAAATGCGTGTATCTAACTGGAAAAACAAGAACAAAGTGAAGGAACAGGGAGGAATATTATAAGTGATTAATACATTAAAAAAAATCCTCCACATACATCAGGCTTCAGAGTGCATCAGGGCTGAAAGGAAGGACAACATTCATAATAAAGGTACCTGGCATAAGATAAAAATGAACAGTGTGGAACCAAAAAAAATGGGAACAAGCATGAACAAGGAACAAGCATGAATAATATCAACAAACATACGTACAGTGGCCACAACAACGATACTGGTGGTCCAGCAAGATCTGTTGAGACAGGGGCACAAATATATTCTAACAAGCCAGTTCACTCAGGACTGCCTAGAAAATACTTTCTCTTGCATACATCAGACTCACACCTGTGGAGTTCCACTATGCACTATGGCCAGTCACTGTAGGGCAGTTCCTCTCGACAACGCATACTAACATCCTCTTCATCTGTGTCCTGGACACTAAGGGCCCTATCATGACATTCTAAAGTGCATCGTCACTCGTCAAAAGTCTATTCAAATTTAGTAGGATGTCCAGTTCACATTGGGAGGGGTTTCGTTCTCAAAAGTGGAGCGCATGGCGTAACAAGGTGTTCCTAGGTCTTTTAATCAGTCATATGGGTGTGTTTGGGGCGTAACATCATTTTAAACCAATGAGAATGACATCTGTCATTCCCTTTAACGGCGCAACGCGCGATATGTGAAAGTAATTGTGGTGAATAATTACTTAATATTAATCTTAGACTGGCGAACTTCAGGAAAAACTCAGGAATCAAGTTTATTCTATTACAGGCAAAGAGGGTACAAAAAAAGGTCTATGTAGGCCTAGCCCAGGCCTAAAAGGCCTAGGTTGGCCTAGAGCCAACTCCTCTCTTCCGCTACATCCTTAGTCCAAGTCTAGAAAATCTGATCTCACAAACATTGCAGTTTAGTTACTTTAAATGGTTTAAACAAAGAACAAAATGGCGCCAAGAACAAGCCCACTTGATTGGTTCTACAGTTGGTATCAGACACACCTACTCACACCCACTTCACACCTATGAATTCTTGTCAGAATAGCATGAGGAGAGATATCTTATACATCAGAAATATCACTTATAGAATGTTCCAAACATTCTCACAATCACATCATTACAATCCTTGTAATGAGACTATCAAAATGATACCAGACATGAATACATTTACATTTCATGATACATGGATACATTATATCAAGGAAGCATCCTTTGTCTTGTGTAAGTGATAGGCCTTAAACCAGCACATTAGCATTCCATTGGTTGAGGGGATGGGGTCTTTGTTTAAAACCAAGATGGGTTACATGGCTAACTAAAAGTAGTCTTGAAGTTAAATTATTATCCATTTTAACCATACATTTTATTGCTATCATATGTCAAATAAATGCATCGGTATTTTGGCATTCAACGGCGCATTTGAAGGAGGCTGCTTGCAAGACCGTATGGAATAGTCATTCTTAAACCATGCTTTACTAAAACCTAGCATAGCCTTCACGCATTTGCACTCGTCTATTATTTGAACTCATTGGCAAAGTGAAACTAACTTCACCAAGGAGTCAGTCAACGACAAGACAGTTATATGCAGTTACTTTCACTATTGACTGACAATGGGTTACCATAGAAAACATAGGCTGGAAAAGCAACACTTACCCTAATGTTGCTCAAATGACTAAATAAAACAACATTTATCCTGCAGAGGAGTTGCTTATATCTCGTGACAGTGCGTCTTCAGCTGTGCTCCATACTTGTCTCTCGCCTCTCCCCTAATCACTTTTAACCGTCATTACCAATTTGCAAATGATGGTGAATAACTACTCATCATGAGATGTACAGTATTTCGTAATATCTTTATTCTAATTATTTTTACCATTGTAATCGTGCAATTTGTAATGCTTTGCATGGACGTGCGCTGGTGTGCGTTCATGAATGATAGAAGGATGGTGCGTGCACCTGCCAATATGACTGTTGACATGCGCTCTTAAAATAGCATATGAACAACTCGCCATTGACTTCTGACCAGGTTTAGGTGGTGTATGATAGCGATTTTTAGACAATGCGCCAGGTCCCTCCCTAGGTTGTTAATTGCCACACCCCTGGGCGCAATGCTTAAAAAATAAAGGTGCAAAATAACGAATTCAACTTCGCGCCGGTGAATAACGAACTTTACGCCATGCGCTGGTGACCGAAAATACAGCCCTTCAAAGCAGATGAAGCGAAATAGGGCGACAATAGATTCAACAATGGACACAGCAGGTAACACTATATATAGGGCAAACCATTCACAACATATTATAACGTCGCAAATATACTATACTTTACCACACTTATAATAGCCCTGAGCAAATTCAAAAGTGGTTGAGGAGAGAGAGGGAGGGAGGATCCTTGAATGTATTCGGCCTCTCCATTCCCGGCACACCGTCAGCAGTCGCCACCAGCAGCCACTACCTGCAGACACCACCAGCCACCATTACCAGCAACCGGCACCAGCAGCAGCAGCCGCCAGCAGCAGCCACCACCAGCAGCAGCCACCAGCAGCAGCAGCCGCCACCACCAGCAGCCGCCACCAGCATCCGCCACCAGCAGTAGCAGCTACCAGCAGCAGCCGCCACCTGCAGCAACAGCCACCATTACCTGCAGCCGCCACCATTACCAGCAGCAGCCGCCATCACCATCCTTCGCCAACACCAGCCAGCTCAAGCAGACATCGCTCCAGCAGCAGGCAGTTCCTCTCGACAACGCATACTAACATCCTCATCTGTGTCCTATTTAATGAATTTACGCCTGGATATAACGTTAACGTTACCTTTACAGAGGGCGAAGTCAAGCTAACAAACTAGCAGGCAATCGGTGGTCTACCAAGATAAAACATATATATAATTACGCTGTGTACATACAAATAAAGATCAGTATATGCATCATAAAGGGCCTCTGATAAAATATAAACAGTTGACAGTTCAAAAGAGGTAGCTATTTAATCAATTTACCCCTGGATATAACGTTACCTTCACAGAAGGCAAGTCAAGCTAACAAACTAGCAGGCAATCGGTCGTCTACCAAGATAAAAAAATATATATATAATTACGTCAGTGTTTCCTCTATGTTGATTTGCTAGTGGCGGCCCCCCACGGTTTAATTTTCTTCCCCCACGGTATCAGAAATTGGGCAGACGTACAATAGTCGCAGTTGCCTTTCAAAATTCATTGTGCAGACCTGTTGTAGATTCTCCAAATATACAGCTCAATCACAACTGAAAATAATGCCTCATTGTGTGTGAATAGAGGTGAATACATATAATTGTTTGTGTTGCAGCGAAGTGTCAGTTGTCAGTTCCGTGGGACGGGGGGGCGGTGGGTGGTTCGGACAGGCCTGCCCCCACTGCTTAAAAAAATCCTAGAGGAAACACTGTACGTTGTGTACATACAACAAAAGATCAGTGTATGCATCATAAAGGGCCTATGCTAAAATATAGACACTTGACAATTCAAAACAGGTAGCTATTTAATCAACTTACCTCAGAAGTTACTCGACAGTCAGCAATGGAAGTGAATGATGTCCAACGCCATAGAATGGCTTTTTGGAACTACGTGAGGCTGCATACCCAGGAAGTAGGCGGCAAAAAGCGTACAACGGAGTCCAATGGGAGTGTCGCAACTCTTTCTCTCTATGGCTCTGGGCTGGACTATATAAGAAGGCCGGGTTTCCCATGGATGCGCTCTTGGCCTATCGCTCATTTGTGGCTTGCTTCGATGGGGAGAGCTTGGAGAGAGCCGTCGCCGGTCGTGTAGCCCTTGCTGGGAGCTCCCTCCGTCTTCGTCGCGTTTTGTTTTGGTTATTCATTTCCCCTAGACACACTTTGCACGACACTTTGCTTTTATACATTATACTGACTTTTCTATTTATGTAAATAAATTCTGTATTTATATTGAAACGCTACGGTGTGGTCTCCCCCATTTTATGTGAGTTCTGCTTTGCGCCAAGCAGCCTTGACAACAGTCATGCATTATTGAAGGCATGTTAAAGAGTACAGAAGTATCAGAATTTGTGGGTAGCTTAGGCTAGGTTGCTAACGTTAGCGACAGCTAATGTTGACCTTTTAGCTAATAATTTGGCTCGGTTAACAGTATTTACCACCCGAATTTCCTTACATTTAAACTAAACCTTACCTCTGAATAGCTGTGCCTCCTCTTCCACAAAGTTTATTCCATCCTACAAACGTGTTTTCTCTCACACTCCAGAAGCTCCTCTGTTGAAAGTTGCTGCATCATTTGGAGAGTGAGTGATGACTGAAGTAGCAGCTAACGGTCGCTCTAAAATCCCCTCCCCCAACAACATTTGAGTGACACATTACTGTTTAGGCCTTTTTGTGAATTATTTATAAAAGGTAGGCCTACATAAATGTTCCAGAAAGGGTAAGCCTACATGTTGCTATGTTTGGGGCTAAAGTTATTTTTAACCAATATGTTTTTAAGAGTGTAAGATAAGATAAAGAAGGAAAATACAGTAGTTTACTTTAGTATTTACAGTACTACAGTGGCTATCTTGTGATTTTTTACAGTAATGCTTTGACTACTGTGATTTCTACGGTAACACTCAGACTACTGTAGTTTTGTCATGTGGACACGGGTTTACTGTAAATTTTACAACAGTCTACTGTAAAAATCATATACAGTAATGGTACTGTGAAATCCACAGTAAATAACTGTAGATTTCACAGCCATTTTTTACAGTGTACCCATGTAGGACCCAGGTAGAATTTAAGGCTGGGTTCCAGAAGGGTCCAGTGTATGTTGCCCAGTTGGGACCCAAATAAAACCCAGTGTAATCCTGCATGGAGCCCATGTGGGCAAATGACATGGGGCCATTTTGGAACCCGCGGACAATCCCACATTGGACCCATATTGGCAACACATGGTACCCACATGGGCCCCACATACAAATGTTGGCTGGGCGAAACTTCACAATAAATTAAGCATTCATTGGGAGCTGGTGCAGGTGTAGCGGACTTTTTTTCATTCTAACAATTCATCGAAACCAGGTTAAATCACATAACAGAATGATCATCAGCATCATAAAACAATTAGGCTACTGTGTGAAATATACAGAACATGGAATAGCCTAATTACTTTCTACAGTAATCACAAACACATCAAATGAAAGCGATATAGGCTCCCATCTGGGCCTGCACGGCGGCAGGAAAAAGAAGATGGAGATGTGACAGAATGATCATCAACATCATACAACAGTGTGTGAAATATATAGAACATGCAATAGACCAATTACTTTCTATAGCAATCACAAACGTAACGTTGGAGATGTGACAGAATGATCATTAGCATCATACAGCAATTAGTGCGTATATATACAGAACGTGCAATAGCCCAATTACTTTCTACAGCAATCACAAACACATACAATTAAAGTATGTATTCAAAAACGATATAGGCTTCCATCTGGGCCTGCACGGCGGCAGGGAAAATACAGAGATGTGACAGACAATGATAAGGGCTAGTGCCCGAAACTTCGCAATAAATTAAGCATTCATTGGGAGCTGGTGCAGGTGTAGCGAACTTTTTTTTCATTCTAACAATTCATCAAAACCAGGTTAAATCACATAACAGAATGATCATGCAGAACATGCAATAGCATAATTACTTTCTACAGTAATCACAAACACATCAAACTAGAAATGCAATTCCGAGGAATTACACGAGGGGATGCATTCTGCTGGTTAAAAGCTGAATGTAGATAGTTTAAAAGTTGTTGATAGACAGTAGATAGTTTAAAAGTTGTTGATAGACAGCTAGTTTAATAGATAGTTTAAAAGTAGACCGTTTAAAAGTTGAAGGTAAATAGTTTAAAAGTTGTTGACAGACTGGAAGTTTAATGAATGTTGATATTCAAATAGTTTAATGGCTGTGTATAGGTAGATAACTGAAAGTTGGAATGGCTCTAATGTTTGCTAGCAGTTATGCTAAGATTTTTAACTATGCTAACCATGCTACTTAGCTAATGTTTTATAGCAGTGCTAGCAATGCTAACATGCTAACCATGTTACTTAGCTAACGTTTTCTAGCAGTTTTGTAAACATGTTAACAATGTTAACCATGCTACTTAGCTAACTTAACTAATGTTTTCTAGCAGTTTTGTTAAACATGCTAATTAAGTTAGCAATGTTAACATGCTAACTATATTAACCATGTGACTTAGCTAACCTAGCTTATCATTTTTAGTTGTTATGCTAACTATGCTAACTAACATATTAACCATGCTAACATGCTAACTACGCTAACCATGTGACTTAGCTAACCTAGCTAATCATTTTTATCAGTTTTGCTAAAAATGCTAACAATGCTAGCAATGCTAACATGCTAACTATGTTAACCATGCTAACTAGCTACAGTGGGTAGGAGTCATAGTTGATGACCAGTGTTGACAATAGTTGATGACAAGTTAAAAGTTGTTGATAGACAGCTAGTTTAATAGATAGTTTAATAATAGTTTAAAAGTAGACTGTTTAAAAGTTGAATGTATATAGTTTAAAAGTTGAATGTAGATAGTTTAAAAGTTGTTGATAGACAGCTAGTTTAATAGATAGATAGTTTAACGATAGTTTAAAAGTAGACCGTTTAAAAGTTGAATGTAAAAAGTTCAGTAGTTTAATGGGTTACATTGTTTAACAGTGGATTATTGTAGTGAGGACTTTTATTTTGAAGCAGTTTTGGGCAGAGGAAACAGTTGAATAGGATGTGTAGTCTTAATTGACCCAGATTGTATGCTTAAAGCCTGAGGCTGCAGGTGGCCTGAACACCTGCCATAGGATTCTAATGCATCCCCTCTAATAAAAGCGATATAGGCTCCCATCTGGGCCTGCACGGCGGCAGGAAAAAGAAGACATAGATGTGACAGAATGATCATCAACATCATTCAACTGTGCGTAAAATATACAGAACATGCAATAGACCAATTACTTTCTACAGCAATCACAAACACATCAAATAAAACTATCAATACAAAAACGATATAGGCTCCTATCTGGGCCTGCACGGCGGCAGGAAAAAAAGACGGAGATTAGACACTACCTTACGATGAATTCGGTACACCAAACGTAGATTTGCGTTCTGGTGTTCGGGTGATAAACTCTGCCATGAGACACTGAATATTCAGATCATCCAAAATGTCCTTGTGGATGTGAAGCAGGGCCATGTGTGTGAGTCTACTCTGAGTTACAGTGCTACGGAGACAGGTTTTCAGGCAGCGAAGAGCTGAGAAAGACCTTTCTGAGCAAGCAGTAGACACTGGTAAACAGAGGCACCGTGGTAAAGTTGGTTTTATATTGGACGTTGGATATTCGACACATTCGAAAAATCTATTTAGCACTGTCTACGAGGGTCAAATTTGTGTCAAACCAACTTTAATGTGTTTAAACAAGGCCTGCCTATATTACACAAAGCTTCTTTTGTCCAAAAACCCATGTTTTGATTTTATGAATTTTTTAGGCTGATAAAAGATTTCAATCTATTATGCGGCTTCACCTTTTGACTTACCCATACTAAAACACATCTCCTGAACTCGGCTTACTGCCCTTTCTAGTACACAAAGCTTCTTTTTCCCTAAAACCTCTTTGATTTTATAAAAATGTTAATGTTAAATGTTTCAAATCTATTATGCGGCTTGCCCTTTTGACCTACCCATGTCAAAACACATCTGGTGAACTCGGATTACTGCTCTATATAGTACACAAAGCTTCTTTTTCCCAAAAATCCATTCTTTGATTTTATAAATATTTTTTAATGTAAAAAAAATGCTTTAAATGCTTTAAATCTATTATGCGGCTTGACCTTTCGACCTACCCATGTCAAAACACATCTGTTGCACTCAGCTAACTGCCCTACATAATACACAAAGCTTCTTTTTTTCAAAAACTCACTCTTTGATTTTATATTAATTTTTTACTTTTCAAAAATGCTATAAATCTATTATGCGGCTTGACCTTTTGACCTACCCATGTCAAAACACATCTGCTGCACTCGGCTAACTGCCCTACATAGTACACAAAGCTTCTTTTTTCCAAAAATGCACTCTTTGATTTTATATTATTTTTTTACTATTCAAAAATGCTATAAATCTATTATGTGCCTTTACCTTTTGACCTACCCATGTCAAAACACATCTGCTGCACTCAGGTAACTGCCCTACATAGTACACAAAGCTTATTTTTTTCAAAAACTCTTTCTTTGATTTTATATAATTTTTTTACTATTCGAAAATGCTATAAATCTATTATGTGCCTTCACCTTTTGACCTACCCATGTCAAAACACATCTGTTGCACTCGGCTAACTGCCCTACATAGTACACAAAGCTTCTTTTTTTTCAAAAACTCACTCTTTTATTTTATATTAATTTTTTACTATTCAAAAATGCTATAAATCTATTATGCGAATTGACCTTTTGACCTACCCATGTCAAAACATATCTATTGCACTCAGGTAACTGCCCTACATAGTACACAAAGCCTATTTTTTTCAAAAACTCTTTCTTTGATTTTATATACATTTCTTACTATTGAAAAATGCTATAAATCTATTATGCAACTTCCCCTTTCGACCTACCCATGTCAAAACACATCTGTTGCACTCAGCTAACTGCCCTACATAATACACAAAGCTTCTTTTTTTTTCAAAAACTCACTCTTTGATTTTATATAAATTTTTTACTATTCAAAAATGCTATAAATCTATTATGCGAATTGACCTTTTGACCTACCCATGTCAAAACATATATATTGCACTCAGGTAACTGCCCTACATAGTACACAAAGCATATTTTTTTCAAAAACTCTTTCTTTGATTTTATACATTTTTTACTATTGAAAAATGCTATAAATCTATTATGCGACTTCCCCTTTCGACCTACCCATGTCAAAACACATCTGTTGCACTCAGCTAACTGCCCTACATAATACACAAAGCTTCTTTTTTTCAAAAACTCACTCTTTGATTTTATATACATTTTATTATTAAAAAATGCTATAAATCTATTATGCGAATTGACCTTTTGACCTACCCATGTCAAAACATATCTATTGCACTCAGGTAACTGCCCTACATAGTACACAAAGCCTATTTTTTTCAAAAACTCTTTCTTTGATTTTATATACATTTTTTACTATTGAAAAATGCTATAAATCTATTATGCGCCTTCACTTTTTGACCTACCCATGTCAAAACACATCTGCTGCACTCAGCTAACTGCCCTACATAGTACACAAAGCTTATTTCTTTCCAAAGCCCACTCTTTGATTTTATAGATGTTTTATTATCAAAAAATGCTATAAATCTATATTATACATTTATTGAAAATATAAAAAAATCCAGTTGATTTACACAGCCAAATTGAACTTTGGATGGAAAACAAAATATAGTTAAAGGTCCAGTATGTAGGAAATAATGGAAAATAAACTGTAACCATTCAAAAAATTATCACCATATGTTGTCAGAGAGTAAGGAAACACGATGAATTGAAGTAATGGCTTATTTGACAACATTACTCTAACCCGTTGAACCCCGTAAAACCCATGAAAAAAAATGAGTTACGGGGCGGAATCTCTTGGAATTTTCGTTTATGTTTTGAACGATTAATTCTAGAATAGTGTATTAATAATGGGCTAGCGCGTCCTCCTATTTGGGTTGCCAAATTAGCAAAGGCCAACTGTCAACAGCTGTCAGTTGTAGTCATGAACGCCCACGATAGGCAGGCAAATTTCCAAAATTAAGAAACAAATTAAGTGGACATCGGAGGAGCTTCCTGAGATGGTGACGTCTTCGTCAAACGAAGATTATCAAATCTGACGCAGAGCTGGCCATATTTCTCCACAACAGGTAGCCTAGGCTAAACTTCATCTGCATCGCTAACTTCAGCTAAATATGTTACGTTGGTTAGAGAGGTATGTTTTGTTTTCACTGTTTCCGTAATGTGTAGCTGGGTCATGGTTGGAGAAACGTTAAAGCAGCTGCAGGTCAATTAACGTTAGCTAAGTCTTCATTACATCTGGCAACCCAGAAGAGGCTCGCGTTTGGTAGTCTTGAGAACGTTAACGTTCACCAGTGTTTTAATTTTGGCCTACAGAACGTTCGGTAACAATCCTACAAATCACACCTTTAACTTAATAAATATAAATGATGTATGTCTACCTACAAAGAGGTAGCTTGTTTTTTTGCATTTTTGAATAGTAAAAAAATAATATAAAATCAAAGAAAGAGTTTTTGAAAAAAATAAGCTTTGTGTACTATGTAGGGCAGTTACCTGAGTGCAGCAGATGTGTTTTGACATGGGTAGGTCAAAAGGTCGATTCGCATAATAGATTTATAGCATTTTTATAAAGTAAAAAAATAATATAAAATCAAAGAGTGAGTTTTTGGAAAAAATAAGCTTTGTGTATTATGTAGGGCAGTTAGCTGAGTGCAGCAGATGTGTTTTGACATGGGTAGGTCAAAAGGTCGATTCGCATAATAGATTTATAGCATTTTTTATAAAGTAAGAAAATAATATAAAATCAAAGAGTGAGTTTTTGGAAAAAATAAGCTTTGTGTACTATGAAGGCCAGTTAGCTGAGTGCAACAGATGTGTTTTGACATGGGTAAGTCGAAAGGGGAAGCCGCATAATAGATTTATAGCATTTTTGAATAGTAAAAAATGAATATCAAATCAAAGAGTGAGTTTTTGGAAAAAAAAGAAGCTTTGTGTACTATGTAGGGCAGTTAGCCGAGTGCAGCAGATGTGTTTTGACATGGGTAGGTCAAAAGGTAAAGGCACATAATAGATTTATAGCATTTTTGAATAGTAAAAAAATAATATAAAATCAAAGAGTGCATTTTTGGAAAAAAGAAGCTTTGTGTACTATGTAGGGCAGTTAGCCAAGTGCAGCAGATGTGTTTTGACATGGGTAGGTCAAAAGGTCAAGCCGCATAATAGATTTATAGCATTTTTGAATAGTAAAAAAATTATATAAAATCAAAGAGTGAGTTTCTGGAAAAAAGAAGCATTGTGCACTATGAAGGGCAGTTAGCTGAGTGCAACAGATGTGTTTTGACATGGTTAGGTCAAAAGGTCAAGCCGCATAATAGATTTAAAGCATTTAAAGCATTTTTTTTACATTAAAAAATATTTATAAAATCAAAGAATGGATTTTTGGGAAAAAGAAGCTTTGTGTACTATATAGAGCAGTAATCCGAGTTCACCAGATGTGTTTTGACATGGGTAGGTCAAAAGGGCAAGCCGCATAATAGATTTGAAACATTTAACATTAAACATTTTATAAAATCAAAGAGTAGGTTTTAGGGAAAAAGAAACTTTGTGTACTAGAAAGGGCAGTAAGCCGAGTTCAGGAGATGTGTTTTAGTATGGGTAAGTCAAAAGGTGAAGCCGCATAATAGATTGAAATCTTTTATCAGCCTAAAAAATTCATAAAATCAAAACATGGGTTTTTGGACAAAAGAAGCTTTGTGTAATATAGGCAGGCCTTGTTTAAACACATTAAAGTTGGTTTGACACAAACTCGACCCTCGTAGTCAGTGCTAAATAGGTTTTTCGAATGTGTCGAATATCCAACGTCCAATATAAAACCAACTTTACCACAGTAACAGAGGCACAGGTGGATCAGCTTTTCCACCTCGGTGAAGAGCCCTCTCGTTTGTGGATGTAGAGATGACACAAATCTTTGACTGAGTGGAATGCTTGTTGCTTGGTGAGACCACCCAGCATCCTCAGTTGCAGGCCTAGGGATGCAGTGTCCATCTGAAGGTTACTGATGTCAGCATCGGAAATGCCCTTAGCAGAATCCACCAGCACTTTCTCCCTCTTTGCAGCTGTTGACATGCCAGCTTGATCGAATCTGCGCTCCAATTCAGCATTCATTAAATCGATTGCCTCAAAAAATTCACGTCGCCACTTTGATTCGCCACTGTCTGCTAAATCCTCCAACACAGTGGTGTCCCGAAAACGACACGGTGTTCTGCTGACCCTGGAATCTTTCGGCCACTTCAGGCTAAGAGCTAATGCAGACTATTTTGCTTTCAACAAGATAGTGTCCACAACTCCTTCTCCCCTCAGTGCACCTATAAAAATAATTTTATACATTTTATTCTTTAGGTTTAAACAAATCGTGTAATGTAAAAGTCCTGATTATTTATCATGTAAAAGTATATCATATAATGTAAAAGTCCTGGTTATTTATCCTATTTTATTTCTGACTAAGGATAAAATCAAGATAGCAACTTAAAAAATAGCAACTATAGGTAACTGAAATAAAGCAATAAACCCCAAGAGGCCGCGGGTTAAGCTGATTTTACAACAGGTGTTTGAGATATGTGTGCATGGCTTTAATATAGAATGCATGCATCATAGAATGTTATGACAACTTGAAAGGTCATGCTGGGTTTACAACGGCATGGAACGTGATTCAACCAATCAATGGTATGGGAACAAGCAGTTTTAGAATAAAGAATAAAGCTTACCTATGCGATCTTTGAGGACTTCAATGCACTCAAGTGCACCAGACACGTTTGCCTCAGCACTCTGCAAACTTCTTGCCACAGCCTCACAAGGCCCAAACATAGCCTCACAGCACAACAGCCCAAAGACAGTTCTGCCCTTCGTGGCTTGATTGAGAAGTCCCGATATTTTCGGCCAGGTCTCTGCACGAACACTCTGGTCTTTTTGGAGAACTCGTAGGGTCTCCAACAGCGGCCCATATCCTCGAAGGAGTCTGGATATCGCCCAGGTTCTTACGCACCATCTTGTCGGACACAGAGCTGCGACATTGGACACGGGTTCTCCGTCGGGGAAAAGAGACTGATACAAGCTCTTGCGTTTTGATGACTCTCAGATGAGGTCGGAGGCGCTCAGTACGAAGTTGAAGACCTCTGCAAGAGTCACCTCCCGAGCTACCTCTTGCAAAGCTAGATCCAACGAGTGGTTACAGCAGTGGACAAACAAGGAGCCAGGGCAGACTTCTGCAAGGCGCGCACGTACTCCGGTGAAACGCCCGGACATATGACTTGCCCCGTCAAAACAGTATCCTTGAAGCTTTTCCATTGGCAGGTGGAAGCGCAAAAATATGTCAGTGATACACCTGAACAAAGTGTCTGCTTTTGAATCTGGTGCGCTGTAAAATCCCCAAAACACACTCTGTTGACACAAATCAGCATCCACGTAATGCAAATGACAAGAAAACTGCTCTGATGAGCTAATGTCTGTAGTGCCATCAGCCGTCAGTCCAAAGAAATGCGACCCCATTGCCCCAGACCAACATTCGCTGCACAGCATGTGCAAGCAGTTTGATTATTTCATTCTGGATCCCATCTGATAGCCAGTTATCCCTGCGGAGCATCCACTGGTGAGCTGCGGGAAGTGACTCGGTACAGTCTAACATCATACGCCAGAAATGTCCATCCCGGTGTTCGTGGCCTCGGAGAGGCAAGCCCTGTCGGACCAAATAGCGTACCGACTTGAAGGCCTCCTGGAGAACCACTCTGGCAGTATGCTGCTCATTCGCCAGCACGTCAGAGAGCAGAGAGCACTGATCGGTGTGTTATTCAGCGAAGCAAATTTATTTACAGTTTCTAGGTGGAAGGATGACTTTTCGTGGTCTCGGAATTTTTCTGTGGCTTTACGCCAATTCGAAAAGCCCCCACTGATGAACACATAGTCAACTCTCATTTTCTCCTCATGTACCAACTTTTTGGCTACCACAGACGAACAAGTAAAGCACAGGGCTTTGTCAGTGTCCTTCACATAATGGAGCCATTTCCATTTTTCAAACCAAGCTGATTTGAAGGATCTTACAAAACTTTCAGTCCCAAAACGCCTAGTGGGGAAGTCGAAATACCTTGGCTGGAAAGGTTCAGATGGAAACGGTAAAGGAATTGGAACTTGAAGAGGGGCTAGTAGTAGTGCCACCAGCAGCCTCTTTGTGTTGGCTAGCTCCGGTCACGACAGAAGCTAGCTTGTCCTGCTCAAGGTCAATCGACGACGTCTGGGTTGTACCTTGAATGTTGGATATGGAGTCCGTAGATGAAGAAGTCTTCGGGTGTTTGGGGTTGGGCGGCGATTGAAAAAAATCTAAAATTCTCTTTTGAGACATTGTTATGCTAAATTTGGAAATAAACTTGTTCTTCGTTATTGACCGTGAGTGTGCGTGGATGCTACACTAGCCTAGGCTGATGCAATCGCGTCAAGACAAATCTGATTGGCCAATACACATTGAAAATAAATGAACATTTTATTAAATTATTAAAATTATCCCTTTCTTCATCCCACAACCCAAACATGTCATACAAAATGTCGTGGAACAGAAACAACAACCAGAAAATTTCATAAGCTATCATTTTATTGTCATCAAGGTTTTAAAGCTTCGCCACCAGAGGGTGCTGCAGCACCTGCCGCACCCCCACTTCCCGCGCCACTGGTGGATGGTTGGAATGGCTCTAATGTTTGCTAGCAGTTATGCTAACTATGTTAACAAAGATAATAATGTTTAATAGTTTTTTAAAAAAATGTTAATAATGTTAATGCTGTTAACTATGCTAAAAATTTTAACCATGTGACTTAGCTAATAATGTATAGCAGTTATGCTAAAATATTAAGAATGTTAACATGCTAACCATGTGACTTAGCTAACTTAGCTATTCGTTTTTAGTAGTTATGCTAACAATATTAACTATGTTAACATGCTAACTATGCTAACCATATTACTTAGCTAACTTAGCTAATGTTTTTTAGTAGTTTTGTCAAAAATGTTAACTATGCTAAAAATGCTAACTACCATGTTAACTATGCTAAACATGTGACTTAGCTAACTTAGCTTATCATTTTTAATAGTTATGTTAACTATGCTAACTAGCATGCTAACAATGTTAAATGCTAACTATGCTAACCATGTGACTTAGCTAATTATTTTTTGTAGTTATGCTAACTATGCTAACTAGCATGTTAACAATGTTAACTATGCTAACCATGTTACTTAGCTAACTTAGCTAATGTTTTCTAGTAGTTTTGTTAAAAATGATAACTATGCTAACAATGCTAACTAACATGCTAACTATGCTAACCATGTGACTTAGCTTATCATTTTTAAAAGATATGCTAACTATGCTAACTAACATGCTAACAATGCTAACACGCTAACTATGCTAATCACTTTACTTAGCTAACTTAGCTAATCAGTTTTAGCAGTTTTGCTAAAAATGCTAACAATGTTAGCAATGCTAATATGCTAACTATGCTAACTAGCTACAGTGGGTAGGAGTCATAGTTGATGACAAGTAACAGTTACAAGTTTCTACGTTAAACGGTTGAAGCTGCATTAAATGTGTTAGAAGAAGAAGAAGAATCAGAAAAAGCCTTGGAAGAACAGTACAGTTCATTTTCATGCACTGTAATAAGAAATCTAGGAAGAACAGTACAGTGCATTTTCATGCACTGTAATAAATCGGATAACAGTAGAGTGCATTGAAATGCCTTGGAATAACAGTACAGTGCATTTTCACTGTATCTGTTATCCATTGTATTTGATGTTGTTGGGTATCACAAAACGGAATATAATACGAAAAAGCAAGCACTATTTCACAGCGTTTGAAGTGATTCTCCTTTCCCCCACAATGCATTGCATTACGTCACCTTGGGGAGGCTACAGACCAAAGCCCACCTTGAGACCCTTGAGAGTAACGAGAGAGGAGTAAAGAGAGACGAGTAAGGGATTGTTCAGCAGTAGATAGCGCAGATTATAGATAAATAGATAGGCTATAGATAGCCTAGATATGTATATAGACAGGTAGATAGATAGCTAGATCATGTCATGCTGGTCACGGGGGGAGCTCCTCGACCAGCGGCCAAAATGCACTCGCTTCCCTAGTTACTGCAGCTCTCCACCACAGTTTCCATCAGGACGGCACAGCCCACACAAGCACCTGCAAAACTGCGACTTGCCCATATTATTTCCCTCTTTTGTAAGCCGTACCCTGACGATGTCAATGGCAATCAATCACGAGCAGTAGTTATCGAAAATATTCATGCTGAAGACACGACCAGCCTAATCGGCGGCGGCTAGAAGTTAAGTTTGCAACAACTGGCGTGGCTCTCACAGGTGGGACTAAAAAGTTAGCCCATAGCTAGCTATCATGATGCTTTATTCTGATCTTCTGACTAAGTTTGCCCGGTAGCCTACTTATCTGAACTAACGACATGATCACTATCACTAGATATAAAGAAAATGTTGACTTTCACTTGGTGCTGTTCACTGACAGTAACAAAAAAAGTGTCGTAACATTATAAGCATAATGCATTGAACTGAATAGGTGCATTATGTAGCCTCATAACGAGGCCTCTCAAATTCAGAAAATTACATTAAACTAAAATCGGAAGACATTGTTATCTTTGTTAGACCATAGGGTCGTTGTCATATAAATGCTGTAATGTAACGAAATTCGAAGTGTAAATATACAAACTTTATGTTGAAAGTGTAACCGCGACCGTTTCCCATAGGAATGAATGTAAAACATACCCTCCAAAACGAGACCTCCCGAAATTCTGAAAAATTACTAAATTGATATCAGGCACCGTTATTACCATTGGTAGATCATAGGGTAGCTGTGATATAAATGCTGTGACGAAAACTTTATGTTGAAAGTGTAACCGCAATGTCCATCGAAATGCATTGAAATGAATGAAGCGCAGATCATGTAGTCCCCAAAGTGACGTCATCACCGAATTGCGTAAAAAAACCCTGCTAATGCTAAAAACAACAAAAACTGGCATTTAATGGCGTTTGTAACAAACGGAAGTTCGGGAGGAGCATGACGGAATTTGCCACGCCTCCTTCAATCAGACAGGTTATTTATTCGCAGTCTGCCTCTATCTGCCGAAGTTGCAGCATCGGCGTCACTCCGCTTGCAAGGAGAGCTACTCTGCGGACCATATGTTTGATTAGAGCAGAGTTGGATGTAGGATCGATTGCCCTCGTTTCGCAAGGAAAGCAGGCCTACGTCGCCTCCTCCAACAATCAGTTATCTTTCCTCTCCTACTATAGCCGATCAACCGAGCACCAGCGCCGCAGCGCAGAGCTCCGTTCCTCCGGCGTCTCCCCCTCTGTTCATGCAACAAGTTTTTCAACTCCGCAAGTTATGGCAGCCCGCGTGCAGCCCACTACCTTGTCTTCCGCAACTGCGGCCTCTTTCTCTATTCCTAAACAGCTTTCCCCTGCTCACTCAACTCGCAAGTTATGGCAGCCCGCGTGCAGCCCTCTACCTTGTCTTCCGCTACTGTGGCCTCTTTCTCTATTCCTAAACAGCTTTCCCCCTGCTCACCCAACTCGCAAGTTATGGCAGCCCGCGTGCAGCCCTCTACCTTGCCTTCCGCTACTACGGCCTCTTTCTCTTTCCAGCTAATCAACCCTCCCCACTTTTCTCTTTGCCTACCTAGGGTGCTGCGCAACCTCCTCCCCCTTCCCCCGTAGCGACCGCGTCACTACTTTTTTCCCTTTCCCCATCATCTCCCGCCGGCGCGAACCACGTTCGAGCCCGCGTTTTTCCCCAGCCAGGGACCGCGTCCCTGGTTCTCCCTTACCCCTCTTTCCCTGGATTGGTGCCACCACCCTATAGGCTACCGTATCGGCATCTCATCTGAGACCATGTCTACATTAAATAGTAATACAATTTAATCTATGTGGTCATCACAAAATGTATTTAAGGGAGCATCGCTTTAACTCAATGCCGGCGTTGGCCGTAAGGCAGCTGATACACAGGAGCTGTTGCTCTGTCGCTTATTGCCAAGAGGGCAAGGAAGGAATTTTTCTCCTTTAAATGTCGGAGTTTTTTCGCCTTCCTCTGTGTTCATTGAGTCAGCATATTAAAGCCCTTCCCTGTCTGACCAAGGGAGCACCTGCACCTGCGTGTAGCTCTGCCCTGTTCCTCGGAATCCTCTCTAATAACGTGTTGCTGCTCATTACTTCTCTTGCCGTTATAGCTACCACAGTTAGCTACAGCAGCCTATTTTAATTGCTTAGGCCTTACTAGCCTACTAAACATTGGGGTGCATTAGATGTTGAACTTCACAACCGCGCGTGTTTGGGCTATCATTTTCAACATCTACTCTCTCCTGCAGCCCATTTGGCTAATTGGTTTCCATCGCATGGAAAGATCCCCTGCAGACTACGGACGCTCCGTTAGTCGCTTTCAAACGCAGCTCAACGCTGTTCTAACGCAAATCGGAATCCCAGCAGGCCGTTACATATTTTATGGTGCAGCCACCAACGCAGCAAATAACGGCCTGTCCGATCAATCGCTCAAAACTCTCGCCCGTGGTCCTCCGACGCCTATCACTCTTATATCAGATCAAGTCTCTCTGATCTGAGGGAATTAGCGCACCTCGCGCTCTCGCGTCGAATTTGTTCGCGTGGTCCTGGCTATAGGGTCCCTCATCTTTAATGCATTTTTGGGGTGTATTGCGGAATCCTGCACGACTCCTGCCTGCGCAGTTGACTCCTGCACGATCCCGCAAATCACTTCAGGACCCTGGCCAGAGACTTCGCCAAACATGCTTTTCTATTATGCTATTATGGGCCCTATCATGACATTCTAAAGTGCATCGTCACTCGTCAAAAGTCTATTCAAATTTAGTAGGATGTCCAGTTCACATTGGGAGGGGTTTCGTTCTCAAAAGTGGAGCGCATGGCGTAACAAGGTGTTCCTAGGTCTTTTAATCAGTCATATGGGTGTGTTTGGGGCGTAACATCATTTTAAACCAATGAGAATGACATCTGTCATTCCCTTTAACGGCGCAACGCGCGATATGTCAAATAAATGCATTGGTATTTTGGCATTCAACGGCGCATTTGAAGGAGGCTGCTTGCGAGACCGTATGGAATAGTCATTCTTAAACCATGCTTTACTAAAACCTAGCATAGCCTTCACGCATTTGCACTCGTCTATTATTTGAACTCATTGGCAAAGTGAAACTAACTTCACCAAGGAGTCAGTCAACGACAAGACAGTTATATGCAGTTACTTTCACTATTGACTGACAATGGGTTACCATAGAAAACATAGGCTGGAAAAAGCAACACTTACCCTAATGTTGCTCAAATGACTAAATAAAACAACATTTATCCTGCAGAGGAGTTGCTTATATCGTGACAGTGCGTCTTCAGCTGTGCTCCATTGTCTCTCGCCTCTCCCCTAATCACTTTTAACCGTCATTACCAATTTGCAAATGATGGTGAATAACTACTCATCATGAGATGTACAGTATTTCGTAATATCTTTATTCTAATTATGTTTACCATTGTAATCGTGCAATTTGTAATGCTTTGCATGGACGTGCGCTGGTGTGCGTTCATGAATGATAGAAGGATGGTGCGTGCACCTGCCAATATGACTGTTGACATGCGCTCTTAAAATAGCATATGAACAACTCGCCATTGACTTCTGACCAGGTTTAGGTGGTGTATGATAGCGATTTTTAGACAATGCGCCAGGTCCCTCCCTAGGTTGTTAATTGCCACACCCCTGGGCGCAATGCTTAAAAAATAAAGGTGCAAAATAACGAATTCAACTTCGCGCCGGTGAATAACGAACTTTACGCCATGCGCTGGTGACCGAAAATACAGCCCTTTATCTGTTTGCAAATTACGGATGTGAACTAGTGAAATGGCGTTTGTAACAAACGGAAGTTCGGGAGGAGCATGACGGAATTTGTCACGCCTCCTTCAATCAGACAGGTTATTTATTCGCAGTCTGCCTCTATCTGCCGAAGTTGCAGCATCGGCGTCACTCCGCTTGCAACCCACCACCTCCCCTTACACCTCCCGTCTTCCATAGTTCAAGAATAAGGGGGTGTATTGCGGAATCCTGCACGACTCCTGCCTGCGCAGTTGACTCCTGCACGATCCCGCAAATCACTTCAGGACCCTGGCCAGAGACTTCGCCAAACATGCTTTTCTATTATGCTATTATATCTGTTTGCAAATTACGGATGTGAACTAGTGAAACACCATTTGGAGACATTTTTAAAAAGGATATACATATATTGAGTGCTTTATGTACCCATTAATCAACAGTGATGGTTAACCTGCAACACAGGCTTTAATATTACTATTTTTACTGTAACACTTTGAATGAACAAAATCGTTCCCCTAGGTCAAAATGCCAACAGCACCCCCTATCGCAATTGAAAATTACTGTATGAAGGAGCTTCCACCTCAAGCCTCTCATTAAAGTCATAAACGCTTCGGACCCCAGCGGCTCGTGAATCACGTCGTTTTCAATGGCCAAGGGAGGAAGCTCTTCCGTACAGTAATTTTCAATTGCGATAGGGGGTGCTGTTTTTAGCGGCAACGGTGCAAGAACGTTTTTAGTCATACAGCTAAGAATCTAATCTTGTGTTGAACGGAAAGCTTGTTTTTTGCTCGTATAATAAACAGTACAATGGAATCAGAAGACAATGTCCATTTTTTATACATTTAAATACAGTGCTAAGGTTAGGATCAAAGCAGGAAGACCAGTTCCAAAAAGTCATATTCCAAAAAAAGATGGTAAGGCTAGTGTAGGCTACTGAATGCTACATAGTAGGCCTATGACAAAAAATTAGGGCTGTCAATCGATTAAAACAATTAATCTAATTAATTACATACTCTGTGATTAATTAATCTAAATTAATCGCATATATATATATATATATTTTGCTGTGAAAGTATTTTACATATTTAAATTCAAATGAATCATTGAATAATCAGCATTAGTGACATTAAAGTTCAAAAACTCGTTTATTATTATTTTCACTGTTCAAATAATTGCCATAATAATCTATGATCTGTAAATCATATGGCTATAGGGTCCCTCATCTTTAATGCATTTTTGGGGTGTATTGCGGAATCCTGCACGACTCCTGCCTGCGCAGTTGACTCCTGCACGATCCCGCAAATCACTTCAGGACCCTGGCCAGAGACTTCGCCAAACATGCTTTTCTATTATGCTATTATGGGCCCTATCATGACATTCTAAAGTGCATCGTCACTCGTCAAAAGTCTATTCAAATTTAGTAGGATGTCCAGTTCACATTGGGAGGGGTTTCGTTCTCAAAAGTGGAGCGCATGGCGTAACAAGGTGTTCCTAGGTCTTTTAATCAGTCATATGGGTGTGTTTGGGGCGTAACATCATTTTAAACCAATGAGAATGACATCTGTCATTCCCTTTAACGGCGCAACGCGCGATATGTCAAATAAATGCATTGGTATTTTGGCATTCAACGGCGCATTTGAAGGAGGCTGCTTGCGAGACCGTATGGAATAGTCATTCTTAAACCATGCTTTACTAAAACCTAGCATAGCCTTCACGCATTTGCACTCGTCTATTATTTGAACTCATTGGCAAAGTGAAACTAACTTCACCAAGGAGTCAGTCAACGACAAGACAGTTATATGCAGTTACTTTCACTATTGACTGACAATGGGTTACCATAGAAAACATAGGCTGGAAAAAGCAACACTTACCCTAATGTTGCTCAAATGACTAAATAAAACAACATTTATCCTGCAGAGGAGTTGCTTATATCGTGACAGTGCGTCTTCAGCTGTGCTCCATTGTCTCTCGCCTCTCCCCTAATCACTTTTAACCGTCATTACCAATTTGCAAATGATGGTGAATAACTACTCATCATGAGATGTACAGTATTTCGTAATATCTTTATTCTAATTATGTTTACCATTGTAATCGTGCAATTTGTAATGCTTTGCATGGACGTGCGCTGGTGTGCGTTCATGAATGATAGAAGGATGGTGCGTGCACCTGCCAATATGACTGTTGACATGCGCTCTTAAAATAGCATATGAACAACTCGCCATTGACTTCTGACCAGGTTTAGGTGGTGTATGATAGCGATTTTTAGACAATGCGCCAGGTCCCTCCCTAGGTTGTTAATTGCCACACCCCTGGGCGCAATGCTTAAAAAATAAAGGTGCAAAATAACGAATTCAACTTCGCGCCGGTGAATAACGAACTTTACGCCATGCGCTGGTGACCGAAAATACAGCCCTTTATCTGTTTGCAAATTACGGATGTGAACTAGTGAAATGGCGTTTGTAACAAACGGAAGTTCGGGAGGAGCATGACGGAATTTGTCACGCCTCCTTCAATCAGACAGGTTATTTATTCGCAGTCTGCCTCTATCTGCCGAAGTTGCAGCATCGGCGTCACTCCGCTTGCAACCCACCACCTCCCCTTACACCTCCCGTCTTCCATAGTTCAAGAATAAGGGGGTGTATTGCGGAATCCTGCACGACTCCTGCCTGCGCAGTTGACTCCTGCACGATCCCGCAAATCACTTCAGGACCCTGGCCAGAGACTTCGCCAAACATGCTTTTCTATTATGCTATTATATCTGTTTGCAAATTACGGATGTGAACTAGTGAAACACCATTTGGAGACATTTTTAAAAAGGATATACATATATTGAGTGCTTTATGTACCCATTAATCAACAGTGATGGTTAACCTGCAACACAGGCTTTAATATTACTATTTTTACTGTAACACTTTGAATGAACAAAATCGTTCCCCTAGGTCAAAATGCCAACAGCACCCCCTATCGCAATTGAAAATTACTGTATGAAGGAGCTTCCACCTCAAGCCTCTCATTAAAGTCATAAACGCTTCGGACCCCAGCGGCTCGTGAATCACGTCGTTTTCAATGGCCAAGGGAGGAAGCTCTTCCGTACAGTAATTTTCAATTGCGATAGGGGGTGCTGTTTTTAGCGGCAACGGTGCAAGAACGTTTTTAGTCATACAGCTAAGAATCTAATCTTGTGTTGAACGGAAAGCTTGTTTTTTGCTCGTATAATAAACAGTACAATGGAATCAGAAGACAATGTCCATTTTTTATACATTTAAATACAGTGCTAAGGTTAGGATCAAAGCAGGAAGACCAGTTCCAAAAAGTCATATTCCAAAAAAAGATGGTAAGGCTAGTGTAGGCTACTGAATGCTACATAGTAGGCCTATGACAAAAAATTAGGGCTGTCAATCGATTAAAACAATTAATCTAATTAATTACATACTCTGTGATTAATTAATCTAAATTAATCGCATATATATATATATATATTTTGCTGTGAAAGTATTTTACATATTTAAATTCAAATGAATCATTGAATAATCAGCATTAGTGACATTAAAGTTCAAAAACTCGTTTATTATTATTTTCACTGTTCAAATAATTGCCATAATAATCTATGATATGACCTAATATGCTTAGGAAATAAATTCAAAAGTGCTTCGGGAAGAAGTTTTTTTTTTCACATACAAGGCATTTCAGGCCACAGATATAACCTAGGGGACACAATGAAAATAAATTAACACTCCCCTCAATGTCAACACTTATTTCTTTGCATTAATGTGCGACTATAGAGTTGATGAACTCCGGTGATATGCAAATTCCTTGCTGCAGACATTGCAGAGGACTTTATTTTTTTTAAACACTTTATTTTTTATGAACACCATCAGGCCAATCAATGATCCAGGCAGCACGTTTTCTTCTCTCCTTCATTTTACAGTCTAATTTTTACTGACTAGAACGGCTCGGGGTCAAAGGTCATACGGAATCGATTAATCTGCACTAATTTTTTAAATCAGTTATTTTTTCTCAAATTAAATAATCGAAATTAATCAGTTATTTTGACAGCCCTACAAAAAATACTCATGGCTAACTGGTAACGTTAGCACAGAAAACAATCAGCTATAGACCACTGCTGGCCTGTCACAAATGTGGACAGTTCATTTGGTGATAAAACATTTTTGGAAAGTTATGCGTTGTTATAATCATCCAGGTTATGCCTTAACTAAACAATTGTTAAATAATGTTCTTGTTGTTAATATGTTCTTGTTTTCACCGTTCTAACTGTATATTTGGATGGTAACATTGTTATTGAATGTTTCTTTAATGACGTCTTCAATAACATTTGCCTTTCGAGTATATTCCCACTTAGCTAATTACAACCTGTCTTTAAATTATAGCGATTTGGCTTTAAAAACAATAGCATGTTACAAATAACCACATTTAAGGTCTAAATTTTAATGGTAAATAGTTACATGGTTTTATAAAACATTTTTATTATCTATTTTTAGTATTATAGACTTTTCTGCAAATGTATTAGCCTACATTGAGCAAAACCTCCAGACTTTCCATAATTTTGCACATCTGGAAAACAGTAGGCCTATTTCATAACTAGACCTACATATCTTCCCTGACTTCTCAGACCTAAATTTACATTTATTTACATTTATTAATTTAGCACTATTATCCAAAGTGACTTATATATTTAAATTATATTACAAAGTCCATTGTTCCTGGAAGATTTTGGGGTTAAGTGCCTTGCTCAAATGCACAATGGTGGAAGCCAATAATTGAACCCACAACTTTTCTGGCTGCTGCATGCTAGCCTAGCTCCTTAGGTCAGACACCTCTATCCTCGTGTAATCTTTAATTTTTCCACTTTCATCGTTTCAGTATAGGCTTATTGTTAAAGCAGTTGAATAATTATACTCTGATACCATTTGTTTGTATTGTAGGTTTTACTGTAATTTAGGCTACTTCAGTGTTTGAGTTTACTTTACAAAGAGTAGTGACTACATTGTCCAGCAGGTGATGCTGCATGACCACAACATTAGCACCTTCACAAAAGTCTAGAAAATCAAACGGATAGGCCTACATGCTGCAATATGTGAACATAACCTAGGAGCCTAGTGCTGAATTCAAAATGTCCCAGACAGAGTTTGTTTAAGTACAGGAAATAAAGTTTTTGTTTTATGAAGAATATGGTGACCAGAATACAGATGCTGGGATGAGTCTCATTAAAACCTCTGTATGGTGACCTACAGAATCCTGCGGTCTACTGCACAAGTCCAGCCTATTTTATGAACGGTGCATTCAAGATTACATTTGTGTAAAATATGAATGTGCAATATGTGCCATTTCCTTCTGAATGGCCCAGAGAGAGGTGTGGTATGAATTGTTTTAAATCCTCTACTCTGGCCTTACTGGTTTTCAACTCGACAGTGATGCAAGTTTTCAGTTAAGATTGTATTAAACATTCAGTTTGTCCAACTAGTGTAGTACTTTTAACAACGCCGGTTGGCAACAATGAACAGACCTGTCATACATGCCACCGGGTATACTGTATATGACATGACTAAAGGAATAAGTCATGGAATAACTATTTCAGATGCTTGGTGATAACACCCCACTTCTAACATCTATGACAACAAAGTATTTGGGCTGTCCTAATACTTAACTTAATCAATCAATCAATCAATCAATCAATTTATTTATAGTGCTAAGCAACATGGCCTCAATACAAATAAAAATAAGACAGTACATACAACCAACAAGTAATATAAACAATAATAATAATCATAATAATAATTATTACAAAACAATGACAAATAAAGCAATGCAAGACAAATGATTGAAATTAAACAAACATTTCCAACCATATTACAACTTACTCTACTAGGGTATTATGGTGGATTTGAGAAAATCTGCCTGCTCCACTTACATTTAGTGGAAGGCCATTCGAAAGGTATGGCGCACGGAAGGAAAATGCTCTTTGACCGGCTGATTTTTTATTAACCGATGGAATGACCAACAGACTGGCATTAAGAAAGCGAAGAGTTCGTGCCGGTGTATACGGCTAATAAGCGTAGAGTGGCGCAATGTAAAGCCTTAAAAGTCAAAAGGAGAACCTTAAATCAGCTCTGGCTTGAACTGGTAACCAGCGTAGAGATCTTACTACGGGTGTTACGTGGTTAAATATTTCGTTTTTTGTCAATATTCTTGCTGCAGCATTTTGAACAAGTTGAAGACTTCTAGTGCAGCATCAGGAAGACCAGAAAACAGGGCATTGCAGTAATCAAGTCTTGCTGATATGAATACTGTATGTGCACTAGTGTCTCAGTATCACACAATGATAACATAGATCTCATTTTAGCAATATTTCTCAGATGATAAAATGCTGTTATGGTGATGGCCTTGATGTGAAATTCAAAATTGAATTGAAATTGATGTGAAATTCAATTCAACCCTAACATTCAATTTATCAGACAGTTTCACTAAGAATTCTGTTTTGCTCTAATTTAACGGCTAAGAAGTACACTATGATCAATGGTGTCAAAGGTTGCACTTTTGTCAAGAAGTATCAACACTGATGACTGATCAGAATCAGCAGTGAGCAGTGAGCAGGAGTCATAATAACCCCTGATTTACAGTTTAGTACAGTAGTATTAGAGCTTATTGTTAAATTGCAATGTGAGTGCTAGCTAGCAGGGGAAGACACTTTGGCAGAATAACTGGGACTATATTGTGCACCTGTCCTAATTGTGAAGCGGTTGCGATCATTTTGTACACAGGTTTTGTATACTGTATATCCCTGAGCTACAGAGTGACCATGGACAAGCTAGCCTGATGGCATTTGTGGTTTGTCCCAGTGCAACTTTTTTTGCCACACACAAACAATGCAAGACGACTCAACAATCCGTCGCCATCACAGCTTGTGCTTTTGGAGTTGGCTTGGTGTGTGCTTAGTTTTATTGAAGATAGACACGCACACAAACATACACACACAGATGCACACAGACACACAAACACACACACACACACACACACATACACAAACACACACACACATTCACTCTCTCTCTCTCACTCTAAGACACACACACACACACACTCTCTCTCACTCTAAGACACACAAACACACACACTCTCTTTCTCTCTCACTCACTCTCAGACACACATACACACACACATACTCACATTGTGATGCAGCTTGGTACATTCATAAATCGTGTTTTGTTTTGCAGTTATATCAGTTCAGACTGCATATAATCGAGTAACTGAGGAGAGAAGGTGTAAGACATGAGGTACAGAGAGACTTGCAGGAGCAGAGAATGAAGAGAACTAGGAAAACATGACTTGCTGATGACAAGGAGTTGCAGGAGCATGGGATATGGAAGAGTTGGGAAGTGCAGCTGGTGGCAACACCATGCGGCGGTCATATGTAATTGTATGTGGCTAACACTGTTTGTTTGGTGTTTTTACGCATACAACTAAAATATTAGCTACACAGTACACCAACTGTGATAAACACAAGGAATTTAGGCTTTTGAAAAATAACGCTTTATTTTACACAGACTATACACTTCCGGTGCGCTGCTCGGCTGCGAACCACGTCCTGGGCATGTCACACTTTGCCATAAACCATCAACCTTGTTGCCCCTGATGTTCCTGGATCATATTCCTCCTAAGCTGATAGGCCTACTGGGCGCAGGAAACGAGGCAGGAGAGGTGGAATACGCAATTAATTATTCCCACTAAACAAATAAAGATCTATCCCAACAATAAAAGGTTTGTGTCTAAGGACATTAAGGGTATAATAAACGCAAGGAAGGTGGCCTTTAAAAACAAAGATGCCATCAAATGCAAACAATTGGAGATAGATTTAAAAAACAAACTAAGGGAAGCCAAACAGATACATAGGAATTAGCTGGAAAAGACATTCAAAGAAAGAAACCCCAAAAGACTCTGGGACAATATGAAATGGACTGGGATGTCCTCCTCAAATAAAACTATTGTGACTGGCAATGAATACGTTTGCAAATGAGCTAAATGATTTCTTCTGTCGTTTTGATTCTTCTGCCCATCTCAAGGAATGTGTAAACATAGTTAAGACCATTAAACCTTCTGACATTGACAGAATCTCCATAACTGTGGAGGAGGTCAGAGGTACTTTCCAGCGCAACAACCCAAGGAAAGCATTAGGGCCTGACCACAGCAGTGCACTCATCTTAAAATCCTTTGCCAGGGAACTAGCCCCTGTGTGGCAACCAATTTTTCAGCTGTCGGTCGATACACACTCCATACCATTAGCATGGAAAACATCCCACATTAGGCCAATCCCCAAAAAACAATGCCCCAACAAGGAATACAATGATTATCGGCCAATAGCCCTTACTTATGAAGTCACTAGAAAATATCATAGTTCAACACCTAAATAGACAGCTGGGGAGGTATCAAGACCCATACCAGTTGACCCAAGGCCGTAGCACAGAGGATGCAGTAATTACACTGGTGCACATCTTATCTAAACATCTTGATAAACCAAAAACCTATGCCAGGGCTGTTTTTCTTAATTTCTCATCTGCGTTTAACACCATTCAGCCAGACATACTTCTATCTAAAATGATTAAGTTTCAGATTAACCCATACCTTATTCACTGGTATTTTTCCTTTCTCACAAACAGGGTTCAGTTAGTCAAGGTAAATGACACTCTCCTCTCCAAATACCACCAATGTTGGAGTCCCAGCATAAGCTCCCCTGTGCTGTTTACCCTGTATACTTCAGACTGCACTACCAATGTGCCAAATCAATATATTTTGAAATACTCTGATGACTCCACTCTAGTGACCCTATTCACTCAATCAGAGGACCACACACTGTACCAGGGCAATGTTGATTGGTTAGTCAAATGGTGTGAGGAAATCATTTTTGAAAAAGCACCCAATCTTCAACTGTCTCCAGTGAAGATCTACCCTGGAAATACAGAGTTCTCGCGAAACCACAATGGAATTGTCTCTGCGAGACACTCTGGCAATGAGCAATGATACACGCTACTTTTACCCCTTGCATCCAGGAAAACCAATCAAATTGGCGTATCTGATATGCGGGCCAGAGGCGAGCTAAACTGATGACGACAGCGCTGCAACGTTGGAGGTCAGTAAACACTGGTCGTAATGTTATCCAATTGCGTCAAAGTCTGGAATCATTCAGAGTAAACATTGGTCTAGTGTTATTCAATTGCGTGCAGTGATATTTTCAAATGCATGCTTGGCGCTGCCCCTCGAGTTGGGCCATTACATTATTTGTGGCCAGACCCTTAATCTCTACAACTCAGAAATTAACCAAGTCACGACCTACAAGTACTTGGGTGTCATGATAAACAAAAACCTCTCATGGACTTCTCACATAGAATTTACCTGCAAAAAGATACATCAGCGTATTTATTTCCTACGGAGATTAAGATCCTTTGGAGCTAGCACCCAAATAATCTCCTTATTCAGTGATCCAGAGTGGGTTGGATGTGGGGGGTCCACACATCCACCCGCATTGGTAAAAATGTACAAAATCATCAAAACACTGCACCTTAAACACAGGCAATGCAGGACAAAGTTCAAGTTTCCAACACATAAATCTAGGTACAGTACAGTCACATTTTGAGTTATTCTTTAGATTTTTTCCTCTGAAGCGATCTACTTTTGAAAATAGTAACGCAAGACTACTTTGATATATATAGAGGGTGAAGTTATTGGATCCTTAAACATTAGACCACCTAGTGGCTCTTTCTCAGTGCACTCACTTCAGGACGTTATGGTGACGACATTACGCAATACTCCATGAAGCATTTTTATCAAGTTTCTGTGCATTCTTTGTTTTGTCAGTGGTTTCATTTGATATATTAGGTTATTAGTTCCTTGAACATTATCTCTCTGTCTCTGCTCAGGGAGCCTAAAGAGTGACAATTTATCATTTTTATGAGTTAGGGCAGAAACAAATCTTATTGTATTCATTTGCCCAATGAGGGCCTCTGTGCTGTACTGTGGTACTGTGGACTGATGCTGTGTGTTTGTGATGAGAATGTTGCTGTTGAAGTATTAGTTTAGTTTTTTTAGCCTGCATTTTAGGACAAGTGCAATGCTAACACTGTGATACGACTTAAGCATATTTCTTGTTGGCACATCTGCTCGTGGACCACACTTTGAGAAACACTGCTATGTGTAGAGGGTGTGAGAAGTAATGCTGTGAATGATGATACAGACCTCTAGCAGATGCAGTATCTGCAACATAACATTTTTTTAGAACTGCATCGGTATTTGCTGCACACAGTTATTTATGTTTACTTTTTTTTTTTACCAAAGTTAATGTCTCTGCCTGAAAAATGTTGGTGCATTTAAGCCAGTAACTTTTGAGCCATATACCCAACTAAAAAGAAATGAGATACTAGTGTGTGCGCTAACCCTGTGAAAGGGCCCAAAGCTGAGACAGGGTCATCCTAACGGATGCAGCCCTAACCTGTGTTGTGTTTCGATTGCACGGCTAGGCAGACTTGCAGCACCTCTGACTGGGAGGTGAACGTCCTAGCAAGGAGGCTAAAACCCATGGAAAAATGGGTTAGCATGTTTGCATCTCTTCAGGCATCAGAAGAGTGGTTTATGCTCTTACAGCACAGCCACTGTACCAGTTGTCTACTGTTACCCATCTCCCTAAACCACACTGCCAGCGGAGTCACAGCACCAATCTAACCTGCATTGTTCTTTAACTATGCGGCTCTTTAAAGGGACACCAGGCAAGCCTGATGCTTTTTCTCTACGAAACTCCCCCTCGCTCGGTCTGAAGCTCTTTTCCTTTTCTTTGCATCTTCCGTCAAGGGTTTTCGCTGCTTCTTTGATGGCTCTGCCATTATACACACGTTTGCAACAATCGCTAGCGTTTCGTTAGCCTCCCTCTGTGCTGTGGATGCAGGATGGAAACTGAAACTGCTTCGGTCGCCGGGTACGATACACTGAACTTGCAAGCGGGATATTCTTCCTACAGGCAGTAGGGGCGGGCGAGAGAGTCTTCATTTGCCCTGTAATGAGTCATTTAACCATATACCGACTTACGAAGATGAGTAATTAACACAAAAATGTTGCCTGGTGTCCCTTTAACTACTCAGACTCAAACCTGCAAACTTGCAGCACTTCGGACTGGGAGGGTGGTGTGCTAGCAAGCAGACTAAAACGCTTCGGTGCTAGCGTCCATTGCTAGCGCGTCCATTGCTAGCGCGTCTCTTAAGGCGTTGGGAGTGAAGTTTGACACACAGCTATTGTACCAGGGGGCTAAAATTACACAGCTGTCAAATTGGAGTTTCTCAAAGCGTTTAAATATTTTGTGATATGTCTCAGCCTTTTCTCTTTCTCAGCTTTTATCTTCCTCAAATTTGCATGGGTTTCTTCTAGGCATGTGACTGTAGGACTGTCCATTCAATACAAGCAGTGGGGACCCCCTCAAAGTCAGTGGCATCCCCCAAGCCCTGAGCCAAAGAGACAGGCATGCAAGGAACACGGCGAATTTGAAAGGGATCAGGCACTGCCTCCCCCCGAGCCTGTTTTAGCTGCATCAGAGTTTCCTGAAAGACCATCTTTACATAGAAAGAGAGAGTGAGTGAGAAAGAGAAAAAGAGAAAACTGTGTTCTTATGCCTTCAAGGCTTTGTTTTGGATTTGTTTTCATGCCTTTGCCTCAGACTGGACTACTGTAACGCACTTCTCATTGGGATCCCTAGCAAGAGTCTGCAGAGGCTTCAGTACATCCAAAACTCTGCAGCTAGGGTCCTGATGAGAGTGCGGAAACATGATCACATTACCCCCATTCTCCACTCACTCTACTGGCTTTCCGTCTCCACCAGGATTGAGTACAAGGTTTCCCTCCTCACTCACCAATGCATCCATGGACATGCTCCCCCCACCTCAAAGAAATTATCAACCCACAAAACAGAACACACTCCCTCCACTCCACTCCACTCACTCAAACCTCCTCCACATACCCAGAACCAAATTCATGCCCTCCCTGACACCTTGAGGGCACCACAATCCACTGTTTTAAAAAAGGTCTTAAAGGAGAATTCCGGTGTGATATTGACCTAAAGTGTGTTGAAACATGATACCGAGTGTGAACGTATGTCTCATAGCTCACCTCGGCTTGTCCCCTGCACTCAGAAATCTGGCGCTAGAAATAATTCTGTGGAAATACATGGATTCCAGTTGCTGCTACTGGAAGCAACTGAATCCATGCATTTCCACTGAATTATTTTCGGAATCTGATCTCTTATCATACCTGTTCGTTCATACTCGTCGCTCGACTTATCGTGACTAAATTCAAGATGGCGTCGAACGGTAAAATTCTTTAAGGTATTGTCTGTATAAATCGTCTTGTAAATAAACTACCAGTGCTTTTTCAAAGTTCTCAATGTCTCGTTTTAAATGTCAAGGCCCTCGGAAGTCTACCAATGAAGTATGGAGCTACTTTGAGCCTCGTAAATGGTGTAAAACAGTGATTTATTTGCATGGCTAGGCCGATGCCCGAGGCACCCCCAACGAAAAACTGTTGGTAGCATTTGCTAACTAGCGCCAGATTTCTGAGTGCAGGGGACAAGCCGAGATGAGCTATGAGACATACGTTCACACTCAGTATCATGTTTCAACACACTTTAGGTCAAAATCACAACGGAATTCTCCTTTAAGACTTTTTAGCAAAGCTTTTGGTCCCCTTTAGATGTTTTTTAAACCTTTTCTTTTTTTCTTTTCCTTTTCCTTAAACTTCTCATTTTTATTGTTTTTAACCTGTAGCACTTTGAGATCAATGACAAAAGTGCATTATAAATAAAATGAATTATTGTATTATTGTAAATGTATTATTATTATTTGTTTTGGATTCACAATGAGAAACAACAGAGGATGACATAGAGTAAGACTGTTAACATGTCAATAGAGCATGACCAAAAGGACATAAATAAAAAATTAAAAAAGGAAAGAATTTTTTAAAATAATACAAAAGTGGCGAATAATTAAAGAAACCGTATGTAAGATTGTGGCCAAAACTGGTACTACAATCACTTTCAAATTACTGTAGAGCGGTGTATTCCCTCCCCCTCCCCTCTGACTGGCAGAGCTGGCAACCCGGATGCCGAAACACTACTGACTTTGTGATTAGTAGATAGGTGGAGGGTGGCGCATCAGGCCAAAACACAACATGACAACATCAACATCAGCTGAGGGCTGCACTTTTTAAATGACAATATCCTGGCCGGACTACTGTTGTCAGTGATATAAGTATTTGAAATGAACATGATTTCTTAATGTCTAGTGACATGTCAGGGCCATTTTATGATTAATTAAAATACATTTCTTACATACGGTTCCTTTAAGCAGTAGTTACATGGCAGTAGGCGAAGTAAAATAGCAATGTTTCAAAGCTAAGGTTAATCAGATCCTGGGACATGCCCACTTGACAATGGGAGAGATGGAGCTAACGACTGGCCTTTGGCCATAGAAACCATCCGTTTACAACTAGTAACGGTAGTTTGTACTGCAAGTTGAGAAATTAGTTGATATGTGGCAGAAAGCAGTACCGTATTTTCCGGACTATATAACACTTTTTTCATAGTTTGGCTGGTCGTGCGACTTATATATAAAAATATTAATAATTACATTTTTAAAAACATATTAGTCAGTATGAACCCTACATGAAACATTACCGTCTACAGCCGCAAGAGGCTTGTGGAATGAGATCGGGAGCTTGAACTTGCGACAGCCAGTCATTCCACGTCAGTTCAACCAGGGCCTACGCAGTTAGGTCTCAAAAAATTCGGAAAAAATTACCAGGTGTACCTATGTTACCCAGGAGACACACTGTAAAATACTCTTATGTAAGATTAATACTTTCCAAGATACAGCCAGTTTTACAGGGGGAGGGGGTGTCGATTTTGTTCGGTCTCTTTTTTTTGTCAAAGTTCACAAGCCCACAGCGCAAGAACTAAACCATGTAGGAGGCTCAAATATTGCATGCTGGTACATAAATAGGAATAGTATGTAGCAAAATCATCACGTTTGGTCTGGATAATCCTGCATGGTCATAGCTGTCCCTCAAAGTTGATACAAATTTTATTGGAGTTTTTGGCTGGGCTATGTTTAAGCCTTCAGAAGACATATTTGTACTCAACATAGGCTCTTGATTTATTTTCCTTACTGAGATAAGTAGAAACACTCTCACAAAAAACAATGAACAGAAAATAAATTCCTTCAGGGTCTGAACAGCAGACCTTACAAGTCTAAAAAATAATTTTGGTTCTCATTTTCAGAGCACCTAAACACCTTGTGGGAATATACAAAGATTTTTTAAATATTTTGTTCTTTATTCTCCATGATCTTTTGTTTTTAAAAACACAAATTTGACTTGTCTTATGCAAATCTTTCTTTTTCCCTTTTCACCCTGAACATGGGCAAAATGCACCATTGACATCAATATGTTTTGTATAGAGCTACAACGGGTTACTCTATACAACCACAGGTGGCAGTGTGGTGATTCTATATAAAACATATTGATGTCAATGGGGCATTTTGCCCATATTCAGGGTGGAAAATAAAAAAGAAAGATTTGCATAAGACAAGTCAAATTGGTGTTTTCAAAAAGAAATCATGGAGAGTAAAGAAAAACATATTTAAAAAATCTTTGTATATTCCCACAAGGTGTTTGGGTGCTCTAAAAATGATAACCAAAATGATTTTTCAGACTTGTGAGGTCTGCTGTTCAGACCCTGAAGGGATTTGTTTTCTGTTCATTGCTTTTTGAGATAGTGTTTCTACTTATCTCAGTAAGGAAAATAAATCAGGAGCCTATGTTGAGTACAAATATGTCTTCTGAAGGCTTAAACAGAGCCCAGCCAAAAACTCCAATAAAATTTGTATCAACTTTGAGGGACAGCTATGACCATGCAGGATTATCCAGACCAAACGTGATGATTTTGCTACATACTATTCCTATTTATGTACCAGCATGCAAAATTTGAGCCTCCTACATGGTTTAGTTCTTGCGCTGTGGGCTTGTGAACTTTGACAAAAAAAAGAGGCCGAACAAAATTGACACCCCCTCCCCCTGTAAAAGTGGCTGTATCTTGGAAAGTATTGATCTTACATAAGAGTAATTTTACAGTGTGTCTCCTGGGTAACATAGGTACACCTGGTAATTCTTTCAGAATTTTTGGAGACCTAAGTGCGTGGGCCCTGGTTGAACTGACGTGGAATGACCCATACAAAGCCCAAAAGTTAGAGGGGTTTTGGGGGTGTCACTACCGGGAAAATGTATTAAACCCATGAAAGATATTAAGTCTATTGTGCTATTGGTCAGGGATTCCGAGTGGAACCAAAAATGGTCTAGAATGGTTACAATATTGGTATGCCAAGTCTCTGGACGTGGTTGTGGGAGTCACAGGTCTGAGGTCTGAAGATCAGTCTGCGCTAACGTTTGCTGATAAGACATGGGAGTCACACTGATGCCAAAAACAGCTGGGGAAGGATGTTACAATCAGATATTTTGAACAAATGAGGGAACAACATGTCACAATGCAAAAACACTGTTTTCCCCTGATAACATGCAAAAGTGAAACCGGAGTTTCCCAACATCTCTACTTTGGCCTTTGATTAACAACTCCTGACACGACATACAAGACACTTTTGCTCATCTGTCCATCATCCTAAAGACACTTGGCCGCAGCTCATCCAAAGAGAGGAACAGGGGCAGCAGAGCAGGCTGAGGCCCAGAGGGGAGGAGAGACACGGATGATCGAGATCACGGCCCAGGGGGGAGGGGGTTTCGCTTTAACGCCATTTTTTAAATAGTCAATGCCTAACGGGAGAATAACATTCTAGTCAAGGGGGGCAGGAACAGTTTCACCGTTGTAGAGAGGGGGTTGCAGTGTTAGAATCAAGGGGACTAATTTCACAGCCAGCGGAGGATCAAAGTTCTTAGTGGCCAGATAGAGTAGCCTTGTTACAGTCACGGGGAGTGTTTACAGTCGGGGACATAGAAGCATTCAGTTGCAAGCAGCTGATTCACAGTGGCAGTGGATAATAGGTTTTCGGTAGCACTTTAGAATAACTACACACAATTCATCATTCTTTAAACTATTAGTAAATGGTTTGTTCAACATTTGCAAAGTACATTGCTCATACATTATTTCTAGGGCTGTCAAAAATTTTTTAATCACGATTAATCGCTAAATTATTATAGTTAATTGTGATTAATCGCATTTTTATCAAATTCTATTATTTTGCATTTCTGAACTTTCCAGAATTCCATAATAACAATATAAAGCAATTATTACCATTGTATCTTGATTGTGATACAAATGAAAGCAAAGCAAGTTAGGTTACTTTAAGACTTTAGGTCTATTTGATTAACAAAAAAAATACTCCATATAGCCTATATTCATTATCTTTCAGTTCAGTTGAAAATAAGGAACTTTTCATATTGAGAAATATGCACAAGTGTGCAAAATGTAGCCTAGGCCTAGAGCACATTTCAATGAAGTGCATAACAAACACAAATAGCCTAGTCCATATCTCCATGTTCAGTTAACATGTAACAATGTGAGTGTAAACAATGTTTAGCTTGTAGGATAGATTAAAGCTTAAACTTGAAGTGCTTCGATGATATTTTAGTACCATGTCGACTAAGCTGACACCGGCGCCGACATGAGTGCACTGCTATTTTATATAGTCTATGGTGCACTGTCACTTGCCACACACATCAGTGCTGAAATTTTTAACTGGCAAACACTGGATGAACAATGTACTTTATGGAGTGGCGCCGACCAAATAGAACTGAATCGTGATTTACACGGTGGCAAAATGCAATGCTGGTGTGCGGAGAATGAAAGAAGAATGGAATCTAATGTAATTTAATGTAAAAAAGAGAGTGCAATGCACTCATGTCACCGTCAGTGTCCACAGCGTTTTAAAGCACTATTCAGCTGACCGGGAGTTCAGAACTGCGTTGGTGTTTATTATATCCATGACTACAGGAGGAGGACTAGGCAGAATATTTTACTGTCTATGGCAGAAGCCTACTATGAAGCAAAGTTCTTAGAATCTTTGCTAGGAAGTGTCTGTGGCACTTATTTGTTGAGGACAAGAAACGGTGCATCAAAGGATCAAAATAGTAGCAGCCAAAGAGGATTGTTGATAACAGAACAAGTGACGGTGTAAAATAAAAATTCTTTGGCGGCACGCGATTAAAAAAAAATTACACATTATGCTTGGTCCTTAATTAACGTGTGATTAACGCATTAACCAGCCCTAATTATGTCTTATTATGACCGGTCATATAGCGGTGGTCATATAGGCGGTCATATAGGTTTAGTCAGATTTTTTTTTTTTTTTTTTTTTTCTTTTTCGCATGTCCAAATTTCCGTCAATGATTCCCGGGACACTGAAAGACCGGGGTAGACGAAACTTGGTGGGCATGTAACCCCATATGGATAGCATGGAACCGATCTGTAGCCCCCCCGCTGGACTGCACCCCCCGAAAGGAGGGTAGGGCAGACACAGTTTTCTGTGAATATCTCGAGAACCGTAAGGTTTAGGAGGACCATTTTTTTTTTGTATGTTGATCTCAATTTTACAATCAAGAATTTCTCATAATTATGAACAGGCAAGATGGAGGTGGGGTTGTATAAAATGAATTTTACATGTGAAATCTATGAACTAATCATGTTTTGGTACTTGTTGTCTAGCAGATACCAGTGAGAATTGAGTGTGGATAATGCAATTTAGTGAGACAGTTAGAATCATATAGGCCTTTCAGCGTGATTTCTTTTTGTGGAAAAAATGTGCTGGACTGGGCGGCGGTCATACTTTGTACCGCTCTGCGGTACATCTAGTTAGTAAAGCATTTGTACACACAGTTATAAATGGTTTGTTCATAGTAAATAAGCCTCAAAAATATAAAAAATATGTTTGTAAATAGATGTTTTATACTTAATAAATAATGCAACAACCATGTATACATGAAATAGGTTTCTCATTATAAACCAGTTGCAAATTATTACTAAATACTTTGTTTATCATTAGTAAAATATTACTCCTAGCTATGTTAATTCTCATCAATAAAGCAGTTGTACACACAGTTATAAATGGTTTGTTCATAGTAAATAAGCCTATATCTAAAATATGTTCATAAATTCGTATTAATACTTTCTAAATTATGCAATAATATTGTGTTGATGAAGTAATATTTCCATTATTTAACAATTGTTACATACACATGCACTAATGATTAGTTAGGGTGTGGATACATATTTTATAAACCACTTCCTATCATTCATTATTAACTCAGGAGTTACAAGTGGTTAGTTAATGATATTTTGTGAGCTCATCTAAAGTGAGGACTTTTTTTGCCACTTTTTATTGCAAAGTATTTAGAAATGAGTCAAGTCAAGTCAAGTCAGATTTATTTGTATAGCTTCTAGCGCATTTAACATGCACAGAGTGCAACCCAAAGCGCTCCACATATAAGACATTGTCATTGACACATAGACTAATAGATGCCGGACGGAGCGGCGTAGTCGCCAGCTTACCCGTGAAACCAAGACATACATTTAAGAAATAACAAACACAAAAGATGCCGGCCGGAGCGGCGTAGTCGCCAGCGTACCCGTGACACCAAGACATACAACAAACAAATTAATAAATAAAATAAATTAAAATTAAAAATAAAATTAGTCCAATTTCCAACTGGCTGAAAATGTCCAAGGGCAAAGATGACCCGCATGAAAACTGCGCACAGCTGTGTCTTCACGATGCAACACCAACAAAGTTCTTTATAACTGACCAACCCAGAGAATTCACTGGCAGTCTGGAGAGCACTGGAAGGACAAGACAGTCAGAATTTGTGATGGGCAACCCTGCCGTTTGTTGTTTGTTGTTTCATGGTTGACGCTGTCATCAGTTTCTTAGCACTCGATCCAGACTCCAGGCACCGGTAGATGCTAGCATGGCAGCTCGCATGTCAGCCGCAGCTCGGTGGTCGTGGCAGCTGCAGATCTCTTGCAGATTGACGTTAGGCACCCTTGCTGAGCAATCCCTCCGTCCAGACATTGGATGTGCAGCGTCACGGATGGATGAGAGACATAAGGCAAGCTAGCCAAGGCGCTCATCAGCCCAATGGAAGCTGGTTAACGTTAACTTGACGTTGATGGTGTCAGCCGAGTTTGTTAATCAGAAAAAAGGACTAAGAATAACACAAAAACGATCGAAAGTAACATAAACAAAGAGTGATTACATTTAACTAGAAAAATAAATACAAAAAATGAACAGAACATTACATAAATACAAACAAAAACATGATGCCAGACGGAGCGGCGTGTCTCGCCAGCGTCCCCGTAACCTAGCAACTCTGATGATGAGTTATAAAGATTACATGGTAACACTCCATAATAAGGTGCCATTATAAATATCAAACTATTTATAAAAATTTTTATTTATTTATTTATTTTTTCTGTTTCGCATGCCCAAATTTCCGTCAATGAGTCCCGGGACACTGAAAGACCGGGGTACACAAAACTTGCTGGGCATGTAACCCCACATGGATAGCATGGAACCATCGTTTTTCGTTTTGATCTGTAGCCCCCCCGCTGGACTGGACCCCCCCGAAAGGAGGGTAGGGCAGACACAGTTTTCTGTGAATATCTCGAAAACCGTAGGGTTTAGTAGGACCATTTTTTTTTGTATGTTGATCTCAAGGGGCCATGTCAACCCATTCCATAACCACTCATTTCATGTATAGCGCCACCTAGTTAAACACAAAAAAGTAAAAATGAGGTGTTGTAATCACAGGTATCTGTGACCTAACATAGTCAAAACTGCACGAAATTGGAAGTGTAGGATCATTATGACACCCTCTGTATGCACGCCAAATTTTGTGGAATTCCGTTCATGGGGGGGCCACACAATAAATTAATTTATGTTACTATACACTGGCCTGTAGGTGGCCGGAGACAGTTTTCTGTGAATATCTCGAGAACTGTAGGGCCTAGGAGGTCCACCTTTTTTATGTATGTTGGTCTTAAGGGGGCATGTCAACCCATCCCATTACCACTTATTTCATGCATAGCGCCACCTAGTTAAAAATTAAAAAGCAAAAAATTAGGTGTTTTCATCACAATATCTCTGGCTGACAAGGTCAAAACTGCACGAAATTAAAAGTGTAGGATCATTATGACACCCTCCGAATGCATGCCAAGTTTTGTGTACTTTCGTTCATGGGGGGCCTTACAATAAAATAATTTATGTGTTAATTTAGTGACGTACACCAACAAGGATTCCCGGGACACTGAAAGACCGGGGTACACAAAACTTGGTGGGCATGTACCCCCACATGGATAGCATGGAACCGTCATTTTTCGTTTTAATCTGTAGCCCCCCCCCGCTGGACTGGACCCCCCGAAAGGAGGGTAGGGCAGACACAGTTCTTTGTGAATATCTTGAGAACTGTAGGGCCTAGGATGACCATTTTTTCCGTATGTTTGCCTCCAGGGGTCATGTTAACCCATTTCATGTGCACACATGTGCACAAACAGATACACACACACACACACATACATTCACAGTAATCATACGTATGACACATACTCACACAGTAGACATATGTACGCTTGCATGCACAGGCACATACGCAGGCACACACACAAGCACGCACACACACACACACACATACCCACACACACACACACACTCACACACACACACACCCACACACATAACATAAACATAACACAAACAATCAAGAATTTCTCAGAATTATGAACAGGCAAGATGGAGGTGGGGTTGTATAAAATTAATTTTACATTTGAAATCTATGAACTAATCATGTTTTGGTACTTGTTGTCTAGCAGATACCAAGAATTGAGTGTGGATAATGCAATTTAGTGAGACGGTTAGAATCATATAGGCCTTTCAGCGTGATTTCTTTTTGTGGAAAAAATGTGCTGGACTGGGCGGCGGTCATATTTTGTACCGCTCTGCGGTACATCTAGTTACCTAACTCTTTGTTAATATTTGTTAATTGTTACTAAAATATCTATTTGGCACAATTTAATAGTGTTTTCATCATTAATTAAATATCAGTTGTTTGCATAAAATCTGTATGTTAATGTTTTAACAAATCTATTAACTAATATTGTATTAATATGTGTTAATAGTTAACTAAATGTCTTTTTGGCACTAATTAACAGTTATTTCTTACATCATTTAAATATTAAATGTTTATTTACAAACTATATGTTAATAGAAAAGTTAATGACTTATCATTATGACCGCAGCGAAGCGGCGGTCATATAGGTTTAGTGAGATTTTTTTTTTTTTTTTTTTTTTTCTTTTTCGCATGTCCAAATTTCTGTCAAGGATTCCTGGGACACTGAAAGACCGGGGTAGACGAAACTTGGTGGGCATGTAACCCCATATGGATAGCATGGAACCATCGTTTTTCGTTTTGATCTGTAGCCCCCCCGCTGGACTGCACCCCCCAAAAGGAGGGTAGGGCAGACACAGTTTTCTGTGAATATCTCGAGAACCGTAAGGTTTAGGAGGAGCCTTTTATTTTTTGTATGTTGATCTCAAAGGGCCATGTCAACCCATTCCATAACCACTCATTTCATGTATAGCGCCACCTAGTTAAACACAAAAAAGTAAAAATGAGGTGTTGTAATCGCAGGTATCTTTGACCTAACATAGTCAAAACTGCACGAAAATGGAAGTGTAGGATCATTATGACACCCTCTGAATGCACGCCAAGTTTTGTGGAATTCCGTTCATGGGGGGCCACACAATAAATTAATTTATGTCACTATACACCAACTGGCCTGTAGGTGGCCGGAGACAGTTTTCTGTGAATATCTCGAGAACCGTAGGGCCTAGGAGGTCCACCTTTTTTTGTATGTTGGTCTTAAGGGGGCATGTCAACCCATCCCATTACCACTTATTTCATGTATAGCGCCACCTAGTTAAAAATTAAAAAGCAAAAAATTAGGTGTTTTTATCACAATATCTCTGGCTGACATGGTCAAAACTGCACGAAATTGAAAGTGTAGGATCATTATGACACCCTCCGAATGCATGCCATGCATTCGTTCATGGGGGGCCTTACAATAAAATAATTTATGTGTACATTTAGTGACCGTACACCAACAAGGATTCCCGGGACACTGAAAGACCGGGGTACACGAAACTTGGTGGGCATGTAACCCCACATGGATAGCATGGAACCATCGTTTTTTGTTTTGATCTGTAGCCCCCCCGCTGTACTGGAACCCCCGAAAGGAGGGTAGGGCAGACACAGTTTTCTGTGAATATCGTGAGAACCGTAGGGCCTAGGATGACCAATTTTTTCCGTATGTTTGCCTCCAGGGGTCATGTTAACCCATTCCATGTGCACACATGTGCATAAACAGATATTCACACACACACATATACATTCATAGTAATCATACGTATGACACATACACACACAGTAGACATATGTACGCATGCATGCACATGCACACACACAGGCACACACACAGGCACACCCACAAGCACATGCACACACACACACACACAAACATAAACACGTACACGCACACATGCACACAATTCAATAATTTTCTCAGAATTATGAACAGGCAAGATGGGGTGGGGTTGTATAAAATGTATTTTACATGTGAAATCTATGAACTAATCATATTTTGGTACTTGTTGCCTAGCAGATACCAGTGAGAATTGAGTGTGCATAATGCAATTCAGTGAGACGGTTAGGATCATATATGCCTTCCACCTTTTGTTTTTAGCCAGCAGCCAGACCAGCAGATACCCTGACTTTGCTGAATTACTGAAGCTAAGCAGGCTTAGTTAGTACTTGGATAAGAAACCTCCTTGGAAGAGTAGGTTCCTGCTGGACGTGGTGTTGGTGGCTGGCCAGTAGGTGGCACTCTTCCCTGTGGCCAAAAGCCACCAAACAAATATCAATCCCAATGTCCTATTGCAGTGACAGAGACACTGTACTGCAGGAGATGTTTTTCTTTGCATGAATGTTAAATTGAGGTCCTGACTCACCATGGTTGTTAAAGATCCCATGGCACTTATCGCAAAGAGGTGGTTCCCTGATTTGCTTTATTTATGTACACATACATAAAGACTAGGGCTGGGCACGTTAACTCGTTAATCAATTAACGCCGACAATTATTTTATTGCGTATTAACACAATTTTTATTATTTCTTTTATTACTGTAAAAGTCTGTGTGTTGCAGATTGCTGCCGCACTTACAGGAACCGGAAAAGAAAAAAATGGGCAAATAAACAAACCAACAAACATAGGGAAGGGTACGAAACTTTTACATGGCCATTTTCATTTTAAAGTTCTTTCAGACGGCAGAAGCAAAGTTATTTGTAATCACTGCAAAGTTTAATGTTCCATAGGTGCCAACTCTCACGCATTGGCCGTGAGACACACGCATTTGATTAGTTTCACACGCTCACACGCCACACCCCCGATTTCTCACGCTGAAGTGTCAACCCGGTCGGTCAGATGCCTGAAAAATGAGTTTAGCCTATAGATCTACCTGTTGAGCCACGATTATGCTTTCAGAGACGGTGAGAGGGTTCAAGAGCACCCCCTGTCTGTGGAATTTTCTAAATTTTCTCTCATTTGCGATGCTACTTCAGAAGCCATCCCAGGCGCATCCCCCCCCCCCGCATTTCCCCGGCTTCAGGTATGCTTTGAGTATTATTGAGTATTTTTCACGCTGAAGTGTCAACCTGGTAGGTCAAATACCTGGCAGATGTGGTTCAACTAAACTAAACCTATACATATGATATCACACATCATGTGAACGTGCGGAATCTAAGCTTTCCAATGATACTAGCGCCAAGTTGCTGTGATAAATGGTTCGCGAGAGAATTAACATTGAACCGACGTGCAATTTAGGCTAATCATATTTGCATTTACCCATTACTCTCGGTTTAATATTTCACTAACCCTTCACACAACACGTGGAAAACCCTATTTCACAATAAACAGCAAACCTACCGAATACGAGGATGCTTTATGCATGCCTCTGTGCAATAAGTGGTTCCTGAGTAATCCGGTTTTGAAATTGCAACACATTTCTACATAGCCTCATTGGGGCGAAATTATAATGTATTCTAATGTTAACTATTTGTCAGTAGGCCTACATACATTTTTGTAAATTGCTCAGCCATAGATTATCCCACTATCATGGTTCTTATATTGTCAGGTTCCAGCCAATCCCATTACAGATAAATGAATATATTTATATTGGCATGCTTCCTAGTGACATTAATGCAAAAATATGAAGAAAATCAAATAATGAGACACAAATATTGATATAAAGCCTGACATAAGCCATATGCAAACATTCACATCATGCAGATATGGGTACATCCTGAAAAAGGAATATCATGTAGGCTATAGGCTATGGCCATTACAATGACCAATATATTATCTTAAATAAACTAGCTGAGTAACACAGGTGACCACTTCTGCATAATTTCATGGAGTGCTGAAATGTACACACATTTCTGAACTGTGAAATGTAGCATATGTTTTTGTGGTTGTGAACTTATTGCAATATCACCATAACTATTCCACCTGTGTGTGCATGGTTATAATTCTGAAGTGCAAAATAGCTTAGGCTACAGCACAAATATTTCCATAAAAATAAGCAAGTCTGACCTCTGAATTTATTTTGAAAGTGCATCTGATTGATGCAAAATATACAAACATTTCTTAAATTCTTACAAAACACCCACCCACTCTTTAAAATTGTTAGTTTGGACCCCCCACCCCCACTTTTGCCGTGTGAAATACCAGTGCTGTTTTCAGCATCTGTTTAGTGCTTCATTGTCATTTTCATTGGATTCTCCCATTTTCGCGTAAATCGCTCATAAATTTTTTGTTACACGCATTCTCCCATTCCGCTTCTGTCACACACACAGTGACAAGCGCCAAATCCCCCGCAGTGTTGAAGAGATCAGTCGTCCCCCTCACTTTTGATAAGGTAAAAAGCCTTATAGGTATGCCAAATAAATAATAACCTATAGGTTTACGCTAGGCTATGTAAAACTCCCCATTAACAGCATCACGTCACTAACCACAGCTAAGACTGCACAATCTCTATTCACTCTGTTGGATATCTGAAGCCAGTTTGTCTACTTAGATACTGTAAATCCTCAAATTATGGCCGGGGTCTTAAGACAGTACAGGCCTTTAGGGGCAGGATTGTATTCGAGACAGCCCTTTATTTCTTATGCGAGTTTTATTTTGAGACATGCGTTTCTTGGAGCGGCATACTGGTAGGCCTTCTAAAGCATGACATTTTCGGTTTAGTTTGATATTTAATTTACTTTTGGACTGTTTGATTATATTGTTAAATGTTGGGACTGATGGGCACTGAAATCTGGGGAGGTATTTGATGATCACTATTACGTTCCATGTGTCGGGATTTCAAACAAACCATCCGCTTTCATACGTTCATTGAACGTCCGCGGTGCTGTATTGGAAACCTTATTGCGTAGCCAAGTAGCCTATTGAGTTATTTTTAAATTATGCATGATTTACTTTTTATTAATTTCGTAGGCTGGCTTTATTTTGTTATATAGAAGTATCTAAATAACCTGTTAAAATGTACCAGAATTCAGAAAATTGCATCTAGTCCAAAAAAAAATTTCTGGGGGAGGACCCCCATACCCCCCGCTGAAATGTCCCACCCACTTTCACAATGCCTCCAACGCCCATGCTCCTAGTAGTAGGCTAGATCCCTTTGATACCAATGTTCATATAACTCTGGGACCCTGGTCCCAGGGATGGATTACTGCACGGGCCTTCCGGGCCCAGACCCAGGGGCCCAAGGTGTCAGGGGGCCCTGAAGCCCAAGCCTTTGCATGGAATCATTGCCTCAATATCAACACATCAGGATGTAGGCTATGAATCTGATTGAATTTAGTATTGCCCATCCCCAAAATGCACCAGAATACAGGAAATCACATTAAACTAATTAAAAAAATTCTGGGGGAGTACCCCCAAACCCCCCTTCCACATATACGACAATTAGTGGGGAGCCCTTAATACATCTGGGCCCAAGGGCCCGAAAGCTCATAATCCGTCCATGCCTGGTCCCTACACCTGAGAACCACTGATGTGCGTTTTTTTTACTGTACGGTATAATGCTGAATGAGCCAAACAAAAATTTACGCAGCAAAATTTTGGTTGGCCCCACCAAATCTCACTCCAGTTGGCAGCCCTGTGTTCTTATCACCGGAGTACTTAGAGTCTGAGAAACACACAGTTGATACCAGCAAATCATTTAACGAAACAAACAGTGGCACGAGGCTTCAGCAGACTACGTTAGATGCAGCGTGTGGGAGAAGTATAGATAAACAAAGGCAAGAGAAGCTAACAAATGCCATAGCGAAGTGGATAGCTACAGACAGTAGGCCGATTAGTGTTGTGGAGGACGTCGGTCTTCAAAACATTCTAAGAATCGCAACAAATGACGGCAGTTATGAGATTCCCTGAAGACGCACCATCACAAGAAAAATACACGACTTGTATGAAAAGGAGAGGAATGCAAAAGCGATAACTTTACAACGTGCACCCACTGTTGACCCCACTGGGGACTACTGGACATCACTGGGTAACCATAATTACCTCGGAGTTACAGTGAACAGTGGGCGCTGCACTCACATGCTCTAACGGTAATGAAAACAGAGAAGAGACATTATGCTGAAACATGCGCGGGACACTTTATTGAAGTTGCACAGCAGTGGAATGTGTCAAATAAAGTCACCACACTTAGCACAGATAGTGTACGAAATATGATAGCCGCTGCGAGACATCTGCCTTTTGATCATGTTCCCTGTTTTGCGCACAGTCTTCAGCGTTCCGTCACATTATCTGCATAACAGTGCTTTGACAATGTCCTGGTGAACTGCAGAGCTGCAGAACTTTTTTTGTGATTCACCTCACTCTAACAGGGACATTTGATACTGAATATAAGACTGGTTATGCTGCTCCCTGATAAAAGAAAATGCTTCATGCTGTTACCTCAGAAATGGCCTGTTTTAATGTTATGATTGTGGCTCAGGATTTTGTGGGCAGTTTTTATTTAACTATTACTGTATAAAAAATGCTGATGTTAAAGGAACACGCCACCCAAAATCAGTAGTGATATATGTTCTTACCGTAACTTTCACGAGTTGAGTCGTACCTCTCCCGCGTCGGTAGGTGCACTCAAACGCTCTGTCGCGCGGCGCGAATGTGTTAGCATGTTGCTATGCTAGCGGGCTCTGCCGTGGCCATAGAGAGAGGCACATAGCAGTATTCAAACACCTCCACGTTTTACCTACTTAAATACAGTTGCACGAGTAGTTGATGAAAAATGTTAGGGCACACAACATGAAACGTGACGATTTTCCAAGCGAATAAACATGAGAACTACAATGTGTGGCGCAATAGCACTTGGGAGTACTTTGACCTAGCGTGGTAATATTATTAACACCTAATTGTAGATCCTATCCACCACAGAGTTTAGAATCCATGCTGGATCGACCCTCAGCCTCTCCCTCCCCTCTGAGCGAGAGAGGCACACACACTAGAGATGCGCTGATGGGCTATTATTTCAACCATAACTGCATAGCAAAACTTATCATCCATCAGCCATCCATCAGCACCAAAGTTTGTTGACCAATTTTCAAAACTACACCTGCCCACCATCCGCTGGTTGTTTTAATGTAGGCTATATGGGTGATGCAGCGCTGCTGACGTGAGGCTAGAAAGCCCTTGCCTGTTCTAGAAAGACTGATCTAATGCAGCAAATATATTAAAAGGCAAAAGTCGTACATTGGCTAGGCCTATCCCCAGAATATCAGCAGCAAACTCAGTCTCTGTCGCGCAAAACAGTCTCCAAATAAAACGCACATCGGCCTGCCTATTCTGCCAGCTTGTGACAATATATCGTCCAAAATGCTTGATTGCATTGCATTCTCCACATTTTTAGCTACATTTTCATGTACCACATCAGCATTTTTGTTCAGTGAATCTTTTGTAAATTGCTTTACAATTACCGTCGGGCCCTTGTCAGCAGACTTCGGCTTGCCTCTCACTCCTTGTCTTCCGATGTCATTTCTGAGTCATCTACAGATGTTCACCTCCCTAAATAGAACCAACTTCAACCTGTGTTATATCCTAGATGAGACTGCCTGGGTTATTTTGTTTAGATATTAGCCTATATATAAAACACATAATTGTAGCCTACCATTCAGGGAATAGGCATTTAAAAGAGAGACAGAGTGATATGACTAAGAAATGACATCGGGCGATGGCAGTGCGAGATGTTCAGAACGTAAGAGCTAAAACTTCTACAAACTCACTAACATCCAGCGGAAAAAGAAGGTAAGAAAAATAGTCGGAAAACTTAGATGTGTAAGGCAAGCAAGCAAGTTTGGCGGTTGTTACTAAAAATGTGAACATGCACGTTGCATTGTTGTGCGGTGGACTTTCAGAATGAATGGAGTCGGAGTTTCTTTAATATCGAGGCGTCATATTTGTCCGATGGCCTGCTATAAAATGAATTGCGATGTCTGTCTGAAAAAGACGGGCTCGTGCAGTCAAAATGAATGGGAGTCTTCAGAACAGGCTTGTCAGTCAACCTGACATAACAGTGTGTAAAGTAGCCTATAATGTGAATGACTTGTTATTTTATCAAGGATTTCTTTCTTTTTGCAAAAAATAAAGTACAATAGGCATTAATTAGTAGGCCAGGAGCATGCTGAAATTATGTGGCAAATTGCGTTTTTTATTACAATGATAAAATTGTAAAAGGACGTGACCGAAGCTGAGGCAAGCCAGGCAATAGGCTATAGGCCCGACGGTAATTGTAAAGCAATTTACAAAAGATTCACTGAACAAAAATGCTGATGTGGTACATGAAAATGTAGCTAAAAATGTGGAGAATGCAATGCAATCAAGCATTTTGGACGATATATTGTCACAAGCTGGCAGAATAGGCAGGCCGATGTGCGTTTTATTTGGAGACTGTTTTGCGCGACAGAGACTGAGTTTGCTGCTGATATTCTGGGGATAGGCCTAGCCAATGTACGACTTTTGCCTTTTAATATATTTGCTGCATTAGATCAGTCTTTCTAGAACAGGCAAGGGCTTTCTAGCCTCACGTCAGCAGCGCTGCATCACCCATATAGCCTACATTAAAACAACCAGCGGATGGTGGGCAGGTGTAGTTTTGAAAATTGGTCAACAAACTTTGGTGCTGATGGATGGCTGATGGATGATAAGTTTTGCTATGCAGTTATGGTTGAAATAATAGCCCATCAGCGCATCTCTAGTGTGTGTGCCTCTCTCGCTCAGAGGGGAGGGAGAGGCTGAGGGTCGATCCAGCATGGATTCTAAACTCTGTGGTGGATAGGATCTACAATTAGGTGTTAATAATATTACCACGCTAGGTCAAAGTACTCCCAAGTGCTATTGCGCCACACATTGTAGTTCTCATGTTTATTCGCTTGGAAAATCGTCACGTTTCATGTTGTGTGCCCTAACATTTTTCATCAACTACTCGTGCAACTGTATTTAAGTAGGTAAAACGTGGAGGTGTTTGAATACTGCTATGTGCCTCTCTCTACGGCCACGGCAGAGCCCGCTAGCATAGCAACATGCTAACACATTCGCGCCGCGCGACAGAGCGTTTGAGTGCACCTACCGACGCGGGAGAGGTACGACTCAACTCGTGAAAGTTACGGTAAGAACATATATCACTACTGATTTTGGGTGGCGTGTTCCTTTAAAAGTGTTTGCACAACAAATATTATGGCACTTTCGTTCATATGGCAGTACATTTAAAATAACTGCGCTAATATACTGCTGTTGAATTCATTACGTCAAGTTCTAGGAATTGACAAACTGCACTGAAAGTGTTTTCTAGTTCTTTTTTGAGTGGGATTCTCCAAAGGAAATCCAGTATATTTACAGACTATTTCCCTGCACAGTAAATCCAAGCAGTGAACATTTTTTTGTGATTCACTTCACTCTAAAAGGGACATTAGGTACTGAACATAGACTGGCTATGCTGCTCCCTGATAAAAAAAAAAAAAAATTCTCCTGTTACCTCAGAAATGGCCTGTTTTAATGTTATGATTGTGGCTCCGGATTTTGTGGCCAGTTTTTATTCAACTGCTACTGTATAAAAAAAATGCTGATATTAAGTGTTTGCAGAACAAATGTTATGGCACTTTCGTTCATATGGCAGAACATTTAAAATAAAATTGTGCTATACACTACTTTTGATTTCATTATTGGTTTTTGCGTATAATAATATGATTATTCACAATTAATCAGGGAAATCATGTGATTAATCACGATTAAAACTTTTAATCGTTGCCCAGCCCTAATAAAGACAAACACACATGCACACACACACATACACACACACATAAAAACACACACACACAAAGACACGTAAACACACACACACTACACACGACACGCACAAATACGCACACAAACACATAAACACACATACACACACACACCCTCACACACATGCACCCACACATACAAACACACCTACATACACAAACACGTACTGTACACACACACACAAAAACACACACACAAAACACATATACACAAAAACACACACTCTGCACACTCAATTACAAACACACAAAAAAGGAACAAAGTAGGAAATGAACACAATTTGACAAGCGTGACTTATTTTTGTGGAAAAAATGTCCTGGACTGGGCGGCGCTCTGCGGTACATCTAGTTTACACAAGATTGATTTGTTTGGCAGGTGTGGTTCACATTTGGGGAGAAGTACATCAGTTCAAGAAAACACTGGGCTCCCATAATTTACTCTACGCTCTCTTGTGGAAAGTATGAGTGTAGAATAAGCACATACGCACAGGAAAGTTGTAGGATGTGTGTATGGACATGTCTTTCATCTCCTGGATGAAAATTATACTCCCTCCAATTCATTACCCATTTGACCAAGTGTGACCAAGTTGAATAAATCACTCAAAACTCAAAGAAAGTAGTCACAATGAATTTCATGTGTTTAAATGCCTTTTGTGAAGGATATCATAAGTCTTGAGGCAATCTGATGAAAAATGCCATATTTATGGTACAGGGAATGTGTAAATCGGTCATTTTTGACCGGGACAGTGTTAGAAGGTAAAGCCAACCAAGAGAGAACCCCTAAGGGTGTCTTCTCTCACTGTTGGATTTCCTCAAAGGCAGCGGTGTATATTTACACACACACACACCTTCCCTCTTATCCCCAGTTGCTCTCGAACACCTCGAATCCTTTCAGGTCTGTTAAGCGCACCACTGGCATGGCAGCAGGACTGTGTTCCAACTCGAATGATTAAACTGATGATGACCTGCAGTGAATGGGATTAGCAACTCTAGCAAGCTCCTTATCAGATGAGGTGACATATGACCGCTGTACACTAAAGCAAGAAGCCGTTTGGCCATGGAGAGAATATTTCCTAAAGGCTTGTCTATGTCTATCTTTCTTTATTTTGTTGTTTGTCTGCTGCCGGTGATTGAAAAACTATATATTTGTCCCACTGAGAGTAATGATAGGCCTATTCATGACATAAGTCATGTGTATGATATGTTTGAATACTGTTAGTCCTAAAGGTACACTATACAGGTTTAGGTATTTTTGGCAAGTGTAGAGCTCCCTCTAGAGTTGTGATGTATTTATATGTTACTCTGCTATTGTAAATAGCAAACGTCTCGCGACCTATCCTCCCTGTACACAAAGCAAATGCTTTTTTTGTGGAGGTGAAGGATTAACAACCAGTGTTGGGCAAGTTACTTCAAAAACGTAATGTACTATGCATTACTTATTACTGTCATTTCAAAGTAATTTGTTACATTATAATATTACTGTCTCTGAATTGTAAGGCATTACACTACTATTGCATTACTTTTAAGTTACTTTCACCAAAATATCTAGAAATATGGATTTGCCATTCTAAATGCAGTTTATTACGCTCAATGCAGCTTGCTCTTCCAATGGAGGGAGATGTGGTATAGCATAATGACTGAGCTAGGCTTAAGGCAACAGTAGAATGCAATAGGCGCAGTGCTCATAATGCAATACAAGGAACAATCATAGTCAGAATTTTGTTAAAAACCGACAAAAGGTCAAAGTCTGGTAAATTGTGATAGAAATACTGTAACTTTAAGGCCTAGGCCTACTCATTAAAATCAATAGAGAGCCTACTATATTGTAAATCAAAGCTTAAAGGAACCGTATGTAAGATTGTGGCCAAAACGGGTACTACAATCACTTTCAAATTACTGTAGAGCGGTGTATCCCCTTCCCCTCCCCTCTGACTGGCAGAGTTGGCAACCGGATGACGAAACACTACTGACTTTGTGATTAGTAGATAGGTGGAGGGTGGCGCATTAGGCCAAAACACAAAATGACAACATAAACATCAGTTGAGGGCTGCAACTTCACTTTTTAAATGACAATATCCTGGCCAGACTACTGTTGTCAGTGATATAAGTATTTTAAATGAACATGATTTCTTAATGTCTAGTGACATATCAGGGCAATTTTATGATTAATTGAAATACAATTTTTACATACGGTTCCTTTAATAAAGACATGTCAAGATGGTGGCCTGCTGGCCATTTCGGTGCCCTAAGTGAGTGGCTTTGAGTGAGTGACATTTAAATGATAACTCAAACACCTACAGTAAAATAAAAGGCCTATTATTTACAGACCATTACTGTGTATTTTTAAACATTCATTTATGAAGAAATGCTGTTTTACTTAAATGGTGCACTGTCACTTTAAGAGCATTGATCTTTACGTTGTCATAATGCCCTTTTGCCAGCTCTTGTTTACAAGCCTTATTTGTTTGAGTTACATTGATAGCACAATATTAACAATAATATGCACAATGTTAAGTTGTTTTAAGCAACCTTCATTGCTTTGGAAATGGAAGTATGCAATGACATGTTGCTTCACATTTCATTTTGCGAATACAAGTGAATTATGAGCCTGGTATCCACCTAGCTATCTGAATGGAATGCGTTTCAGTCGACTCAGCATATCATGTGCTTCATGTAACCTAAATGCTTGGAAAACGAATGATTGAAGACCCACCAATTCTAGTACTAGGTGGTGATTGAGAGAACCCAAAAGGTATCAAACTTGCATGTAACATCGTGTTAGTGCATTTTGACATTGTAAACGTTATTGATGAAGAGTGAAACGCAGTTTGCAGTAAAGCTACTATTCATTGGTTACATTTGGGTGCCCCCTCTGTCCTTTGGTGCCCAACGCAAGTGTGTGATGCGCGTGGTGGGAGCGGTGGCACTGCCAGGCTACACAATCTTTTTCTGCATTTCTATCCCTTTATTCTCTTCAATTTAAGTTCACAGCACAAAGCTGACATGCACAACAGCATAGTTTGTGTTTTATCAAGAATCAAAAAGATTAGCGTGGCACTACTTTAGATGTTTCATTAATTTACTTGTGCTATTTCGCGAGCTGAGAGATATTTCGGTTTCGCACACAAAGTGCACTAACTATTATGTTCTTCATAGCCTTGTCTCTGACAAGCTGAAAATAATGAGCGTAGGCTTATGTCCATCCCGCAAAAAGAGTCCGCCTGCGAGTCTGCTGCAGCCACAGTCATATTCAACCAGTAGCCTATCAGGAGATAACGTTCTACTATTTTGCGCGGATTTTTTCTCCTCTGTTGTTCTCGCCTGGTGTTTGCGAATATGTATCAAAACAAAACAAGCGCTTAATTTTGGGTTAAACTGCATTGTAACGCGCGTTACTGAAGTTTGTACCGAGTAAATATTACCCAATTTTTTTTTGTAATGCCTTACATTACCACGTTACCGCAAACAGCAATATATTACAGTAATTACATTACTTTTGTAACGCATTACTCCCAACACTGTTAACAACAGGCAAAAACTATATCTAAAGAGCGAGATCTACTGACAAGGTAATGTTTCACGATTCTCACAAGATTTGTCGGGGCGCCGCTCTTGGAAGTTGCATGGCTGGTTTTCTCGATAGGGACTCGCTACAACAATTAGCCTATTACAAGTTTGTTTACCATCAAATTGGCTTCGTAAAGGGGAAAATCTTACATAGTGTGCCTTTAATAGAATTTCCTCATGAAGTTCCCTCTGGGCTAATCATTGCCATTGATATTGGTAGGAATGTTAATCTCTAAACACTACAACCTGACAGAATCAGGAAGGCCTACACAAAGTAACCCACACCTATACTCAATGTGAAGTTGAATTGAAAAGCAAAATTATGTTAAAAAAAGTTTTTTTTTTTTTAAATATCGGTATTGGCATCAGTTATTAGCCAAATTTATTTACTTTATGCATCAGTATCAGCCCAGCCTTTTGTAATCTACCTGCCATTCTCTCTGCAAGTGCATAGCTACTGAAGGCTACTCTGACTCTGACTAATGTAATGTAATGCAGTGATAGCTGACACTCAAGTAGATGACAATCTGCCCTGAAATTATCTATTAGGGCCATCAGTTGTTTTACATGTCGCCTGTAGTTATCGGTTAGCATATTAGCACATTTATTATTGGCCAGTGAGCCCACTTATGCACTAGACAGGTGTGCAGTAAATGAGAAAGGTTGTATAAAACAGTTTTGTTGACTACTGTGATAGATTATGCTGGGCCATATGCTATGCTAAGCTATAGGATGTGTGAATGAAAATGATAAAGAGATACATTAATCCTAGCATTCATTATTCAGTCTGACAGCTTCAAAACTTTAATTCCAAGGTGCTGCATATTCAGGTTTCACATAACATTCCTATCATTCAGAGGTCTTAAAAGTCCTTAGGCCCATAGCTCACTAAAACATGGGATCTCGACATCAGCAGTAAACGTAGAACTTTATAGTCCATCATATTCCACACTCCATCATTGAATAAACCTATTGAATGCCTCATAAGGATCTCACCTGGATCTCACCTCTGCTTTTGATACCTTTGATCATGCTATTTTAATTAGAAGACTAAGAGAATGGGTTGGCATAACGGGTCCTGCTTTGGACTGGTTCATATCCTATTTATCCAACAGGACATTTTTTGTTTCAATAGGTAATTTTACTTCCTCTACCTCTTGCTATTACTTGCGGTGTTCCCCAAGGTTCAATTTTAGGACCAATATTGTTTTCCCTGTATATGTTACCTCTAGGCCACATAATTCGCCGCCATAACATATCATTTCACTGCTATGCTGATGACACACAGCTGTACCTCTCAGTCAAACCAAACATGCTTAACAAGCTAACTGTACTGCAGGATTGCATAGCTGATGTGAAAGACTGGATGTCTCAGAATTTCCTACAGCTTAACTCTGACAAAACAGAAGTCCTTTTCATTGGCCCTGACAAAGTCTATAATCAAGCTAAGACTTTTCTTGGAAATTTAGCCTCAAATAACAAGACTACTTCTAGAAACTTAGGGGTTTTATTTGATACAGATTTAAAATTTGATCAACACGTAAAACTCCTTGTGCAGTCCTGTTATTATCAACTAAGAAACATTTCCAAAATCAGATCAATGCTTTCTTTAAAGGACACAGAGAGAATTATACATCTATTTGTCTCATCTAGACTTGATTACTGCAACGCCTTATTCACCTGTTTAAATCATCATTCCATCTCTCATTTACAAACTGTTCAGAATTCAGCAGCCAGACTTTTGACAAAGTCTAAATTTAGGGAACACATCACCCCAGTTCTGGCCAATCTTCACTGGTTGCCAGTGAGTTTTAGGATTGATTTTAAAATCCTCCTTATTACCTACAGTATAAAGCATTACATGGTTTGGCACCTGACTAGTTAACAGATTTATTAACCCCCTACTGTCCAGCTCGGCCCCTCAGATCCGCCAACCTGGGACTTTTAGTTGTTCCAGAAAGTAAACTGTCAACTAGGGGTGACCGATCATTGGCAGTTAGAGCACCCAAGCTTTGGAACAGCCTCCCTTATAACATCAAATCTGCACCATCTGTGGCTGTTTTCAAATCTAGTCTAAAGACCCACTTATATAAAATTGCTTTTCTTAAATAGTGAATGATTCCACTCATGTGTCTGCTAATTTATTATAATTTCTGTTTGTTTATTTTGTCTTGGGTACTATACTGTATACCTTTTCTATTTTCTTTTTTATATATATTTAGTTAAGTTTGTGTTAGTTTGGTAGTGTGTGTAGTTTGGTAGTTTACTATGTTATCATTATTATTATTATTATTATTATTATTATTATTATTATTATTATTATTACTATTATTATTGTTGTTATCATTACTATTGTTTTGTTTTTTTGTTTTTTGGTCTGTAGAGCACTTTGTGCTTGAAAAGTGCTATATAAATAAATGTTATTATTATTATTATTATTATTATTATTATTATTATTATAAGAAGTGCCAGTCAAAGATAGGGAAATAAACGACTCTAAATACCTTTAAAGTGATACACCCTCTCTCAGTAAATACTACTTGCATGAGTATCACTGTCACATGTCTTCTAAAGGTAAATCAAGTCTACGGTGCCAGAATGGATACCCTGGGATACCAACAGTGAAGAACCACTGTGTACAGTACCCACGTCTCTCAGTGGCTTGGATTGTTTATAAGGCCCTAATCTATTACCCATCATTGCTTTTTTTTTTTTACTCAATCTACTGGATAATCTATCTACGACGGATATTAGGGTATGGCTTTCTCCTCATTTTCACAAAATATTTTCATATGACTTGAGATATTGTCATAAGATAAGAGGTATACGGTGCATGCAGATAATATCAGTTTGTGGTTTTGGTTACATTAGTGTTTTTTTTTTTCTTTCCACATTTTCTATGCTCAAAGTGATGAATTACTATGTTTGTTTGTTACAAAGCTTGTTCTAAGTTTGTTGACCTGAACATACATTATTCATGGTATTCATATTGTCTCAACAGCTTTTTTGTTGTGTGTTGTTCTGAGGTATCAAGTGAACCAGTGAACCAGTTGGTATTTGATGACTTTCGCTATTGGCTGAGTATCGACGTGGAGTTTCGTGCGCCGGTTTGTTTGTTCAGCAGGCCTCTGCTTGTTGCCTTGCATTCAGTGTTGGCATGTGGATACAGGTCCCTGCCCCCCCCCCCCAACAACCCTTAACATGCTTTTGGCCACAAGCGGCAGTCTGGAGCAGCAGGAGAGAGAAAATTCAACTCACTGCAGCCTCATTGCCAGGAGTGCTGAGGTGCGCCTTGAGCTTGGGCTTGACTGATCACGGGAATTGATTTAAGAATGTTGAGTAACCATGTTCTGAAGACAAGCTGGAGATGGCTACCGGCTACAAACTCTGAACTTCCACCTCTCCTCTTGTCAAGTCAGAGGCAGTTAATTGACAGCTGAGTTTCAGGAAATGAGAAAGAAATTTATGATTAAGCCTAATCGATTCATGGAAGCACAGGAAAGAAGACAGCCGGCAGGTTATGGTGTCTGTGGCAAAGTTTTGACCACCTGTTTATAGTGCTGTCAAGATTTCCTTCAGAAGTACTAATGCTTTTGGAGCATATAGGGAGTGGCAGGCCCAGCTATGACTAGTGATTGAATAACATTACTGTAACAATACTGCTCAGCAGACATGGAAAATTACTGACTCATGAAGCCCAAAGTCTTTTTTGCCTTGACAAGACCTGTTTAATTTATTTAATAAATAACCCAACGCATATAGTGCTGTTAAATAATTGAAAACAATTCTAAGCAGAGTTCCGCCACCCCAAGGGCTCTGCCTGTATCCGTGTTGGTACATATGAGTTGTTGCGCAGCTCTTGATGTTTCTTGTCTCTGGAGGGGAGAGGGGAAGTGCTGCAGGTGCTGATTCTACCGAGCCATCTCTCGCTGCACTCCGTTTGACCCCTCCCTCCGTCTCCTCACTTCGCGCGGCCCTCTGCACCCTCTCAGCTTGTCACGTGTACATGGAGACGACGAGCCTCCCCAGTCTGATAGGGAGAAAAACAGGCTACAAAGTTAAAGTTACGTTTTAAAAAATGTACAGATGTACAAACATTTAATGTATACAATCTAGAATACTGGTAATATAAAAGTCTTTCTCTATGATCAGCATTTCTCCTGAAAGACATGTGCTAAACACAGCCTTAGCTTGACATCTCCTGGTAGAGGAAAAGGCTTCTGGAACCTTTCCTAGCTTAAAGGAGAATTCCAGCGATTTTTTTCAGATCTCAGTTTGTTGAGGTCACCGAGTACTGTCGGTAGGCATACAAAATAAAACAAAAACTAGCTCAAGTTGCTGCAGCCAACAGCTAGAGTAGCCAGACAGCTACAGAGCTACACTTTGGGGGCATCTGTAACATTATGCCCCCAGAATGTATGTGAAAAATCACTGGAATAAGTTGAATGGTGCTGGCTCTTAAATATGTCACACAGTCCAGGATAGAGATGCATGAGTTCAGTAGGTATGCCTTTGGCTAATTTTTGATACTTTTCCCTCCACATAGTTTGGCTGTCAAGTGAAATATATCCACCAAGGTGCTGGCAGACAAGAGCACACTGGTTAGAGCACAGCATGTATCATTCCACGTAATCTGTTGTTTGTTTTTCCAAAACACCAAGCTGTTGTCTTTGCCTGTAGGAGCTCTGCTCTCTTTGGCCTATCCTGTACTAGCACAAGTCTAGGCATCAGCTTGCAATAGTTCATCAACACAGCCCCAGCAAAAGTCTTCCCCTTTTCCACAACAGAAAACTGGTTGTTGAACCGGTTCTGTTCAGAATTCTTTTAACCTTGGAGCCATCTATTTAATTAGCCTGCACTACCCTCAGTTTTAGTTGGAACCAAGGATGCATCATCAACCGAGAGTGTTGAGTGTATAACTGAACTGTAGAATGACAAGCCCTCTCCAGTTCACAGGAAAACCAACAATTTTGTGGTTCCTGCTCAGAACAACCTTTTGAGGTTCCGAACTGATTTATTTTCGGTGGAAATGCACCAAACAGTCCAACATCTGGGGTGCGAGTTTGACAGCGTATTTTGCCGAGAGTCAGACGCACAAAGTGGGCAGAGTCAGGCTGAAGTTCATTAATAAAAGAAAGATACAGATAAATAGATAGAGATAGATAGATAGGTAGATCAGAACTTAACACTGGCTGCATGTGATTGGTTTATTCAATTTCCCTCGCCTAGACGTAGCTTCCCGCTACCTATATTGTCACCGAACTCGGGCCCCCTGAAAGTGAACCCAAATGGCCTATCTGTCAGGCCACTGCCAGGTCTGGTTCTCATCAGGGTGCTTTGTGATCGCAGCCTGACCATTCACTGGTGCAGGGATCGGTCACTTCAACCTGCTGGGTCTCTGTGATGATAAGGACTGCAAGAGTTTTTGTGGAAGGCAACCCCCGAGGGCTCGTCCTACACATTTCCAAATGAAGGGTGCGAGTAAAGGTATACTCACATCCAGATTGTAGATAGGGAATAACTGTATCAGCACGTTTTCATCTTTCACAGATAACAATGGTTCCAACTGTTATAATCAGATTTCTCCATGCGTTTCACCAACTGTCTGCATTCCATCTGCATGTTAAATGTGTCTTGTGTCATTCATGCCAGTGAACCTGAACCACCCCATTGTGCTCTTCCCTTGTGGTTCAGTCACCTGAAATGTCCCATTGTATTTTGCTGATCATACAGTCCTGCTCTGTGACCTCCGACCTCCACTTGTTGGGGCTAGAGTGCAAGTGCTTTTCCTTATCAGTGGCCCATTATGTGTCTGTCTGTCATCTACTCTCTCTCCTGCTGCAGCTCTGGAGGCAACAGGTCAGAAATGATCCTCTCAAGTCCACGCTGTGATGGCCGTGAACCTTCAGCTCAGCTTTGCCCTCCCTCCAGCCCAAGTGTGTGTGTGTGTGTGTTTGTGTGTGTGTTTGTGTGTGTGTGTGTGTGTGTCTTTTCCTTCCCTCCAGCCCAAGCATGTTTGTGTGTGTGTCTGTGTCTTTTCCCTCCCTCCAGCCCAAGTGTGTTTGTTTGTGTGTGTGTGGTGTGTGTGTGTGTGTGTGTGTGTGTGTGTATCTTTCCCCTCCCTCCAGCTAAGGGTGTGTGTGTGTGTGTGTGTGTGTGTGTGTGTCTTTTCCCTTTCTCCAGCCCAAGCTCACATAGCATGGCCAGGGTTGTGCTATGCCTGATTTAGCCAGGAAACAGGTGTGTGAGAGAGATTTTAAGTTAATCACACGGTTATGTTTTGCCAGTTGACCTTTAATCATGATGATAATTATTTAACTGTAAACCAGTAACATAGCTTCAAGTTATTTATTTTCCTGTAAGCCTACATACTTAAAAGAACGCCGTTAGCCTTTATTCTGTGCAGTTGTTCTTGGCAGGCGTGATGGAACAGCGATAATGTCACCAACTAACAACTGGTCGATTAAGTTTGATTCCCAAACCCGCTGTTGGGAGTCTCTGAATGTTTGGATAGATGGCACTGCTAGCACAGTAACACACACACACACAAACACACACACACACACACACACACAGAGTGATTTTTAACTTTGAGGTGGCAGGAGAAGCTACACTAGATGAGTGTTTCCATGCCAACATTCCATTTCCTGTGACAGTATTTGAAATATTTAAATTCAAATCGAATCATTGAATAATCAGCATTAGTGACATTAAAGTTAAAAAACTCTTTTATTATTATTTTCACTGTTCAAATAATGGCCATAATAATCTGTGATATGACCTAATATGCTGAGAAAATAAATTCAAAAGTGCTTCGGGAAGAAGTTTTTTTTCACTACAAGGCATTTCAGGCCACAGATATAACCTAGGGGACACAATGAAAATAAATGAACACTCCCCTCAATGTCAACACTATTTCTTTGCATTGAACTCCAGTGATATGCAAATTCCTTGCTGCAGACATTGCAGAGGTTTAATCAACACTTTATATTTTTAACACCATCAGGCCATTTTTTAAAAGTAAATGTTCCAATCAATGATCTAGGCAGCACATTTTCTTCTCTCTCCTTCATTTTACAGTTTAATGTTTACTGACTAGAACGGCTCGGGGTCAAAGGTCATACGGAATCGATTAATCTGCACTATTTTTTTTTTATCAGTTATTTTTTCTCAAATTAATTAATCGAAATTAATCAGTTATTTTGACAGCCCTAATAAAAACAGAATGTGATAATCTGCAAATCTCTTAAACTCATATTCAGTTGCAAAAAGGACACAGACAACATATCAAATGTTAAAAATGACAAATTTCACTATTTCATGGAAAATATATGCTAATTTTGAATTTGATACCAGCAACATGTTTCAAAAAAAGCTGGGACTGGGGTAACAAAATGATGGAACATTTATATATAAAGAAAACAAAAGGAAGAATGTTTCACAACTTATTAGGGTAACTAGTAACACGATTGGGTATGAAAAAAAGTATCCCAGAGAGGCAGGGTCTCTTAGAAGTAAAGATATAGGGGTATTCATCAGTCTGTGTAAACCTGTGTGCACAAATGATGAAACAATGTCATTTTAATGCTTCTTAACATGAAATTGCTAAGTATTTAAGGGAGTCATCATCTACAGGACATAATATTATTAAAACATCCAGAGTAATCTTTGCAAACAAGAGAAAGAGCTAAAAAACAAATTGGATGGCCGTGGTCTTTTGGACCTCAGATGGCACTGCATCAACACAAGAACTGTTTCCAGACCTGTCATTGTATGGGCTCAGGAAAACCTCTGATAACCATTGTCTATGTGCACAGTTACTCAATTCAGACAAAATTGTATTGAGACATGATACAGAAAATACCACCGTCTTATCTGGGCCTAAAATCGACTAAAATCGAGGTAACATAGAAAAAGGTCCTGTGATTAGACCAATCAAAATTTGCCATTTCTTTTGGAAATCATGGACTCATCTGGGCTGAAGAGGAGACGGCCTATCCAAGTTTCCAACCTATCCAACTTGTTTTAGTGCTCAGTTCGAAACCCAACATCTATGAGTGTGGAGCATTAACATCTATGAGCATTAGTGGCTACAGCATGGGCATCTTGCACATTTGGCAAAGCACAATCATTCATTCATTCATTCATTCATTCAACCTTTATTTATTCTCGGAGGGTCATTGAGGGAAGCCCTCATTTTCAATGAAGCCGAGATTACAGAAACAATGAAGTAACAAGATGTAAAGAGAGAGAGAAAAAAAGTATAGGTATAGGTCTAGGCTTATAAAAACATACAATACATTGACAAAAAACAAAAGACAATAAGACAAAAAATGCCAGACGGAGCGACGTAGTCGCCAGCGTTCCCGTGACACTATCAATTCTGAATGATGTATACAGGTTTTGAGCAACATATACTGCCATCAATTGCAATGTCTTTTCCAGGGAAGACCTTGAATATTTCAGGAAAACAAGGAAAAAATTAATTCTGCACATATTTAAACATTATATTCAAAATGAACATTTTGAATGAATATTTTCCATGAAATAGTCCAAATTTTCATTGTCTATGTCCTTTCATTTGTATATTATCATATTCTGTTTTTTTTTGCATTTTACACAACGTCCCAACTTTTTCTGATTTCTTGATTTGGGGTTGAAATAGTAGAGTCAGTAATACAGAAGGATCTTAAATACTGCATGGACGGTTACGCACCGTTGCACATGACAATAGGCTGACCCGGGTTCTATTCCCGTAAGCACCGTTGCACATGACAATAGGCTGACCCGGGTTCTATTCCCGTAAGCACCGTTGCACATGACAATTAGTGAGCCTGGGTTGGATCTCTGTACCCACCATTGCGAGCACATGTCACTTCGGATTAAAGGGCCTGCTAAATACCAGTCATTTAACTCTTTTTAACTTTAATACTGGGTGAGATTGTCACATTCTGGGAGTGGCAGATTTCCTATTGTTTGCTGTGGTTCAGCAACAGAGGCAACAAACCAGCTGAGTGTTGAATTTTGACCAATCGGATTCGTGTATTGGTTTTGTCAGTTTAGGCAACAGGACGTAGACCATTTGTATAATTTAGGAACGAGATTGAACCTCTTTTGAATGATCATGGCCTGAGCGTTGCATTATGCCCTACCGCTGCCATTTTAGTATTTCCAGTGTGCTCCCTGCCTAGCTCTCTTCTCTGTTTGGCTAAGGAGAGAGACCGCAGATAACAAAGGATGTGGTCAGTGAGCATACAGCCAGTCAGGACAAAGGTGCCCAGTCACTCTGATTATGGACCTGCCTGTAAGTCATGCTAAGAAAGGTTACATGCAGACGGTTGGTAAGAGAGGCACTGAACGGATGTTTGAAAACAGTGTTTGATTGTTGAATGTCAAAACAGCTAATTTTCTGCCATAAAGCCTATAATTGTATCTTCACAGCATCTCTACAATACCACTAATGCAACACATACTTCGACTTCATCAGTGACATGTATACTCACACAGACACACACACACCATGTACTGGGGGTAACTCACCACAATGTCCTCAAATTACAGATCCATTTTCCCAGCAGTTCCACAGTTCCAGTCTTGTCACGTGCCGAGCCAGCGACCAGTTGCTACATGCAGCTCCCATCTCCAGTGTGAGAACATATTTTCCTGTACAGTCAAACAAATAGGAGTCGAATGTAGGCTTGCTGGACATAGTGTGCTATTCTTTCCTTCCTTAAATGTGTACAGGTGCAATATTACTTTATGTTTATTTAGAGTCATGTCGGACAACTGATAACGGTAATAGTGTTACTCTTAATTGCCTTCTGTGTAAGTCAGTTGTCAGATCAGGTTTTTAATCCCATCAATATGTGTCATTAAGATGCATTTTCCGCTGACAAGACAGACACCAGGAACGGCAGGGTTTTTCCGAAGTATATCGTGACACAGACATCACCTTGGGCAAGATGCATAGACAATGCAGCCATTGGGCTTAAAAGACTATCCAATCTGCAAGTGATTACAACATTTCCATAGCATGTCATTACCTAGATGGGCCATTGCATGCTTCCTTTATTCTCTGAACAGCACTGTAAAGTGCAGAAGTTTATGTCACTACATGTTGTTGTTTAGACAAGACAAGGTGCTAAGCATCAGCTGGATAATCAAGGGCTCACCTGCTAGTTTTGGATCTTTGGATCTAATCTCTAAACACAAATCGGCATGTTGGTGTGACTGAAAGACAACTGCTGGGATGCCTGGAAAGTCAACAATTCCCCTAAATTAACAATGTGCAAGTCAAAAGATATTTGTTGTTTAACTAATCCATACCAATTCCTACTATTTATATGTCGGCGCTGATGAAACTGTGAAAAACAATTAGTCAAAAAAGGAACAAGTGGTAGTGGGAGGGCTGTGGTAGCCAGTGGACCTCACACCATCTGCAGGTGTTTCCTTTCGGAAACTAAAACTAATAATGCTAGACTTGCAGTACAGTTATAGCAGAGGTTTGAACCAGTGTTTCAGACAAACCTATTTCAGGGAGTTGCTTTATTCTGCTGATGTTGGGTTCAAACCATTAAATACATTATACATTATTCAGATGATATCATTGGATATTTGTTTTTATTTCTTGTTTATTATTAGCAGTGCAACAACATTATCTATTGTAAGACAACAATATGTCCAAGAGAGTGGTGGGAAGGCCACAATAGAATGTAGAGGATTGTGCTGTCATGTTAAACAGGACTAGAACTGCATGAGAGTATCTTGAGCCACCTTTGGACAGGCTTTGCTATAACTGACTTTAAACTGTTGACTTAGCCAACATCGAGGTTTTTTTTTTAGAATACTGCAATGCACTTTGTTTTAGAGACCAAGCTAAGTGCCCCATGAAATGCCCAGTGGCAGAGGCAACAAGCTCTCTGTTTGACCCTTTCTGTGTGAGAACCACCCCAAGCCCTACAAAATTGCACCCTGTTTGCACCTGACGTGGTAACAGAAGGTTAGGCTGCATTGGTGCATGGGGGAGTCTGTGAGATTTCCTTTTTTGTCCTCTACGTCCTTGACAGGCCAAAGGAGAGCACTCAGGATTTGTGCTACCTTACCCGACTGAAGATTTTGATAAAGGCATCAGCTCGGTCGGTCGGACTTGAACCTGTGCCCCTCCTCCATCTCAGTGAAAACCTTACGACACTTCTGTTCCCCACACAGAGAGGGAGACTATCCGTAAGCTATCTTTAGTGTCACAGAATAAAATATTTGTATTGGAAATACAAATTCTATTATCTGCTTTAGAAAACAAGACAGTAAAGAACAGATATAGAAAAACACAGAAGAAGAAATGAATGCATCCTATTTCAAAAAAAGTAAAGTAAAATTGAATGATATCAGCGGTAAGGTGGCCAGGTAGACAGATTAGCAATTACCTTGGGATATTTTGGTATGCTAGTACATGTCACTTATTTCATTTACATGTCAATCATTGTGTTAGAAGGTCCAATAATTTTAGAATAATTCAATCCTGACTAATTCTAATGAAAGTCTCTTAATCCGTCACAAAGCCCTTCAAAACTTCTCATCCACTTTCTTTCCTGTTGTTTGTTTGGTGTAACTAATAATAATAATAGCTTTATTGTCCACAAGAGTGGAAATTTGTCTTTGACTCCACAGGTGGGTTTCTAAAATACAGACACAATAAATAGACAATACATACATACAAATAGACAATACATACAACAAACAAATAACAGTCACCCTTAAAAACAACAATAAATAACACTTTCACAACAGACCGGTATCAAGAAGATGAATATGGATATCTTGCATGGACTATTGTGAATTGAGTAGTGATATTGCACTTGGTATGAATGACTTTTTGAAAATGTTTTTGGTTGCTATTGCAGCTGTGTACCTGCTTCCTGATGGCAATTTCCTGAATTCTGTAAACAGAGGATGCACTGTGGCAGACACAATGTGCTGGACCTTACGTCTCATGTGTGTAGTATATATGTCTGCCAATTGTCTCTGGCCTTTACCCACTATTTTACTGCCCAGCTTAACAATTCTGGATAGCTTGTTTCTGTTCTTAACCCCCAGGTTTAAAAAAACAGGAATACATATCAAATGTAAGCACACTCTCAATCAGACCCCTATACACAGTCTCTAAAATGTCGTTGCTGACCCCATATGAGTTCAACTTCCTAAGTAGATGCTGCATTGCCTTTTTAAAAATGTACTCAGTGTTTTTAGTAAAACTTAGAGTGGAGTCAAAGAATGTTCCTAAATATTTGAACTCCTCTACCTCCTCTACATGTTGGTCATTGATTACAACAGGTACAAGGTCATGGCAGGATTTGTTCTGTTTCATTATCACCATCTCTTTAGTCTTCCCCTCATTAATAAAAAGAGCACTGTCATGGCACCAGTTAATAAGCTCTTCAATACAGTTAAAATATGCTGATTGTTTGACTGTATTCCCTGCCTGCATTAAACCAACCACAACCATATCATCAGCATACTTATACAAGTGACGGGTAGAGTTCATAATATGCATTTCATTGGTGTACAAGGAAAACAAGACAGGTGAAAGAACGCAGCCTTGAGGCGCCCCAGTATTTAGGATCACTGTCTCAGAGGTAATGCCACTGAACACTACTCTTTGTGGTCGGTCTGTAAGGAATTCTTTTATCCACTGCACAAGAAAACTATTTGTGTTAATATCACATAGTCTTTTAACTAATATATGTTTCTGCTATGTTTCTGTTAACTAAAGACATTAATCATATACCCGAACAATTAACACAGGATTCACAATGGCAACCCATCACTGAAGAGCAATCAAGGGAAATTCCCTGGCGGTCTTAGATGGCCTATAGAGATTTGTTACAGTTGGACTAAAAAAACCCAGACAAGACATAGATTTAAACCAGTGACAAAACCCAACTGTAAGTATGTCTGCATACACTTCCCTTTCATGTAGAGGGAGTTGATAGTAATTGTTTTTCTTTTGCAGATTGGTGTGCACTATATGTGTTTTCATTGTTCTCATTGTTCTCATCCACTCTAAGTGCTTCACTCCTGATGCAGTGTGAAGTTAACAGGCCACAATGTTTTCCCACAATCTGGCAGAGCCACAGAGCAGAGAGGGCTGTGAGGTGTGACGGCTGTGCAGCTGGATGTGAAATGGTTCTAACAGTCGTCGAGAGCACAGAGGATTCTCAGTTCTATAAACAACTCACGTTGTACCCCTAACATACCTGCTGTGCCTACTCTACCCATAAACTAACAATAGAGATTGTGGCATAAGTTAGTCTGAATGTCTTTGCATTACATACCATGATTCAGATCAGCCAGGCATTCAAGAAGCAATAAACCAACATTTGTAATTTCTGCTTTAATGGCCAGTATCCATTTGAAGATTTTATGAGAATCTATTTACTGACTGATAGAGATGTACTTATGCCTGTCGAACATACTTTATGTATGTATGAATGCATGTATGTTGATGTATGTATGTATGTGTGTATGTTGATGTATAGATGTATGTTTGTATGTTGATGTATGTAAACATACGTTGATTTACTGACAGATAGGGAGTCATTACTTGAGATTCAGAGGAACTTGTGGTTTGAAGTGTGGTGACATCACTGACGTTTTGAGCAGGCTGAGTGGTACAGCCCACATGGGTATTCATTATAACCTTTACTAATCTCCATTATTCTGTCCGTTCCGGCCATTTGAAAGAGACACATCATATTTGTAAACACAAACAAATTTTATAGCATAGCCTAACCATGCTCCTCAGAAACTGTGAGTACATTGGAATATATGTATACATGTATAAATTTATTATGTATGTATTAGTCAGGCTATTTATTTTTCTGGACTTTTATAGTGGGTTGCACATGAAGAGTTTGGTTCCAAAACTCTATATCCACCATTTTAATGAATTTTCATAAATCATCTTTTTTTACATTTTGTTTTCCAAGTAATTTCAGTAGAACTGTTGTTATTTGATTTATCTATACTCAATTAAAACAACAGAACTGCAATTTTATTGATATTACCTGAAATACACAATTATATAACATGACTTATTAATGTTTTCAAAAAAGAAGATATAGCGTTTTGGAACCAAACTCTTCACATGCTTTAGGAAGTCAACGTTTTAAAGAAGATTTGAATACATCATAATAGTCAATATAATCAAATATTTGCATTTCCAGACTATTGAATCTACAGTGTTTTCTAAAATATAAATAATGTACAGTATGAGACGAGAGTGAGCTTGATGTCATTGACTTTGAAGGAAGCAATGCAAGATGTGTGATTTGTTTCTGCGTTGAACCTAGGCTGTATTGTAGGCCATGCTCTACACCATTGTGTGTGTATACTAGTGCCGTGGTGCTGTATGTTTACGAAGCTCTGCCTAAAGCACTTGTAGATGGTTGTGTTTGTACAAAAATTTCCTCTGCCTTTTTTTTGCTTAAATGTTAACAAGAAATACACACTGTATTATCTGATAACCCAGTTATTGCAACCAAAAAATACATCTTAGGTGATTTCTGAGGCCTCTGCCAGCATTGAACTTTCGTATTGGGGCAGCTTTGGCCTACTGGTTAGCACTTCGGACTTGTAACTGGAGGGTTGCCGGTTCGAACCCCGACCAGTCGGAACGGCTGAAGTGCCCTTGAGCAAGGCACCTAACCCCTCACTGCTCCCCGAGCGCCGCCGTTGTAGCAGGCAGCTCACTGTGCCGGGATTAGTGTGTGCTTCTGTTCACTGTGTGCTGAGTGTGTTTCACTAATTCACGGATTGGGATAAATGCAGAGACCAAATTTCACTCACGGGATCAAAAGAGTATATATACTTATACATTCCAACACAGAGCTGTTTGAATATTGTCCAACAATGGCCAATTGCATTTTTTTTTTGAGGAATATATAGCCAAGTTGGGTACAGACCCCAAAAGGCAAAATGTGGGCAGTTCTAGATCTTACAGCTACAATCTGCACCATAACATATATAACCATATAAAACCATAATAACGAAGATCCTGAATTTCCCCTTGGGGATTAATAAAAATCAATAAAGTATCTATCTATCTCATCTATCTATCTAACATACCGTATATAACCATATAAAACCATATTAACATATATAACCTTATAAAACCATAATAACATATATAACCATATAAAACCATAATAACATATATAACCATATAAAACCATAATAACATATATAGCCATATAAAACAATATTAACATATATAAACCATAATTACATATATAGCAGGATTATTTACTTCAGACTTTGCACTTTGCCCAAAATCGAATACATTTTGAAATGGAAAATGTGTAGGAACCCTGTAACTTAAACCCCCCCCCCCACACACACACCTGGGACATGGACCATTGGACCAGGGGCCGCTCCCACTGGGCCCTGACAGCCGTTTAGATGGCTTATCACAGGAGAAAACCCCGGTGTGTGCGGGGAAGAAGCCCCAGAGTTCCTGTCAGCAGCTCGTCTGTATCCATCACTCAGCATATTGCTTTGGACTGGTCTGAGATGTTCCAGAATCACAGAACACAAGCTGTCAGGCTATTTATTTTTCTGGACTTTTATAGTGGGTTGCACATGAAGAGTTTGGTTCCAAAACTCTATATCCACCATTTTAATGAATTTTCATAAATCATCTTTTTTTACATTTTGTTTTCCAAGTAATTTCAGTAGAACTGTTGTTATTTGATTTATCTATACTCAATTAAAACAACAGAACTGCAATTTTATTGATATTACCTGAAATACACAATTATATAACATGACTTATTAATGTTTTCAAAAAAGAAGATATAGCGTTTTGGAACCAAACTCTTCACATGCTTTAGGAAGTCAACGTTTTAAAGAAGATTTGAATACATCATAATAGTCAATATAATCAAATATTTGCATTTCCAGACTATTGAATCTACAGTGTTTTCTAAAATATAAATAATGTACAGTATGAGACGAGAGTGAGCTTGATGTCATTGACTTTGAAGGAAGCAATGCAAGATGTGTGATTTGTTTCTGCGTTGAACCTAGGCTGTATTGTAGGCCATGCTCTACACCATTGTGTGTGTATACTAGTGCCGTGGTGCTGTATATTTACGAAGCTCTGCCTAAAGCACTTGTAGATGGTTGTGTTTGTACAAAAATTTCCTCTGCCTTTTTTTTGCTTAAATGTTAACAAGAAATACACACTGTATTATCTGATAACCCAGTTATTGCAACCAAAAAATACATCTTAGGTGATTTCTGAGGCCTCTGCCAGCATTGAACTTTCGTATTGGGGCAGCTTTGGCCTACTGGTTAGCACTTCGGACTTGTAACTGGAGGGTTGCCGGTTCGAACCCCGACCAGTAGGAACGGCTGAAGTGCCCTTGAGCAAGGCACCTAACCCCTCACTGCTCCCCGAGCGCCGCTGTTGTAACAGGCAGCTCATTGTGCCGGGATTAGTGTGTGCTTCACCTCACTGTGTGTTCACTGTGTGCTGAGTGTGTTTCACTAATTCACGGATTGGGATAAATGCAGAGACCAAATTTCACTCACGGGATCAAAAGAGTATATATACTTATCCATTCCAACACAGAGCTGTTTGAATATTGTCCAACAATGGCCAATTGCATTTTTTTTTTGAGGAATATATAGCCAAGTTGGGTACAGACCCCAAAATGCAAAATGTGGGCAGTTCTAGATCTTACAGCTACAATCTGCACCATAACATATATAACCATATAAAACCATAATAACGAAGATCCTGAATTTCCCCTTGGGGATTAATAAAAATCAATAAAGTATCTATCTATCTCATCTATCTATCTAACATACCGTATATAACCATATAAAACCATATTAACATATATAACCTTATAAAACCATAATAACATATATAACCATATAAAACCATAATAACATATATAACCATATAAAATGTGTAGAATGGAATGGAAAATGTGTAGGAACCCTGTAACTTAAACACCCCCCCCCCCCCCCCCCCCACACACACACACACCTGGGACATGGACCATTGGACCAGGGGCCGCTCCCACTGGGCCCTGACAGCCGTTTAGATGGCTTATCACAGGAGAAAACCCCGGTGTGTGCGGGGAAGAAGCCCCAGAGTTCCTGTCAGCAGCTCGTCTGTATCCATCACTCAGCATATTGCTTTGGACTGGTCTGAGATGTTCCAGAATCACAGAACACAAGCTAATTGCTCTGGACTAGTCTGAGATGTTCCAGAAACACACAGAACACAAGCTAATTGCTCTGGACTGGTCAGAGATGTCCCAGAAACACACATAACACAAGCTAATTGCTCTGGACTGGTCTGAGATGTCCCAGAAACACACAGAACACAAGCTAATTGCTCTGGACTGGTCTGAGATTTTCCAGAAACACACAGAACACAAGCTAATTGCTCTGGACTGGTCTGAGATTTTCCAGAAACACACAGAACACAAGCTAATTGCTCTGGACTGGTCAGAGATGTCCCAGAAACACACAGAACACAAGCTAATTGCTCTGGACTGGTCTGAGATTTTCCAGAAACACACAGAACACAAGCTAATTGCTCTGGACTGGTCAGAGATGTCCCAGAAACACACAGAACACAAGCTAATTGCTCTGGACTGGTCGGAGATGTCCCAGAAACACACAGAACACAAGCTAATTGCTCTGGACTGGTCTGAGATGTCCCAGAAACACAGAACACAGGCTGAAAAGAAGATAGATAGATAGATAGATAGATAGATAGATAGATAGATAGATAGATACTTTATTGATCCCCAAGGGGGAATTCAAGGTCTCAGTAGCATACAGACATCACACACAACATGCACTTACAGCAGAAAAAGTAATATACAAATAAAAAACTCCACTGTACAATAGAGACAGTAGAAGATAAACATGATACTAAAAACGAAATACTCAATATTCTATATAAACTAAATCAAATATCAACATAGTGTGCTTAAGGATGATCAAGCATGACAGGACAGGGACTGAGCCTGTAATTCAGTGTGTATTGTAAGGTGCTCTATGAGAGTGAGTATCACGGTATAGGAGTAGGTTTCATACAGGAGACATGCGTACTGTAGATCATGGGCATATTGCATTTACTGTTGGAACTCCTAGTTTTTACATGGTCACATGTAATCACAAAAATGGACCCTAATTTAAAAATGGAAGACAAAGTGCTAAGTCAATCAACAAAGAAAAGTTGTTATGCACGAGCTAATCGGGTGGCATTAGGCAGCATTGAGCTGGATCATCAATGTTTGTGCCTATAGATTTTGCCTATGGTGTTAATTAGCAAATTGATTCAGTCTAGTTATCAAACTAGTTTTGGCTAGATTTAGGACTTTGCACTTGGCCCTTAATTCAAATCAGGGTCTATTATCTTGAGTGCTTGGAAGCATTGAAAGTGTATACTTTTTCTCTTATCTTCAAATGTATACATTCTTTAATGAATTGTATTTGAATATATACAGCCTGTTTTGATATTATATTGAATATGAAATTTAATTTAATTCATTACATTCATTAATTGAGTCATAAATGTGGTGGTTTATCCTTCAGGAAATCAGAGGGTGTCAAAAAGAATGGAAAAGAATGTGTTGGTGCACTGCTGTGGTTTAGGATTTCTTGCTTGCTTGAGCATGCTTTGCAAATGCATGCAGGTTAATGTCACCCACTTGGTATACACAATGAACACTTGTCTATCCAAAAGTTTATTTTTTTAATGGCAGAATTTGAACTGACAAGAATGAACATGAAACAATATGTTGATCTGCAGCAATTGGACATACACTCTGATTTAAAGGAGTAGGGTGTAAAATGTAAACTCTTAATGAATTAAAGGAGTAGGGTGTAAAATGTAAAGTCTTAATGAATTAAAGGAGTAGGGTGTAATATGTAAACTTAATGAATTAGTGATTGATAATTGAGTAGGGTGTAATACTGTATGTAAGCATGCTAAGTTTGCTTCTCTCTCTCTTTATTGAGATGTATATAATCATTAATTTGTTGACATTTCTAAATTGAGGTGCAATAAATGTCTTCCAAATAATAAAGGTCCACACATGTACTGTGCCACACAGGAAAGAGGAAGGTATTTTTGGAGGTTGGACTCCTGACTGCTTGCCATAATCTTTGTATGCAAATAGGTTTACCTCTAAATCTAACACAGCTGTTACACTTCCTCTTTTGTGTTCTAAAATTCAGTCTTGCTCACAATTACTTTTACTTGGTACTAGGGATATGATGAAACACGATTTTCAAACCGCAAAGGCTGCGATTTGTAATATGTGACGTCACCAAAACGCATTTATACTTGCGCTTGCCGACGCGCCACCGACTCTTCTCACCGACCACTGAAAAAGCAAAAAACGTAAACAAGAGGACCAGCTAACAGTGTCAAGAAAGGTCTGATCAGTAGAGCTACTTTGGTTAAAATTAAACCTCTTCATTACCTTTTGCCCGAACCTGCCATGTCCCTGGTTCTAGTTCATAATTCCCCTGTGCTGCTATACTCTGCTGGTAACTTCGTTCACTTGTCTAGCTGACGATTAAAACTTTGTTTACTGGAGTACAGTGACAGTGGGGGCATTTGCGATATCCAAGGGGGTTGGCGGCACAAACATTTAAATCTCACAGGTAATGAATTGATGCATAATGTTATCCGCAAGTAGTTGACACGGTTAACCACCAAAAACCCAGCTGTTCTAACATTAGCTTACCAGCTAAGGCTCTAGGCTACATACATGCTGCTAACTGCTGATAACTTTGCCTGTTTAAAGAGTTTTGTCTCCGCAATTGGCTTTGTTGTGATATGAACAAACTAGTTAATTTGCATGCATGCGTATTGCGCTGCGGTGTTGATGATGCTAACCTTTAGTTAACACCTAGCCGAACGGTCTTTCGGCCGCATTTATTTGCGCTACAACAATCTACAATAGTTTGTTCCGATTCACGTGCAAGTAGCCTACAGAGGAGAGGAGCAGGTTTGTGTGTGTGTGTGTGTGTGTGTGTGGGTGTGGGCGTGCGCGCGCGCGCGTGCATGGAGAGCACAGGCCAATGAGAAGCCGTGTCAGTGCCACTGCATGTATTTGTTAACTAACGAAAGAAGGTCATATCTACATGAAATAAAAACAAAATAGAAACGAATCAGAATCATTAAATGTTTACAAGGCTGGAAGTTCAACAAATATAGGTCTACTAATGTGATTAAAATAGTTTAAAAAAAATATTTCATTCATCAATCTTATTCAATGACCTAATGCCATCATAACATAGGCCTGGGCTCCAGGAAAGAACAGTTTATGTTTAACTTATCTAATTTTGTGTTGGTCATACTATAGAATAATATATTGCTTGTCTTTGTTGAATAAGACAGAAGATAAAGAGCTTAAAAATAATCGCATATCGCATCGCAATCGCAATATTGGTGAGAAAAATCGCAATTAGATTTTTTTCCAAAATCGTTCACCCCTACTTGGTACCCAAGTATGTACACACACACACACACACACACACACACACACACACACACACACACACACACACACACACTACCTGGGAATCCATAAATCCATTATTCATTCTAAAGAATTCAAAGTTTACAGTGCAGATTGAGACCTAGATAATGAAAGCTGTTTTTTTTGTTTCTCAGCATAGCATGACTATGGAAGCATGTGCAACTGCACAGTGTAGTGGCACAGCAAGCTTACACACACTTATTCATGTGCCTGGCACTTTTATCCAAAACATTTTAGCGGTGTCATATTCAGTATACCGTAAAAATTCAAATAATAGCCGAGTCCCAAATAGATGCCTGTCTCTTTCAAACACCTGGTGTGGCTACAGGTTTGGGCTAAAGGCCGGTCTCAAATAGAGGCCTGGTCTGTTTTTTTAGTTTCAGGTTGTATTTAATCTTCTAAAACCCGTCAGATGGTCATCGTTGCAGCGGTGTGAATTAGATGTTGCACATCCTTGCAAGCCGTCGCAAAGCATTCACCATGTCTAGTCGCAGTTGCAAGGTTTTAGAATGTTGCATCAAGTTGCTGGTTTATAGAATGTTGCAGTTCATCTCGTTGCGAATTTTTGGTGTGAATTGGGCTTAAGCCAGTATGGTGCAGACTGCGCACGCTAACGTTATGATTAGATGGCATTAAAAGACTGTGGTGGGGAAAAGCTAGACTAACTAACTTTTTAGGCTAGCTTTTTTCAATATGAACTATGCCTACATGTCCGACTGTCATTGTTAAATTCATCCCTTTTGTTTTAAATCTGCGGATAGGCCGATGGTAAGCTTGTTTTTATGCTGGCAACAAAACAAAAGAGTTTGCTAACATTATTCTTTGTTTTAAATGCGTACCGCCATGGCGATAAAGAGAAATGATTTGAAATGTAAGCTGACTGTTTTCAAATTTGCCAAATAAAATACGGGAGAAACGATATGGTTCATGTCCTCTCTTGCTGTTTCATTCGTGCCGAAAAGGAAAGAGAATGAAACATTACGCATGTTCCACTTTTGCATTGCAACAGTTTTGGTTAGAGCGGATAATGCAACTGTATTTGACAGAGGACAGATATAGGCTAGGTTGTTAGTGACAAAATATGCTTTCAGTGTGATATGATCTCTTTGTAAATTACGTTTGATTAAAACGTGTTTCATTTGTTCTGGCTATCCCCATTATTTGGATCTTATCTCACTCAATGAACAACACTAAATGAATGATGATCTGCAATTGTCATCAGATAGCCTAGTCATATGGGTAGACATTCAGTGTGTTTACAGTAATTCAATAATATTTTCCATCTTTGCAGAGGAAAAGTGTAAAGGGAATTAAAGGCCTGTCTCATATAGACGCCTGTCTCTAATACTAGCCGGTGCAGTTTAGCAATTTGGGAAAATAAAAGCCCGGGCTATTATTTGGAGTTTTACGGTAATATCAAAACTAATCACCCGGAGAGAAGAAATTGTCTTTTCTGATTGACTGGTGGGGTGGCTATTAATCCTGAATATCGGGACACCTATGAAGTAGATCTGGTAAAAAAGTTTAATCACCATTCCATATCAATGCTTATGAATGGTAACTATAACAACCATAGTAGGACAACGGTTGAGCCTGGAAGCAGGCTTTGTAACAGTGGAATCAACTGTAAACAAGCTAATTGTCCATGCTATCGCTGTTATAGGCCTAGGGCCAAAGAAAGTTATAAAACAAGTTGGCTTCTTTTTAAACAGAACCGTGCGCTATAAAGGCATGACTATTGCCTATAGTGGCAACCGGGTGATAAGCGGGATAATGGCCTTCGAGGTATCCTGTTATACAGAATTAATGGACTTGGGCGGAGGCAACTCCGCGGTGTTGACAAGCACTTCAGCGGAGCATTGAAGTGTCTGGAGATGTTCCTGAGGTGAAAAAATGCAGTCCGACAGACATTATTGATGTGGTTGGAAAATGAAAGGGTACTGTTTAATGCCAAGGCTCTTCACATGGTGGTCTCGCCAAAAGGGATTGAGGAGATACTGTTTTTTGCAATTTGTAATTGCTTGTCATCCATGTCTGTATGGAGACGAGCAATGAGGGTATTGGGAGGGAGAGTGGTAGTTGGTTTGGTGGACACATAGAGCTGTGTGTCATCAGCACAGAAGTGAAAGTGGATAGTGCCTGAAGATGTTATCGAGGGGAAGGAGGTAGATGATGAACAGAAGTAGCCCCAGTAATGAATCCTGTGGGATGATTCAGCAAACCATGGATGGAGCAAACCATGCATGAGCTGTGCCACAGATTCCAATGCTCGCTAGCCGCTCCAATAACAGTTGGTGTGAAATTGTGTCGAAAGCAGCACTGAGGTCTAGAAGGATGAGGATGGACAGTAGACCAGTGTCAGCTGCACAGAGGAGATCGTTTGTGATCTTAACCAGGGCTGTTTCAGTATTGCGTTGGGGGTGGAAACCAGATTGAAATTACTCAAAGAGATTATTGTTTTGGAGGTAGGTCTGAAGTTGAGATGCAACTACGTTCTCCAGTATTTTGAAAATTAATGGCAGGTTAAATGTAGGACAATAATTATTGAAATCGTTTCAGTCAAGGCCAGGTTTCTTCAAAGTTGGTCTAATAATGGCAACTTTCAGTGCAGGTCACTTACAGTGATAGAACACAAGATAGTGGGCCCTATGAAGGTCACTTACCTATGAAGGTCACTTACAGTGATAGAACACAAGATAGTGAGCCCTATGAAGGTCACTTACAGTGATAGAACACAAGATAGTGGGCCCTATGAAGGTCACTTACAGTGATAGAACACAAAATAGTGGGCCCTATGAAGGTCACTTACAGTGATAGAACACAAGATAGTGAGCCCTAATTTCTAATAAAAAAGAGGCATCAGAGAAGAGGTGCATGCATTTAGCACACACCTCCATATTTTTCTCCTTCAACCTTCATCTCCCTCTCCCTCTACCACTATCTTCTTCCAAACACTTTAGATTAGATTAGATTCAACTTTATTGTCATTGTACAGAGTACAAGTACAGAGACAACAAAATGCAGTTTGCGTCTAAACAGAAGTGCAAAAAAGCAGAAAAGTGCAATGTGATATACACAGTACAGGTGGTGCAGTATAAACAGTATAATATATATAGTGCAGTGTAGTATACAGTTAAGAAAGTGGTATGGTTTACAGTAATATAAATGAAATATAAATATGTGCAATGTATTAGCAGTAGCCGTATAACAGCACAATAGATATGGATAGGCAATAACAACAGTGTATGAGCAACATGTACAGATACAGTATGTGCAGTGTAATCAAAGAGTTACTTCTATACTCTTTGGTGTAATACCAGTAACATTATAAGAGCAGTAAAAATAATATAGATGCAGTAGGGGTGTAACGGTACACAGAAGTCACGGTTCGGTTCATACCTCGGTTCGGACATCACGGTTCGGTACGAGTTCGGTACAATGGAGGGAAAAGCAAAACAAAAATAGCGTTGTCACTTTATTTTACTGTCTATGCACTTACCAACCACTTACCAACACTACCAGCTCCTCATGTGAGAAGTTACAAGTTACCCCAACATAAAGGTAATTACCTCGCGATTTACATAGCTTTCTGTCATTACGAAATCATTTAATTTAAGCCATAGGTTTTGGCCCTATTTGTATGTGTATCCAAAGGCTGCTGAAGCGCAAACATAGGCGCCAAACAGAGCTTCAGAGCTAAGGCGAGGCTACAGATTAGCGTTAGGTGTCGCTAACGAACTCCCGTAACTCTCGCTACTTAACAGTAATTGCGCATGACATTAATTAATCCGCACACGAGTTTTATGTATTTTTATACCGTGTATTCTCCGTGTAAATTCATGCACCGAACCGTGACGCCCGTACCGTTTCGGTTCAATACGAATACATTAACCGTTACACCCCTAATATGCAGTGTATTAACAGTAATAGCCTATTATAAAACAACAATAAATATGGATATTCAGTATGTACTGTATAGACAGATATGTATAGGCCTATGTACAAATATGTGCGGTGTAGTAACAGTAACATAGGAGTAGTAAAAAAATAAGTGTACTGTATGTGCAGCAAGAATAGTATAAAGAACAGTATTATATGGCTATGTATAAGTGTAATTACAGTATGCACATTTTATAAAATATAAATAGAATACTATGGATGGGATATACTGTAGTAGTACGATTGTCCGGGGGGAGGGGGCTGGTGAGGGGCAGAACGCCCCGCCTCCTTGTTGTCCCTGGTCATGAACACCACACAGGCAAGGAGGCGGGGCGGGTTGGGGGGTTAGTCAGTAGGGTGACAGCGGCAGGAAAGAAGCTTCCTCTGATCTCTTACCTAATCTTCTGCATTATACCGTATTTTCCGGACTATAAGTCGCACTTATTTCCTCTTCATGAAACATTTTTTGACTGGTGCGACTTTTACTCCGGTGCAACTTATAGTCTGGAAAATACGGTAGTTTGAATGTTATTCCTCATTCTGTAAGAGCTTTGGATAAAAGCGTCTGCTAACTTAATACATGTGAATGTATGTGAGCTGCCTCTGAGCAGCACCCTTTCCCTCCTCAGCTACTCCGTTAGCAAAACACCTGATCTGTTTACAGAGGACTGTGACTGCAGGGTGCGGCTCACAAAGCAGTCCATGTGAGCTAAAGCTGCACTAGTCGTCTTCACTGTGAGATGGAGGCTAAAGGCGCACTAGCCAAGGTGCACTGGCCATCCTCACTGTAAGATGGAGGCTAAAGTTGCACTAGTAGGCTACTGTTCACTGTGGGCTTTGTGGTGGATGTGCGACGTGTTGGGACTTGCAGAGCTGTAAAAGCTGTGTTGAAATGTTACATTTGGTGACAGGTTTAACACATAACACTGGCCTGAATGACTCCGAATTCGTAATCAAAGGGCTTTTCCTGTATCACTTTCAATGTTTTGATTTTTAGTTTTGATAATTTGTTATGGCAGATATAGATTGTTAGTGAAGATTACATGTAGACTGTTTTTGCTCTAAAGCAAATAAATCAGTGTTTAATGAAAGTGTACATGCAGTGTGTGAGTTGGTAACCTAGTTTTAGCAATGAAAAATACTATACCATATCATGCCATACATCATATCATATCATATAATATCATAATCATATCATATCATATACCGTGTCATACCGTACCAATGACCTTTGGTGAAGCAGTGAAAATAACACTGTGGTGGAGCAAAATTGGGCGCCAATCATTCCAAATGTAATGCTGCTGCTATTGTACAAAGAGGCATATCTAATGGGGCAGTCTTGATGAATAAATCCCTGTTCTCACCCTGAAGTCTGTTGAAGTGCAGCTGCCTCTGTTTATCACGAATCACTGAAGCACCCCGCCCTTCCAGGTAAATAAAGGCTTTATTGAGGTTCTCTGGAAATCACTCGGTTTACAGGCAGTGCTGTTGAATCCATGGGGATTCAAGCTGGAATTCCCAAATCAAACAAATGTGCAGCGTTTACTCAGGCATGCGTGAGATGCTTGACCCCATACTACTGTTGAACTTTTGGGAGTGTACACCTTTGATAGCATTAGCTCAGATACAATTGACTGAGTGGATTAATACAACTGGGCTTTTGCCAAAAGCAGGGAATGTACCTGCCCTGTATGGTTCCAGTTCAACACTACTGAAGTGTTTCCCCCTTTCAAATTAGGAAGCAGATAGTGGAACAAGAATTGGCTGAAGGGAACCAGATTCTTCGGCAGGTGCTTGTGGGATAGCGGGAGACATGTCTTTGACCCCCCAAGGTTATCTTCCTACAAACATATCCATCTTCACCAAGGGCGTAGGTTTGGTCTCAACTTTGGTGGGGACACATCCACAACTCCTGTTGCCACGATACCAACATTATTGTTTCAATACCGATAGCAAGTGAAGAATCTTGATTTCGATACTATTGCGATTTTTTAAAATTTGATTTGGTTTGTGTGATTTGTGAGATCATTGAAAAATAAAAAGATACCCGCACACTGTTTCTATAAGCTCCCAGAGTGGTTTATTAGTACAACGTTTCGACCAGAGGTCTTCGTCAGGTATCCTTGTCAGGTATCCCTGTCGGCTAAGCCTTATACCCAGCACCTGTTTAAATTTGGAGATGTGCGTGCACTCCACTCTGATTTGTGAGATCATTCACATCAGTGGCAATCATAGAATTGGATTGACCCTCCACACACACACACACACATAGAAAGTGATGGTTGTCATAGGTTTCTTTTTCATATTTTGGAATTCATATAAAAACTATAAATGTATATTGAGAATTATTTATAGTATTTTATGATCTGCATGATTACTAATAGCTAAACATATTTAGTAATTTGATTACATCATATTGATATTTAAATTATTAGGCTACACTTGTCTATATCATCACATTTGGTGTGTAAATCTAATTGAGTGCCTGTCACTTTAAGAGGAACGTGAATGCTGAAAAATAGCTTCGGAAGTGCAAGGATATGTGGATTCAATTCATCATGTTTGCTATGTCATTAGATAAAATAAATGTAAAAAAAAAACTAACAAGTCAAAGAAAATCTTTCTGGGATGAGATCATAGAAGAGATAAGTGTCTCGCAATGTTCATTTCTATATGGAAATGCACCAGTTTATCTTTTATTTCTTTGCATTGTGCAGGCTAGATTCACAAATACATTAGCCTACATAAACAGAATATAGGAACAGGAAAATGTCTCGGATCCATTGTTTATTGCGACTGCAAGATTGGTCAGTGATAATGACTAATAGCCTATGTGACTGCCCATGCGGCACACCCTTATTCAACATGACTCCTAACTTTGGTTGAAAGATTACAGAAGCTAGGTTAGCTGTGACAATATATTGGGTAATATGCTATTTTACACAGTAAAATCCGCATTTGAAAGCCTGGTCACCAGTTGCCAGTTTGTATGGCTAATTATTTTGCCTAGACTCAATGAAAAAGCTTCGTATTTTTGGGTGGCAAAGCTGATCTACAAACCACAAAAAGGGGCAAACATGTACATGCTGAAGGGCAAAGGGAATATCACAATGTTTTACTCTGGCCTTTTTTGGGATAGGCTTGGCAGACAGCCCTAATTTACCGTTGTCGTTGACACACCCGCTCGCTTGACTGCCGGTGCAAACAAGTACAGTAGCCTGTCAGATAACCCTTCCCCCTCCCCCTCTGTTTTTCAGCAAATCATATGACGACGTTTCTTGTACTGTTGTGCTGGCTGTCGGAATGATCAGCAGCACAAATAAGTTCGCTAAAATATTGGTGGGGCCAATTTTGTCATCTTAAAATATTGATTAGGACTAGTCCTTAGCGTCCCACCCTAAATCTACGCCCATCTTCACACATGCCACGACATGGCCACATAATCTGGTATTAGACACACACCACGCTGCTGCCCCATGCGTGTGTGTTGCGCAACAGCCCGTGTTGTGTCCCATCGCTTGTGCAAGGGTACCGCCAAGTTTTTCATGGAAGAGCTTGAGGGGAGCTGGAAATGGTTTTCGGAAGGCTTGTTCCCTGCGGTTGTCGATGAAATGACATGTATACCATAAATCAGTCAGGAGCCAGATATTCAGAACACACAGGGCCTAGAGAATCGACATTTTTAAAGTTTTCATGATCAGATCCTTGCATCAGATTACCAGCAAGGTCCAACCATCAAGCCCTCGGTGACATCAGTATGCACATTGCATCATTGCAAAGGATATTTGCAACCTAAATACTTAAACTTCAATTTACAGTTTTGTGGAAGTTATGCACATGTGAATGTTGTGACATGTTATGTAACTAGATGATGGGTATGACTTTTTCTTGGCCCATTTTATGCCCACACAGTAGCAACTGAGCCACCAAACTCCAAGCCATACCAGGGAGTACGAGTCAAAGATCCTGTGAAGGAACTGCTGAGGAGAAAAAGAGGAAGCCACAACCCTAACAGCATCAAAACATCCCCCCCTACCGCTGTGAGTGCCCACGAGACTCTCCTCCCTCCAGCGCACGCCCTGGCGGCTAACACAGGCATCGCTATTCTCCAGAAATATCTGTGGACATAGACATGGATAGAGAGAAAGTGTAACGTTCTTTCTTTACACTAGGAGGTCAGCTAAAATTGTCCAATGGACATATGCATGATATGTGAACAAATGTGTATTTGTGTTTTGTGTCTTTACATGTAAAATATATATTAAATATATGTCTTCCTGTAGTGGGCAGTGGGAGTTATCTGGTGTAGCAGGAAGCCGTAGACCTCCTCACAATGTCTTATCCTGCAAGGGGATTTTGGTTTTTATATAATCCAGGTGTTTTTGAACGACAGTTAATCCATTACGCCTGCACTGCCAGAGGGCAGGAGGCCTATGCAAATGAACAGAGCAATGCCAGAAAAGCCTCCCCCCCCCCCACACACACACAAACACCCTCTCTCTCTCTCTCTCTCTCTCTCTCTCTCTCTCTCCTCACCCCCCCCTCACACACACAAACACACTCTCTCTCTCTCTCTTTATCTCTCTCTCACACACGCACACATACCATCTCTCTCTCTCTCTCTCTCCCACTCACACACGTACACACAGTGACTTCTCCTCACTCCCACATGGGTCCCCCCCCCCCCCCATTCTTTACTAAATTTACTTAATTATCATCACATAGATAAAGGCATATTCCGCTTTCAGCAGAAACCCCAACACAACTTTGGTATTACCTTTGGGGAATGCTGTGGGTGACTATGTAGACTAGAGCCCCTTTAACATCTGTGTGATGAGGAGAATTGTGGGTCAGCAAGCTCACCTGAAAATACTCAATCACTGGCAGTAAATACATCTCTGGTCATCTGCCTGAGGACTTTACCTCTCTCAGACCCCATAGATAAGCATCTGTTACTGTCATTTGTTGCCCATAAATTTCTTAGTCCCAAATCCCTGCATTCAACCCACACTCTGGGAGTGACCCTCTTAACCTGCAGACCAGATCCACGGTAACCAAACATGGGAGTCATGTGAGTTCCGAGGAACTCATTCATTATATCAGGGGATGGGCAACTGTCATGGGCTGATTCATTATATCAGTTTATGGGCAGCTGTCATGGGCTGATTCAAGGGTTTTGATCCGTGAGATTCCTCGATGGGGAGTAGTCTTCAACAGGCAATTTGTATTAAAGACTAACGAGATCTGCAAACAGTAACTCAAAAGCCTAGTTTTCCATATGGTCATAAGTTTATGACAGGAGTCGTGACAACTCAGGCTCAGGTAGTTCTCCTTGAGAATTATGCTCAGGAGACTGGTGAGACTTGCACAATCTCTAATGTGAAGTGGAATTAAGTTCCACTTTTTTACTGCACTCTACTGTAAATGAGAAAGCTGATTGACCAAATGTAGACTTCTTAAATAGAGTGTAACAGTCACCTCTTGGCCCCAGCTGTGGCGCATTTGGCTGGGGCACCTGCACCGTATGCCGGTGACCCGGGTTCAATTCCCGCCCCGTGTTCCTTTCCGGATCCCACCCCTGCTCTCTCTCCCATTCGCTTCCTGTCATTCTCCACTGTCCTATCATTAAAGGCATAAAGCCCAAAAATATATACTTTTTTAAAAAAAAAACCAGTCACCTCTTACAGAAGCCCTGGAGGCCCTTACATTATCTCTGCAAAATGACACATTGCTTGAGTGGTGGTGGTGCAAGATCATGGGTCAATTTATACATCAGACACATGTCTGCAAAACAGAGAAAACTGACAAAGGTTAATAGGTTATGTTTTTTTATGACGGTGCAGTGATGAAAAGTTCTTGTTTTTTTTGTCAATAACTTTCACAGCTTGTTTGTAGAGGGCACATAAGGGGTTAGGCGTAGCCACACCTGCCTGGGACCAGTTTGTAGAACAGTAGCATAGTCACACCTGCCTGGGACCAGCTTGTAGAACAGTAGCGTAGTCACACCTGCCTGGGACCAGCTTGTAGAACAGTAAGATAAATGTGAGAAGATCGTTGAATGCAAAAACAGTTTAGCAGCGGCTATTGGTAATGCGCTGCTTATGTGTCTAAAATTAACTAAACTTTGGAGTTATGTGTTTTTTTAAAACTTAAGTTAGAATCAATAATTATGCCCAGATACTTCAAATGTTCAACAATATGTATTGCCTCTCCTATAGTACAAATATCAGGCGTGACATTCCTCTTGATAGAGAAATACATGTCCACTGTTTTGCTTACATTAAGAGTAAGGCAACTGAGATTTAACCAGCCTGATACTTTTTCTAGTACTGCCGTGAGTTTTGCTGCAGCTTGTTCTCTAGTTGTTGCATGGGTATACATAACTGTATCGTCTGCATACATTTGGATCTGGACTTCAAGGCAATCAAAGGCAGGTCATTAATAGCTGAAAGCATGTTGTATTTCCCCGATCCAGTGACTTAATCCCAGAGTCCTGCTCACTTGTAGCATTCTCGTTGTTAAGGTCTAAAGAAGGGTGTCATTTGAAACAGAGGTCTTGAGCTGTGGATATGTTGGTACTGGTACTTTTTGTTTCTGCCATGCTCTGCATTCTGAAGCATAAGGTTGGAGGCACCTGTCCCCCCCCCCCCCTTCACCTCATAACTTACAAAACACTTTCACTTCGTGCCCTGTTGGTTAATCATTAGGCTGCCTCCTCTGAGAGCAAGGAGAGCAATTATACCCACAAAACTGCCAATTTAACATTTCATCAGTGGCGGTTCTAGCTTTTATGACATCTTGGGAGAATCTCCTCCTAAGCACCCCACATCTACCCCACCCCACACCTACCCCCCCCACCTACCCCAAACCACATCTACCCCCCCCCCACCTACCCCACACCACACCCAGCCCACACCTACCCCCCCCACACCTACCCAACACCTACACCCCCCCACACCACACCTACCCCACACCAGTCCACACTGATCAACTGTACTCAACTCAAATACCTTAAAGGCTTCCCTTCTTAAGTACCCTCTCAAATCTAATAATCTTCCACTTGAAAGCCATGCTCTCTGTACTAAAAAAGTCTGTTTTTGTCATTTAGACATGTACTGCTACCAACCACAATTACTATATTGGCTGTGGAAAAGGATTTTAATTTATTAATGTGAGTTTGAGTTGCACTGTTGTTGGTGAGTGATGACCAAGTTAGGTCCTGGTAATCTGATGCTGATATTGAGAAAGATCCTCCTCACACAGCATATGAAAAGGGAGGGTGACATTTGCACCCATTTTCCTTTGCAGTGAGCACCAAGTTTCTTAAGCACACTCTTTATCTCTTTGCAGTGAGCACCACATCTCTTTAGCACACTCCGGTTGCTGGTACTGTTTTAGTTGTAGGTGTAAGAACTGTGTCCACGGCAGGCCGCAAACAAGTGTATCTCTCTCTCAGCGCCACTCCCTCTCTCAAGGTGTGTGCTCCCGATGCTCTTTGTTCCAACACGCTCTGTCTCTGCACGCCCCGTTGCCATATATGCAGAACACTGTATCGTGTAATGATTGCACCTACATTCACTAATGGACAAATCTTGCACTTTCAGTCTGGGGAGACTTTAAATTGATGCATGTCTACTTTTGGTGTATTGCCAGTGTTATTTTCTCAGTTAAACTAAATCCATGTTTGAGTGTTTGCATGTGATTTTGCTGCTGTTGCATGTGCACCTTTACTGGTGCTGTGAGTGTTGTTTGGCCTCAGTGAAAAATACCTAAGGGGAGAATTAGCAGAATCAATCATTAGCCCTCATATACTGGTCAACAAAAGCTTTTGTTCAAATAAGAAGTCAGGGTTAATTCATTCATCTTCATCTTTTTTTAACCATTTTGTTTTTGAAATGCAATCACTGATATTGAAATTAGTAAGCTAACTTCCTAAAAGGCATGTAGGAAACACCAATATCACAGGTAGCTGCTTGTTAGCTGCTGTCGATTGGCAATATCAGAGGCAATGCTATACAAGCTGTTCAAAAAAATACTGGAGCACTCTGTCTTGGGCCACAAAACTAAATATTGCAACACCTGGGCAGCTAGTGAGAACGACAGGTGTGTTTACCTTATCTGTGGTGAAGTGGTAAAATGCTGCATAGCATTGCTGTAAGGTGAAACAGGTAAAACCTTTGTTCTTGCCAACAGGGGGTGATTCCAAACAGCATTTTGCCATCATATACTCATGTTGGTGAGTTTAGTCCTCAATAATTTCTAACTCTGACATTTGCTGATATTCTTATGTATTATTAATTCTATATATATTTTTTTTTTATATATACTTTTATACATTGATTTTGCAAAATGTATTCAGCTATGAGGTTAATACACTGGGGCACTGGGGCATTAGGTAAGTATTAGTTAAACATTAACAAACATGTAATTCATCATTATTAAGTATGTTTTCAACATTACTTAAGGATTAACAAATGTGTTTCTCCTCATTAATAGATTCTTATTTAGTATTGTAGGTGTTATCAGTGTGTTTTTCTATTAATGAGGAAAAATTACATTTGTTAATCCTTAAGTAATGTTGAAAACATACGTAATAATTATGAATTAAGTGTTTGTTAATGCTTAACTAATACTTACCTAACGCTAAATAGTATACCATTATTGTAAGTGTTAAGTGTTACCAATTACTGTATATACTTTATACACCTATACATATTGTTATTGATTTTGTTGTTATTACTATTATGCTAAATGTAGACTTTTTGAACTTATTTATTTGAAACTATTATTTTTAACTAATGTAGTATTTTTTATAGTGTAAGTCACTTTGTACAAAAGCATCTGTCAAATACCTTAACCATAACTATAATCATTTATTGACAGGGCCTTCAGGTGTTGTGGAGGGTAGGCCCAGTGGTGTTGGTGGTGATGTGGTGACGGATGCTGGTGCTCTGTACCCTGGATGGCTGGCCCAGCCTGCAGCTCCCACCCTGCAACAGGTGAGCCACTGGGCGCCCTCGGACTACCTCCAGTCCGACACCGTCCCCATCCCCGTCTCCTCCTCCGTCTTCTCCTCGGACATGTACGTCCAGCAGGTCTGTCCGAGCTACACCATGGTGGCACCGTCGTCCCTGCTGACCCTGACACACACACCGCTCTTCACCAACATGGTGAGATGGAGAGATTCTCTTGTTTCTTTTTTCTTGTTTGTTTTTTTCCTCCCTCTCTCCACCTACCACACTTTCTCCTCGTCTCAGCTCTCGTCAGAGTCCGTGTCCGTGTCCGTGTCACCATCTCTATCTCTCTTCTTTTCACATTCTGCTCTCCCCCTCTGGGCTTGTCAGTGGCAGTGTTTTTGCCTTGTGTTGGAAGAGGCAGAGAGAGATTGGGGTTTTCCCTCTTGACAGATGTCAGTGTTCAGTGTCAGTGTCAAAGTCTAGCTGTTGAGCAACACTTTCGCGGCCCATTTTGTGAGAATTGAATGTACTTAACTTTCACTTAACTTTCACACATATGAGAGCAATCTACTCATAAACTACTCTACTGACAAACATGTTTTATGTACTCTTTAAATGGATAGCGTACAATAAATTGCCCACATATTCATTTCTTTGTTTTTACCTTTTATTCCACATAAAGGCCATAACTCCAACCTCAGCAGCATTGCCGACGGTGGATTTCCACGATGCCTCCCTGACTTACATCCCCTGGCCACAACCCCTGGCCACTCTCCCCAGCCCTGTCATTCAGTACCCGTCCTGCTCCGCGGCTTTGCCCGCCAGCGCCGTGCCCCACATGGTGACCTCTGTGACCCCCGTGCCCACGGAACACCTCGCGGTGCCCGAGCTGCCTGAGTCTGACCCTCAGGAGATGGAGGAGCCTAACCCGCTGGAGAAGCTTCTGGAAGATAACCCCAAAGACTCCTACGTCTGCAGCCCCTCCCTCTTCACCCAAGAGGTGTAAAAGCCTGCCAGAGCCCAACATCTGGGGGTTGCCTTTTTCTCCTCCTCTCTCCTCATGTTATGCTGTATTTTTCAAATGGCGCCGCAGATGGCTGCCTCGGTACTCTAACCGGAGTCAAATTCCTTATTTGTTTACGCAAACCTGGTCAATAAAGCTGATTCTGATTCTGAACATGTGCCCCAACAGAAATAGTGTTCAGACAATTTTGTACTAGGAAATTGGTTGTGTTTTAGGACTATCTGTTACAGTAGCTTTGTGCACAAGTAAGGAGTGCCTGCTCGTGTTCTTGCTTTTACTGTGATCAATGATGTGTGTCATCCTCTTATGTATGGGGCTCTATGTTTGTCCAAGAACATAAGAGATGTTTGTCCACAAATCTGCTATTGATACATTGATTATCTTGTTGTGATTGATTAGGATACTTTTTTTTTTTCAATACTTTTTTAGGATAAATTTATTTTGTTCACAAATATAGTGCAGTCTACTTTGTTGAAGTTATTTCCAAGATGCTTTTTTATGCCATGCCTTCTCATATTTCTATTTATGAAAGGATGATGTTTGCATTATGGATATAATGTATATAATGTTTCTTACATCCCTGCTTTCTCTTGCATGTATTCATTTTAAGAAATATGTCATTGTGTAACCATTAGTGCTAATTTCATCAATGAAGTATCCACCCAACTTCATTATCATCAGTTGGTGACGTCTTTGAATTAACTTTTGCCTGGATGTTTGACAAAATTAATGATTTTTTTTCATTTCTGCAAATCAATATCTGATATTTTTGTCATTGTCCTCATGATGCTCAAATGGCATGTGATAGATACTGAGCAGTAGCCACTTAACTTGAAATAAATGCTTACTTCATTGTAGTGACATCATTTTCTCCACCACTGAAATCCTAAGATTGACACCTCACAAAGAGCTTTCACCTAAGAGACAGACAGCCTGTAATGTCAACAAAAAGCTCCTCACTTCCACACAAAAGAACCACCGGGGGGCCCCATTTAAATGCCAGGCAGAGTGCGAAGTCTATCGACAAATAATATGCATGAATTATAGCTATTGTGTGGCATGTGGGAGGATTGAGCTGGCAATGTTTGAAGTTAAGGTCTTGCTTGCCCATGCTATTACACTGGTTTAGTTAGACTTAAAATAACTTTGCCCAGCATTCTCATGAGGGGCCTGTGACTTTGAGAGGAACATGCCCTTAAGGGAAACCAGGCACCTCACTTAACTCAACTCTCTAAAATAGGCAGTCTTAATGTACAGTGCCGGTTCAGACCTCCATGGGACCCTAAGCAAAATCCTGCTAAGGGGCCCTCCAACCTGAACTCTGAACTCCCCAAATTGTAACCATGTTTTTAACAGTTGCATCTGACACCTCAGTGCTCCCAATACAATCATCCCGCCCCATTTTGGATGTCTATGGAAATTACCAAATATAGTGTTTTTCCCCTTAAAGGACAAGGAGAAAGAAAAATAATTGTGTGTGAATCACTTTCACAGCTATAAATGCCCAGTTTTAGGGTCTGGGCTGCTTGCTTTTGATGCTTGCTGTACATATCCCATTACAAAAAATTCAGTTCAGTTATACTACAGTAGGCTATTGTGCAGTAGCCTAGTATTTTCATGCCCAAAGTACAGTATGCAGTACAATGCCGTTTTGTTGTGTTCAAAATACTGCATTTCCTGCATAAGAACTACAAATATTTCCTCCAAAACTGCAGTTTTGATACTCAGAAATCAGTTTGACACTTGAAGTAAAGCAGTTATTTTTTTGCAAGGGTCTGGTTGTGCTTATAGCCTACTGGCTGAGGCTGACTGTTCTTTACGACGGAGTATTAGGGCCACACATGAAGAAAAAAATATTTTTTGCCTTGACGAGATTAAACTCGACATGTCGACTTTAAAGTTGCCATGTCGACATTAAACTCGACATTTCGAGAATAAAGTTGAAATGTCATGTCGACTTTAATATCGACGTGTCGACATTAAACTCAACATTGTGAGAATAAAGTTAGTTTGGAGAGAGAACGACCGCTCGGGACGATTGAAAGGGAGGACGAATAACACATTGCAGTTTTCTTCGAGTGCAACAATGATTAGACATAGACATAGGCCTACATCATGTGGACAAAACATAGAACATATTTAACCTCCATTGCTCAGCCAATACTTTCCTGTTAAGTTACAGGAGCTACAGGCGATAAATGCGATGGTCAAAAGTAAAAGTAAACGTCATTAGCGGTTTATTTATTTATTGTAGGCCTATTATTAAAGAGTGTTTTCCATCTTAAGGTTCAGCTTCATGCTATATGCACTAGACTAGGTATACTAAGTGTTCTGCCCAATCCCAGACTTTCACATTGCATGTTTGTTTGTATTAGATGCAAACAGCCTATTGCTGAATGTCTATGGAGGGACGAATGTCCTCCCGACCTGGCAACCCCATTCTAAGTAAATGCACACATATTCCCTCACGGGATCAGTTTTAGAAAAATGAGTTCCATGTTAACCTATGGAGAATGACGGCCTGTGGGTCATGAAGGGCAGTTATTTGGATGTACGCAATCTATCTGAATATCTGCAATCTATCTGAAATAACACCTATTTGAAGTAGGCCTATTATTCATGCCACATATTGTGTGTTAGTGTAGGCTACATAGCTAATACCTACCTAAACTGCATGCTATGTTTAAACTGTATTTCGAGTTTAATGTCGGCATGTCGACTTTAAAGTTGACACGTCGAGATTAAAGTAGATATAATATTTAAACTTTATTCTCGAAATGTCGAGTTTAATGTCGACATGGCGACTTTAAAGTCGACACGTCGAGATTAAAGTCGACATGACATTTCAACTTTATTCTTGAAATGTTGAGTTTAATGTCGTTGTTGAGTTTGATGTCGACATATTTTTTTTCTTCATGTGTGGCCCTACTCCATCGTAGTTCTTCACCTGTCATATATCCTACAATTTTCTCAATTCTGACATGAACACAAATATCTGAGGGTATCTTCTTAACTTTATAATCTTCACTGCAGGTGCAAAGATTGTTCACCACTAGCAGAGACAAAAAGCTCTATACTTAGACTAGCCGGCAGGCAACATTAAAAGATGTCTGCGTGTTGCCACCGTGACAAAAAGCAAACAATAAAACATTACAAAGCATTCTTTGTCTGATGTATTTGCCCTAACATGCATGAACACACAAAGCACTTTACACTTTTTGATATGATGTTTATATTTGAGTTTGGTTCCAAAACACTGTCTCCATTTTTAAAAGCATTAATTGTTTAGATAACTTTGTAACAAGTAATGTTATCTAATTGTGTATTTCAGGCAATATCAATAAAAAGACAGTTATGCTGTTTCGATTGAGTAAATATAACCAATACAGTTCTACTGACATTACCTGCAAAAGAAAAATGTAAAAAAATGATTTATGAAAATTCATTGAAATGGAGGATATAGCGTTTTGGAACCATTTATTCAACACCACACAACACTTTTATGTTTTTTATTTACTGTACTTGTTATCCTGGTTATAAACGGTCATTCCGATCATATTTGATCTCCATGTTCTCTGTTTGTGTACCGTAGCTCTTTGGAATAAGCCATGTGAAAATGCAAGCCCATCGACTGCTTATCTGAGTGGGAATGATTCAGGAATGTTTTTGCAGAAGGCTGTAAAATATAAACATAATTTCTCTTTTAGCAGTTGAGAAGCATCTGGGGTGTTTCATTTCTGGGTGTGTGACTGTCCCTAGACTAGACCGTTTCTGTGATTAATGGTTATTTCATCATCCCAGCAGGTCTCACAGTATCCCTGCAGGGCTGTTTAGCCAGGCCTAATGCCTATGATTTTACAAAACTGGCCGTTGCATTTAAATGGCTAATTATGCTGAACACAATTGGCCTAAATTATCAGTGGGACATGAAACCTCATGAAATATGGATCCTTCATTACAATCCAGCTACGTAAAAAATAATTTAGACATCCGCATGAGATCTTTGATTGATGTAATCATGCTTGAAAATCGCTCTGGACTGGATGTTACAGCAGAGATGAGATGTGCGCTCTCACATTTTTCGCCAACGTTTTGTGACATCAAAATAGGGTCACCTGCCAAAAAGGTTAGGAACCTCCCTGGCTTACAGGCTTTGATAGGCCTACATGGGCACAAAATAAAGACTCATTAACAGGGAAATCACACAAACACCAATTAATCATTACAGTATCACAAATGTACATGTGCATGCCACATAAATAGCCCCCACCAAGAGCACCCCCCCCCCCCACACCAAGTGCATCCTCCACCAAGTGGACACCCCCACACCCCCACCAAGCGCAGCCCCCAGCCCCACACCAAGCGCACCCCCCACCCCCACCTCACTAAAGCAAGTGGTATGCTCCATGCACATTTACCGCACATCGAAGACGTGCGTCATTCACGTGCGGTCCCATATGTTTTACGTTTATACTTTTTACTAACATGTATATTAGTAGCAAACTAACTATTTATTACTCATTATAAATCACATTAGAATTTCCCCTATATAAGCTTCTAATTACCCCTTATTAATAGCTATTAAGTAAGTTGTTGCATATGAATTATGATCTAAATATGCATGGGTGAGTATGGGGCTTGTAAGGGGGTAGTAACACAAGAGCAGTTATTCACCCCTAATAATACTGGCCTACTCATATGGAATTAGATACAAAACAACAAGGGATAATAGTGTACAAATTACTCATAATTAAGTCTTTGTAATGCAGAATATGTTCCCTATTCTAAAGTTGTGTCTGTTCACATTTAATTCACAATTAATTTGGCACTTAATAAGCCTTATGTGTTCCCTAATCTAAAGTTACCTCCTATTCACGCTTAATAAGTGCATTACAGCACACAGTACACAGCAAACACACAGCCAATTTAGCACAAATAGGCTACAAATATCACTTTTATTGATGAATATGACATAGCAAATCTTTCTTGGCTCCTGGAAAAATTAAATCTCAAACTCAAAATAATTTAAAGAAGACATCCAGAGTAAATCAATTCATAGCCCTGTTGTTTGAAGTCAAAGTGCTGTCTGTAGGAAAAATGACGAAAAAATTGATTCAATATAGATAGTTAACCAGCAGCTAAGACTAACTAAATGGGGCATAGAGACTCACTAATTTAGCTATAAATATAGCTGCAAGCAGCAATGTGGGGGCCAAGCAAATAAGCAGAAGTTGGGATTGGACTGGACTAGACTAAGATAGACTAGACAAGTCTGGATTGGAATGGACTGGATTGGAATGGGATTGCTGAGATATTAGCCTACTTCAAGTGATTGTTGATTGGATTGGATTGAATTGGATTGGATTGGGATTGGACTGGACTGGACTGAATTGGAGAGGCCTGGATTGGATTGGACTGGACTGGACTGGACTGGATTGGACTGGACTGGACTGGATTGGATTGGACTGGACTGGATTGGGATTGGGATTGCAGAGATATGAGCTTACTTCATGTGATTGTTGATTAGATTGGATTTAATTGGGCTGGACTGGATTGGATTGGATTGGATTGGATTGGATTGGACTGGATTGGATTGGATTGGATTGGGATTGGACTGGACTGGACTGAATTGGACAGGACTGGACTGGATTGGATTGGACTGGACTGGACTGGATTGGACTGGACTGGATTGGGATTGGGATTGCAGAGATATGAGCCTACTTCATGTGATTGTTGAATAGATTGGATTTAATTGGGCTGGACTGGATTGGATTGGATTGGACTGGACTGGACTATATTGGATTTGATTGGACTGGATTGGGATTGCTGAGATATGAGACTACTTCATGTGATTGTTGATTGGATTGGATTGGATTGGATTGGTTTGGATTGAATTGGACTGGACTGGACTGGATTGGATTGGATTGTACTGGACTGGACTGGATTGGATTGGATTGGATTGGATTGGACTGGAATGGAATGGATTGGATTGGATTGGGATTGGACTGGACTGAATTGGACAGGACTGGACTGGACTGGACTGGACTGGATTGGATTGGACTGGACTGGACTGGACTGGATTGGATTGGACTGGACTGGACTGGACTGGATTGAATTGGGATTGGACTGGACTGAATTGGACAGGACTGGACTGGATTGGATTGGACTGAATTGGACAGGACTGGATTGGATTGGATTGGACTGGAATGGAATGGAATGGAATGGAATGGATTGGATTGGATTGGGATTGGACTGGACTGAATTGGACAGGACTGGATTGGATTGGACTGGACTGGACTGGACTGGATTGGATTGGATTGGGATTGGACTGGACTGAATTGGACAGGACTGGACTGGATTGGATTGGATTGGATTGGAATGGAATGGAATGGAATGGAATGGAATGGAATGGACTGGATTGGATTGGATTGGGATTGGACTGGACTGAATTGGACAGGACTGGACTGGACTGGACTGGACTGGATTGGATTGGACTGGATTGGATTGGATTGGATTGGGATTGGACTGGACTGAATTGGACAGGACTGGACTGGATTGGATTGGACTGGACTGTATTGGGATTGGGATTGTAGAGATATGAGCCTACTTCATATGATTGTTCATTGGATTGGATTTAATTGGACTGGATTGGATTGGATTGGACTGGATTGGATTTGATTGGACTGGATTGGGATTACTGAGATATGAGACTACTTCATGTGATTGTCGATTGGATTGGATTTAATTGGATTGTACTGGACTGGATTGGATTGGACTGGAATGGATTTGATTGGATTGGATTGGGATTGCTGAGATATGAGCCTACTTCATGTGATGGTTGATTGGATTGGATTGAATTGGACTGGATTGGATTGGGATTGCTGAGATATGAGCCTACTTCATGTGATTGTTGATTGGATTGGATTGAATTGGACTGGATTGGGATTGGGTCTTGAGTCCATGTACAAAGTTTGATTTCAATCCATGAAAGCGTAAGATTTGAGCCTAATTCATGTCATAGTTTTCCCTAGTGGTCAAAAGACACCAAATGTATTGTAGCTATTCAGGATGTGTTCATGAGTCCACGTACCAAGTTTGGTGTTGATACGAGAAAGTCTTGCTAATTATGGCACCCCTAGTGGTCAAAAGTCACCAAATGTATTGTGCGTCCTCAGGTTGTGACCACGAGTCCACGTACCAAGTTTGAGGTTGATATGAGAAAGTATTGCTAATTATAGCGCCTCTAGTGGTCAAAGTACACCAAATGTTTTGTGTGTCCTCAGGATGGGGTCCCAAGTCTATGAACCAAGTTTGGTATTGATATGTGAAAGCGTTGCTGAGATAGGAGCTAACTTCCTGTAACTCTAGCGCCCCCTTAGTGGTCAAAGGTCACCAAATTGATTGTGTGTCCACAGGATGGGGTCCCAAGTCCATATACCAAGTTTGGTTTTGATATGTGAAAGTGTTGTTGAGATATGAGCCTACTTCCTGTGATTATAGCGCCCCCATAGTGGTCAAAAGTCACGAAATGTATTGAGCCTTCTCCTAATTGGGTTCTGAGCCCATGTACCAAGTTTGGTTTTGATATGTGAAAGCTTGGCGGAGATAACAGTTCACTTCCTGTTTGAAGGCTTTGCCGCCAATTTCGATTGGTCGTCACGGCTGACCTGTTCTGAATAAAGGTACAAAAAGCAATGCGTTTGTGAGGCATGGTCTGAAGATCATCTGTGCCAAGTTTCGTGAAAATTGGATGAAATTTGTGACCTGTGAAAACTTTTAAGTGTTTTTGATGAAATCCAATATGGCAGTCCAATCAATTATGTTAATGTCAAAAGTTGATATGTGTCAGCCTAAGGCCCTCCCAAAATATTAACAGAGATAACTAATATGTTTTAATTTCAAACACATCACCCCATAGAGGCCAAAACGTACTTTTGTTAATTATAGCGCCACCTGTAGGTCAAAAGTCATCAAATTTATTGAGCCTCCTCCTAATTGGGTCCTGAGCCCATGTAGTGAGTTTGGTTTTGATATGTGAAAGCCTTGCCGAGATCTGAGTTCACTTCCTGTTTGGCGGCTTCGCCGCCAATTTTGATTGGTCGTGACTGGCGACCAGTTTTGAGTATGGGTGTCAAAGGCAATGCAATTATGAGACATGGTCTGAAGAACATCTGTGTCAAGTTTCGTGAAAATTGGATGAAGTTTGTGACCTGTGAAAACTTTTAAGTGTTTTTGATGAAATCCAATATGGCGGTCCAATCAATTATGTTAATGTCAAAAGTTGATATGTGTCAGCCTAAGGACCTCCCAAAGTATTAACAGAGATGACTAATATGTTTTAATTTCAAACACATCACCCCATAGAGGCCAAAATGTAGTTTTGTTAATTATAGCGCCACCTGTAGGTCAAAAGTCATCAAATTTATTGAGCCTCCTCCTAATTGGGTCCTGAGTCGATGTACTGAGTTTGGTTTTGATATGTGAAAGCCTTGCCGAGATCTGAGTTCACTTCCTGTTTGGCGGCTTTGCCGCCAATTTTGATTGGTCGTGACTGGCGACCAGTTGTGAGTATGGGTGTCAAAGGCAATGCAATTATGAGGCATGGTCTGAAGATCATCTGTGTGAAGTTTCGTGAAAATTGGATGAAGTTTGTGACCTGTGAAAACTTTTAAGTGTTTTTGATGAAATACAATATGGCGGAGGTCCAATATGGCGGAAAGTAACGTAATAGAAGTTAGTGAACTCAGGTCAGTCCAGGGGTTCCAACTGTATATGGATGTTCAAAATTGGACATACGGTTCAAAAGTTAAGTGCATGGATGCAATGGCAACTTTGACCCATTGGTGGCGCTAGACTGCCTGGGGTTCAGACTTGAAAATTTGTGAAATGGAATATGGGAATGTATGGAATGTATGTGCCAAATTTCACAACTTTTTACTGTACGGTTCTATGGGCTGCCATAGACTTCAATGACAGCGGAAAGATGTGTAATAATAATAATAAATATAGCTGCAAGCAGCAATGCGGGGGCCAAGCAGTGCGCTATAGCAGGAATGGCGTTGCCATGGCAGGAGCAAGCACTCACAGCAAGTTTGATTGCAATTGGATAAAGAACGGCTGAGAAATAAGCTCATTTACTTTGTTAGAGCGCCCCTAGATGCCAAATTACACCAATGTCCTTGTGTGTTCTCACAATCAGCTACCATGTCCCTCTACCAAGTTTGGACTTCATACACCAAAGTGTTGCTGAGATGTGAGCTCACATTCTTTATTACAGCACCCCTAGAGGTCAAATGAGACCACTTTCCTTACATGTCCTCACAATCAGCTAATATGTCCATGTATCAAGTTTGGACTTCATACAACGAAGCGTTGCTGAGATTTGAGCCCACTTCCTGTATTACAGCGCCCCCTATAGATGCCAAATGATGCCAATTTCCTACTGTGTCCTCACAATCAGATACCAAGTCCCTGTACCAAGTTTGGACTTCATACATCAAAGAATTGCTGAGATACAAGCTCACATCCTGTATTGCAGCGCCCCCTGTAGAGGCCAAATGACGCCAGTTTCCTAGTGCATCCCCACAATCAGGTACCAAGTCTCTATACCAAGTTTGGACTTCGTACATCAAAGCGTTGCTGAGATACAAGCTCACTTCCTGTATTGCAGCGCCCCCTATAGAGGCCAAATGATGCCAATTTCCTAGGGCGTCCTCACAATCAGATACCAAGTCCCTGTACTAAGTTTGGACTTCATACATTAAAGCGTAGCCGAGATGTTAGCCCACTTCCTGTTTGGCGGCATCGTCGCCATGTGTGATTGACTGTCACGGGCAAATAAACTTGAAATTAAAAAATCTGACAAGTATTGTTTGTGTGGCTCGGTCTGAAGATCATCTCCGCCAAGTTCTGTGAAAATCGGATGAAATTTGTAACCGCTGAAACTTTTCATAGAGTTTGGACTAAATCCAATATGGCGGAGGTCCAATATGGCGGAAAGTGACGGGATAGGGGTCGATGAACTCAAGATTGTTCAAGGATTCAGACGCTACCTCAATTGTGAAAATTAGACAAAAGAGTCAAGGATCACGAGCATGAACGCATGTCCAGCTTTGAACTGGTGGTGGCGCTAGAGTGTTCAATGTATATGCACGAAAATTGGTGCGAGTGATTGGGGCAGTGTCCTGACTAATGGTATCAAGTCTTGTTATGTTAACTCAAAGCGTCACCTAGATGTTTGTCCACTTCCTGTTTGGTGGCTTCATTGCCATATTGGATTGGCTGTCACGAGCAAACAAAAATGAAATTAAAAAATCTGACCAGTATCGTTTGTGTGGCTCGGTCTGAAGATCATCTCCTCCAAGTTCTGTGAAAATCGGATGAAATTTGTAACCGCTGAAACTTTTCGTAGAGTTTGGACTAAATCCAATATGGCGGAGGTCCAATATGGCGGAAAGTGACGGGATAGGGGTCATTGAACTTAGGTCGGTCCAGGGATTCCAACGGTGCCTGATATGTGAAAATCGGACGTACCATTCAATGGTCACATGCATGAATGCAATCCAGGTTCGACCCATTGGTGGCGCTAGAGTGTTGGGCATAGAGTTCTGGAAATTGGTGAGAGTGATCATGGGACAGTGCTGAATCAGTGTGCCTAATTTCATAACTTTAGACCCAGCGGTTCAATTTTCGGCCAGATTTTGACCTGTTGGTGGCGCTAGATGGCTGGGTTTAGAGGTCCGTAAATGAGTGTGAATGGTCAGTGGAGTGTCCCGAAACTTTCTGCCAAAAAATCTGCACTTTTTAGCCAGGCGTTCTATGGGCTGCCATAGACTCCAATGGCAGAAGTGTAATAATAGGAAAAGCTAGTAACTCAATGGGTGCCTTCGCAGCTTCGCTGCTTGGCCCCCAAATATAGCTGCAAGCAGCAATGAGGGGGCCAAGCAGAATAGGCCGGAGTAGCCACGGCGACAAGATAGAACTCAGCAGACACCCGCAATCCACACTTTCAACAAGTGTCACATCAAAACATAGCTGATTTTGTAGGGCTGAAACAGGGCTGAGTATTGCCACCGCCTCCGCCAGCCAGCCCCCCTCACCTAATCACCCCTGCCCGTCCCACCCCGTCCTGCCCCGCCCTTGCATGCACGCACGCATTAGAATGAACTGGATGGAACATGTTGTCATCAGTTTCACATCAAAAAGTAAAACATCAATAAAACACATCAGCAACTACACCTCAAAATGCAATATTGCTAATTGCAGCATCCCCTACAGGTCAAAGGTCACCAATTTTTTTGAGCGTCCTCCTAATGGGGTCATGAATATATGTAGTAAGTTTGGATATAATACATGGCAGGGTTGCTGAGATATGAGCTCACTTCCTGTTTGGCGGCTTCGCCACCAATTTCGATTGGCTGTTACGGGCGAATGCTTTTGTCAATTGTTCCAGAAAGCAATATATTGATAGGTTATGGTCTGAAGATAGTCTCTGCCCATTTTGGTGAGGATCCGCTGAAATTTGTGACCTGCGAAAACTTGTACGTGCTTTTGATTAAATCCAATATGGCGGCCGGATCAATTACGATGACATCACAAGTCGACATGGGTCGGCCTAAGGACCTCCAACAGTATTACCAGACACCACTAGTGCGTTTTAATTCTAAGCACAACTGCAGCTACAGGCCAAAAGGCATGTTTCTTAATTACAGCGCCCCCTAGAGGTCAAAGGTCACCAGATTCCCTGAGCGTCCCCCTGATTGGGTCCTGAGTCCATGCACCAAGTTTGGCTTTGATACATGCAAGGGTTGCTGAAATATGAGCTCACTTCCTGTTTGGCGGCTTCGCCGCAAGTTTCGGTTGGCTGTTACAGCCACATGCTACTGTCAATTGTTCCAGAAAGCAAGGCACTTATAAGGCATGGTCTGAAGATGGTCTTTGCCAATTTTGGTGAGGATCCGCTGAAATTTGTGACCTGCGAAAACTTATACTTGCTTTTGATTAAATCCAATATGGCGGCCGAATCAATTACGATGACATCACAAGTCGACATGGGTCGGCCTAAGGACCTCCAACAGTATTACCAGAGACCACTAGTGCGTTTCAATTCTAAGCACAACTGCAGCTACAGGCCAAAAGGCATGTTTCTTAATTACAGCGCCCCCTAGAGGTCAAAGGTCACCAGATTTCTTGAGCGTCCCCCTGATTGGGTCCTGAGTCCATGTACTAAGTTTGGTTATGATAGGTGAATGGGTTGCTGAGATATGTGCTCACTTCCTGTTTGGCGGCTTCGCCGCAAACTTCGATTGGCTGTTACGGGCGAACGGTTTGAGTTCCGAAGACGAAAAGGAATAACTTTTGTGAGGCTTGGTCTGAAGATCAAGTGTGTCAGGTTTGGTGTCGATCGGACAAAATTTGTGACCTGTGAAGACTTTTTAGTGTTTCTGATGAAATCCAAAATGGCGGAAAATCCATCATGGCGGAAATTGACGTCATAGGGTGCGTTGAACTCAGCTTGGTCAAAGGATTCCAGCGATACCTCATTTTTGACAATCGGCCATACGGGTCAAAGGTTACGTGCGTGAACGCACGTCCAACTTTGGCCTGTTGGTGGCGCTAGAGTGCTTGAGGTGCCATCATGAAACTTGGTGACATTAATCATGGGACTGTCCCTAATCAGTGTGCCAAATTTCACAACTTTTCACCAGACGGTTCTATGGGCTGCCATTGACTTCAATGGCGGAATAATAATAATAATAATAATAATAATAATAAATATAGCTGCAAGCAGCAATGAGGGGGCCAAGCAGAATAGGCCGGACTAGCCACGGTGACAAGATAGAACTCAGCAGACACCCAGCAGACACCCGGGATGAACAGGGCTGAAACAGGGCTGAGTATTGCCACCGCCTCCACCAGCCAGCCCCCCCCACCTAATCACCCCAGCCCGTCCCACCCCGTCCTGCCCTGCCCTGCCCCTGCACGCACGCATTAGAATTAACTGGATGGAACATGTTGTCATCAGTTTCACATCAAAAAATAAAAGATTGATAAAACACATCAACAACTACACATCAAAATGCAATATTGCTAATTGCAGCACCCCCTACAGGTCAAATGTCACCACATTTTTTGAGCGTCCTCCTAATGGGGTCATGAATATATGTAGTAAGTTTGGTTATGATACATTATAGGGTTGCTGAGATATGAGCTCACTTCCTGTTTGGCGGCTTCGCCACCAATGTCGATTGGCTGGTAGGGGCGAATGCTTTTGTCAATTGTTCCAGAGAGCAACATATTGATAGGTTATGATCTGAAGATGGTCTGTGCCAATGTTGGTGAAAATCATATGAAATTTGCGACCTGTGAAAACTTTTTGATGTTTTTGATTAAGTCTAACATGGCGGCCGAATCAATTACGATGACATCACAAGTTGGCCTGGGTCGGCATAAGGACCTCCAACAGTATTACCAGACACCACTAGTACATTTTAATTCCAAATACAACAGCAGCTACAGGCCAAAAGGCATGTTTTTTTAATTACAGCGCCCCCTAGAGGTCAAAGGTCACCAGATTTATTGAGTGTCCCCCTGATTGGGTCCTGAGTCCATGCACCTAGTTTGGCTTTGATACATGCAAGGGTTGCTGAGATATGAGCTCACTTCCTGTTTGGCGGCTTCGCCGCAAATTTCGATTGGCTGTTACAGCCGAATGCTTCTGTCAATTGCTCCAGAAAGCAATGCACTGATAAGGCATGGTCTGAAGATGGTCTCTGCCAATTTTGTTGAGGATCCGCTGAAATTTGTGACCTGCGAAAGCTTGTACGTGTTTTTGATTAAATCCAATATGGCGGCCGAATCAATTACGATGACATCACAAGTTGGGTTGGGTCGGCCTAAGGACCTCCAACAGTATTACCAGACACCACTAGTGCATTTTAATTCTAAGCACAACTGCAGCTACAGGCCAAAAGGTATGTTTCTTAATTACAGCGCCCCCTAGAGGTCAAAGGTCACCAGATTTCTTGAGCGTCCCCCTGATTGGGTCCTGAGTCCATGTACTTAGTTTGGTTATGATAGATCAATGGGTTGCTGAGATATGAGCTCACTTCCTGTGTGGCGGCTTCGCCACAAATTTCGATTGGCTGTTACGCGCGAACGGTTTTAGTTCCGGAGACAAAAAGCAATGCATTAATGAGGCATGGTCTGTAAATGATATCTGTGAAGTTTGGTGTCAATCGGACAAAATATGTGACCTGAGAGGACTTTTTAGTGTTTTTGATGAAATCCAATATGGCGGAAAATCCATCATGGCGGAAAATGACTTCATACTGTGCGTTTAACTCGGATTGGTCCAAGGATTCCAATGATACCTCATTTTTGACAATCGGCCATACGGGTCAAAAGTTACGTGCGTGAACGCATGTCCAACTTTGGCCTGTTGGTGGCGCTAGAGTGCTTGAGGTGCCATCATGAAACTTGGTGACATTAACCATGGGACTGTCCCTAATCAGTGTGCCAAATTTCACAACTTTTCACCAGACGGTTCTATGGGCTGCCATTGACTTCAATGGCGGAATAATAATAATAATAATAATAATAATAATAATAATAAGAACAAATAGAAACACAATGGGTGCCTTCGCAGCTTCGCTGCTTGGCCCCCAATAAGAACAAATAGAAACACAATGGGTGCCTTCGCAGCTTCGCTGCTTGGCCCCCAAATATAGCTGCAAGCAGCAATGAGGGAGCCAAGCAGAATAGGCCGGAGAAGCCACGGCGACAAGATAGAACTCAGCAGACACCCGTGATCAACACTTTCAACAAGTGTCGCATCAAAACATAGCTGATTTTGTAGGGCTGAAACAGGGCTGAGTATTGCAACGCCTCTGCCAGCAAGCCCCCCACCTATTCACCACAGCCCGTCCTGCCCCGCCCCGCCCTTGCACACACGCACGCATTAGAATGAACTGGATGGAACATGTTGTCATCAGTTTCACATCAAAAAATAAAAGATCAATAAAACACATCAGCAACTACAGATCAAAATGCAATATTGCTAATTGCAGCACCCCCTACAGGTCAAAGGTCACCAAAGTTTTTGAGCGTCCTCCTAATGGGGTCATGAATCCATGTAGTAAGTTTGGTTATGATACATAGCAGGGTTGCTGAGATATGAACTCACTTCCTGTTTGGCGGCTTCGCCACCAATTTCGATTGGCTGTTTACGGGCGAAAGCTTTTGTTAATTGTTCCAGAAAGCAATATATAGATAGGTTATGGTCTGAAGATGGTCTCTGCCCATTTTGGTGAGGATCCGCTGAAATTTGTGACCTGCGAAAACTTGTACGTGTTTTTGATTAAATCCAATATGGCGGCCGAATCAATTACGATGACATCACAAGTTGACATGGGTTGGCCTAAGGAACTCCAACAGTATTACCAGACACCACTAGTACATTTTAATTCCAAACACAACAGCAGCTACAGGCCAAAAGGCATGTTTCTTAATTACAGCGCCCCCTAGAGGTCAAAGGTCACCATATTTATTGAGTGTCCCCCTGATTGGGTCCTGAGTCCATGCACTTAGTTTGACTTTGATACATGCAAGGGTTGCTGAGATATGAGCTCACTTCCTGTTTGGCGGCTTCGCCGCAAATTTCGATTGGCTGTTACAGCCGAATGCTTCTGTCAATTGTTCCAGAAAGCAATGCACTGATAAGGCATGGTCTGAAGATGGTCTCTGCCAATTTTGGTGAGGATCCGCTGAAATTTGTGACCTGTGAAAACTTGTACGTGTTTTTGATTAAATCCAATATGGCGGCCGAATCAATTACGATGACATCACAAGTTGGCTTGGGTCGGCCTAAGGACCTCCAACAGTATTACCAGACACCACTAGTGCGTTTTAATTCTATGCACAACAGCAGCTACAGGCCAAAAGGCATGTTTCTTAATTACAGCGCCCCCTAGAGGTCAAAGGTCACCAAATTTCTTGAGCTTCCCCCTGATTGGGTCATGAGTCCATATACTAAGTTTGGTTATGATAGATCAATGGGTTGCTGAGATATGAGCTCACTTCCTGTTTGGCAGCTTCGCCGCAAATTTTGATTGGCTGTTACGGGCGAACGGTTTAAGTTCCGAAGACAAAACACCACAACTTTTGTGAAGCTTGGTCTGAAGATCATGTGTGTCAAGTTTGGTGACGATCGGACAAAATTTGTGACCTGTGAAAAATTAGTTTCACTTTCACTAAAATCCAAAATGGCGGAAAATCCATCATGGCGGAAAATGACGTCATAGGGTGCGTTGAACTCGGACTGGTCCAAGGATTCCAATAGTACCTCATTTTTCAAAATCGGACCAACGGGTCAGAAGTTACGTGCATGAACGCATGTCCAACTTTGGCCTGTTGGTGGCGCTAGAGCGCTCCGGGTGCGGACTCGAAACTTGGTGAAATTAATCCGGGGACTCAGCCTAATTAGTGTGCCAAATTTCACAACTTTTCACCAGACGGTTCTATGGGCTGCCATAGACTTCAATGGCAGAGGAAAGATGTGTAATAAATATAGCTGCAAGCAGCAATGAGGGGGCCAAGCAGAATGGGCCGGAGTAGCCACGGCGACAAGATAGAACTCAGCAGACACCCACGATCAACACTTTCAACAAGTGTCACATCAAAACATAACTGATTTTGTAGGGCTGAAACAGGGCTGAGTATTGCCACCGCCTCCGCCAGCCAGCCCCCCCCACCTAATCACCCCTGCCCGTCCCACCCCGTCCTGCCCTGCCCTGCCCTGCCCTTGCACGCACGCATTAGAATTAACTGGATGGAACATGTTGTCATCAGTTTCACATCAAAAAACAAAAGATTGATAAAACACATCAGCAAATACAGATCAAAATGCAATATTGCTAATTGCAGCACCACCTACAGGTCAAAGGTCACCAAATTTTTTGAGCGTCCTCCTAATGGGGTCATGAATCTATGTTGTAAGTTTGGTTATGATACATGGCAGGGTTGCTGAGATATGAGCTCACTTCCTGTTTGGCGGCTTCGCCACCAATTTCGATTGGCTGATATGGGCGAATGCTTTTGTCAATTGTTCCAGAGAGCAATATATTGATAGGTTATGGTCTGAAGATGGTCTGTGTCAATGTTGGTGAAGATCAGATGAAATTTGCGACCTGTGATAACTTTTTGATGTTTGTGATTAAATCTAACATGGCGGCCGAATCAATTACGATGACATCAAAAGTTGGCCTGGGTCGGCCTAAGGACCTCCAACAGTATTACCAGACACCACTAGTACATTTTAATTCCAAACACAACAGCAGCTACAGGGCAAAAGGCATGTTTCTTAATTACAGCGCCCCCAAGAGGTCAAAGGTCACCAGATTTCTTGAGCGTCCCCCTGATTGGGTCCCGAGTCCATGCACCAAGTTTGGCTTTGATACATGCAAGGGTTGCTGAGATATGAGCTCACTTCCTGTTTGGCGGCTTTGCCGCAAGTTTCGATTGGCTGTTATAGCCGAATGCTACTGTCAATTGTTCCAAAAAGCAAGGCACTAATAAGGCATGGTCTGAAGATGGTCTCTGCCAATTTTGGTGAGGATCCGCTGAAATTTGTGACATGCAAAAATTTGTACGTGTTTTTGATTAAATCCAATATAGCGGCCGAATTAATTACGATGACATCACAAGTTGACTTGGGTCGGCCTAAGGACCTCCAACAGTATTACCAGACACCACTAGTGCGTTTTAATTCTAAGCACAACTGCAGCTACAGGCCAAAAGGCATGTTTCTTAATTACAGCGCCCCCTACAGGTCAAAGGTCACCAGATTTCTTGGGCTTCCCCCTGATTGGGTCCTGAGTCCATGTACTAAGTTTGGTTATGATAGGTGAATGGGTTGCTGAGATATGAGCTCACTTCCTGTTTGGCGGCTTCGCCGCAAGTTTCGATTGGCTGTTACAGCCGCATGCTACTGTCAATTGTTCCAAAAAGGAAGGCACTGATAAGGCATGGTCTGAAGATGGTCTCTGCCAATTTTGGTGAGGATCCGCTGAAATTTGTGACATGCAAAAATTTGTACGTGTTTTTGATTAAATCCAATATAGCGGCCGAATTAATTACGATGACATCACAAGTTGACTTGGGTCGGCCTAAGGACCTCCAACAGTATTACCAGACACCACTAGTGCGTTTTAATTCTAAGCACAACTGCAGCTACAGGCCAAAAGGCATGTTTCTTAATTACAGCGCCCCCTACAGGTCAAAGGTCACCAGATTTCTTGGGCTTCCCCCTGATTGGGTCCTGAGTCCATGTACTTAGTTTGGTTATGATAGGTGAATGGGTTGCTGAGATATGAGCTCACTTCCTGTTTGGCGGCTTCGCCGCAAGTTTCGATTGGCTGTTACAGCCGCATGCTACTGTCAATTGTTCCAAAAAGGAAGGCACTGATAAGGCATGGTCTGAAGATGGTCTTTGCCAATTTTGGTGAGAATCCGCTGAAATTTGTGACCTGCGAAAACTTGAACGTATTTTTGATTAAATCCAATATGGCGGCCGAATCAATTACGATGACATCACAAGTCGTCATGGGTCGGCCTAAGGACCTCCAACAGTATTACCAGACACCACTAGTGCGTTTTAATTCTAAGCACAACTGCAGCTACAGGCCAAAAGGCATGTTTCTTAATTACAGCGCCCCCTAGAGGTCAAAGGTCACCAGATTTCTTGAGCGTCCCCCTGATTGGGTCCTGAGTCCATGTACTAAGTTTGGTTATGATAGGTGAATGGGTTGCTGAGATATGTGCTCACTTCCTGTTTGGCGGCTTCGCCGCAAACTTCGATTGGCTGTTACGCGCGAACGGTTTGAGTTCCGAAGACGAAAAGGAATAACTTTTGTGAGGCTTCGTCTGAAGATCAAGTGTGTCAGGTTTGGTGTCGATCGGACAAAATTTGTGACCTTTGAAGACTTTTTAGTGTTTTTGATGAAATCCAATATGGCGGAAAATCCGTCATGGCGGAAATTGACGTCATAGGGTGCGTTGAACTCGGCTTGGTCCAAGGATTCCAACAATACCTCATTTTTGACAATCGGCCATACGGGTCAAAAGTTACGTGCGTAAACGCAAGTCCAACTTTGGCCTGTTGGTGGCGCTAGAGTGCTTGAGGTGCCATCATGAAACTTGGTGACATTAATCATGGGACTGTCCCTAATCAGTGTGCCAAATTTCACAACTTTTCACCAGACGGTTCTATGGGCTGCCATTGACTTCAATGGCGGAATAATAATAATAATAATAATAATAATAATAATAAGAACAAATAGAAAAACAATGGGTGCCTTCGCAGCTTCGCTGCTTGGCCCCCAAATATAGCTGCAAGCAGCAATGAGGGGGCCAAGCAGTATAGGCCGGAGTAGCCACGGTGACAAGATAGAACTCAGCAGACACCCGGGATCAACAGGGCTGAGTATTGCCACCGCCTCCGCCAGCAAGCCCCCCCCCCACCTAATCACCCCAGCCCGTCCCACCCCGTCCTGCCCTGCCCTGCCCTTGCACGCACGCATTAGAATTAACTGGATGGAACATGTTGTCATCAGTTTCACATCAAAAAATAAAAGATTGATATAACAAATCAGCAACTACACATCAAAATGCAATATTGCTAATTGCAGCACCCCCTACAGGTCAAAGGTCACCAAATGTTTTGAGCGTCCTCCTAATGGGGTCATGAATATATGTAGTAAGTTTGGTTATAATACATGGCAGGGTTGCTGAGATATGAGCTCACTTCCTGTTTGGCGGCTTCGCCACCAATTTCGATTGGCTGTTACGGGCGAATGCTTTTGTCAATTGTTCCAGAGAGCAATATATTGATAGGTTATGGTTTAAAAATGGTCTGTGCCAATTTTGGTGAAGATCAGAAGAAATTTGCGACCCGCGAAAACTTTTTGATGTTTTTGATTAAATCCAACATGACGGCCGAATCAATTACGATGACATCACAAGTTGTGCTGGGTCAGCCTAAGGACCTCCAACAGTATTACCTGAAACCACTAGTGCATTTTAATTCTAAGGACAACAGCAGCTACAGGCCAAAAGGCATGTTTCTTAATTATAGCGCCCCCTAGAGGTCAAAGGTCACCAGATTTCTTGAGCGTCCCCCTGATGGGGTCCTGAGTCCATGTACAAAGTTTGATTATGATAGATCAATGGGTTGCTGAGATATGAGCTCACTTCCTGTTTGGCGGCTTCGCCGCAAATTTCGATTGGCTGTTACAGTCGAATGCTTCTGTCAATTGGTCCAGAAAGCAATGCACTGATAAGGCATGGTCTGAAGATGGTCTCTGCCAATTTTGGTAAGGATCCGCTGAAATTTGTGCCCTGCGATAACTTGTACGTGTTTTTGATTAAATCCAATATGGCGGCCGAATTAATTATGATGACATCACAAATTGGCTTGAATTGGCCTAAGGACCTCAAACAGTATTACCAGACACCACTAGTGCATTTTAATTCTAACCACAACTGCAGCTACAGGCCAAAAGGCATGTTTCTTAATTACAGCGCCCCCTAGAGGTCAAAGGTCACCAGATTTCTTGTGCGTCCCCCTGATTGGGTCCTGAGTCCATGTACTAAGTTTGGTTATGATAGGTGAATGGGTTGCTGAGATATGAGCTCACTTCCTGTTTGGCGGCTTCGCCGCATATTTCGATTGGCTGTTACGGGCAAACGGTTTGAGTTCCGAAGACGAAAAGGACTATCTTTTGTGAGGCTTAGGCTGAAGATCAAGTGTGTCAAGATTGGTGACGATGGGACAAAATTTGTGACCTGTGAAAACGTTTTAGTGTTTTTGATTAAATTCAAAATGGCGGAAAATCCATCATGGCGGAAAATGACGTCATAGGGTGCGTTGAACTCGGCTTGGTCCAATGATTCTAACAATACATCATTTTTGACAATCGGGTCAACGGGTCAAAAGTTACGTGCATAAACGCACGTCCAACTTTGGCCTGTTGGTGGCGCTAGAGCGCTCAAGGTGCCGGTATGAAACTTGGTGAAATTAATCATGAGACTGTCCTCAATCAGTGTGCCAAATTTCACAACTTTTTACCAGACGGTTCTATGGGCTGCCATTGACTTCCATGGCGGAAGAAGGTATAATAATAATAAGAAAAGATAGAAACACAATGGGTGCCTTCGCAGCTTCGCTGCTTGGCCCCCAATAAGAACAAATAGAAACACAATGGGTGCCTTCGCAGCTTCGCTGCTTGGCCCCCAAATATAGCTGCAAGCAGCAATGAGGGGGCCAAGCAGTATAGGCCGGAGTAGCCACGGTGACAAGATAGAACTCAGCAGACACCCGGGATCAACAGGGCTGAAACAGGGCTGAGTATTGCCACCGCCTCCGCCAGCCAGCCCCCCCCACCTAATCACCCCAGCCCGTCCCACCCCGTCCTGCCCTGCCCTGCTCTTGCACGCACGCATTAGAATTAACTAGATGGAACATGTTGTCATCAGTTTCACATCAAAAAATAAAAGATTGATAAAACACATCAGCAACTACACATCAAAATGCAATATTGCTTATTGCAGCAGTCCCTACAGGTCAAAGGTCACCAAATTTTTTGAGCGTCCTGCTAATGGGGTCATGAATATATGTAGTAAGTTTGGTTATGATACATGGCAGGGTTGCTGAGATATGAGCTCACTTCCTGTTTGGCGGCTTCGCCACCAATTTCGATTGGCTGTTACAGGCGAATGCTTTTCTTGGCCTGGGTCGGCCTAAGGACCTCCAACAGTATTACCAGACACCACTAGTACATTTTAATTCCAAACAGAACAGCAGCTACAGGCCAAAAGGCATGTTTCTTAATTACAGCGCCCCCTAGAGGTCAAAGGTCACCAGATTTATTTAGTGTCCTTCTGATTGGGTCCTGAGTCCATGCACCCAGTTTGGCTTTGATACATGCAAAGGTTGCTGAGATATGAGCTCACTTCCTGTTTGGCGGCTTCGCCGCAAATTTCGATTGGCTGTTACAGCCGGATGCTTCTGTCAATTGTTCCAGAAAGCATGGCACTGATAAGGCATGGTCTGAAGATGGTCTCTGCCAATTTTGGTGAGGATCCGCTGAAATGTGTGACCTGCGAAAACTTCTACGTGTTTTTGATTAAATCCAATATGGCGGCCGAATCAATTACGATGACATCACAAATTGGCTTGGGTCGGCCTAAGGACCTCCAACAGTATTACCAGACACCAGTAGTGCATTTGAATTCTAAGCACAACAGCAGCTACAGGCCAAAAGGCATGTTTCTCAATTACAGCGCCCCCTAGAGGTCAAAGGTCACCAGATTTCTTCAGCATCCTCCTGATTGGGTCCTGAGTCCATGTCCTAAGTTTGGTTATGATAGATGAATGGGTTGCTGAGATATGAGCTCACTTCCTGTTTGGCGGCTTCGCCGCAAATTTTGATTGGCGGTTACTCGCAAACGGTTTTAGTTCCGAAGACAAAAAGCAATGCATTAATGAGTCGTGGTCTGTAGATGATATCTGTGAAGTTTGGTGTCGATCGGACAAAATTTGTGACCTTTGAAGACTTTTTAGTGTTTTTGATGAAATCCAATATGGCGGAAAATCCATCATGGCGGAAATTGACGTCATAGGGTGCGTTGAACTCGGCTTGGTCCAAGGATTCCAATGATATCTCATTTTTGACAATCGGCAATACGGGTCAAAAGTTACGTACGTGAACGCACGTCCAACTTTGGCCTGTTGGTGGCGCTAGAGTGCTCTAGGTGCCATCATGAAACTTGGTGACATTAATCATGGGACTGTCCCTAATCAGTGTGCCAAATTTCACAACTTTTCACCAGACGGTTCTATGGGCTGCCATTGACTTCAATGACGGAAGCGTAATAATAATAATAAATATAGCTGCAAGCAGCAATGAGGGGGCCAAGCAGAATAGGCCGGAGTAGCCACGGTTACAAGATAGAACTCAGCAGACACCCGGGATCAACAGGGCTGAAACAGGGCTGAGTGTTGCCACTGCACCGCCAGCCAGCCCCCCCCCCACCTAATCACCCCAGCCCGTCCCACCCCGTCATGCCCTGCCCTGCCCTTGCACGCACGGCTTCGCCACCAATTTCGATTGGCTGTTACGGGCGAATGCTTTTGTCAATTGTTCCAGAGAGCAATCTATTGATAGGTTATGGTCTAAAAATGGTCTGTGCCAATTTTGGTGAAGATCAGATGAAATTTGCGACCCGCGAAAACTTTTTGATGTTTTTGATTAAATCCAACATGATGGCCGAATCAATTACGATGACATCACAAGTTGTGCTGGGTCAGCCTAAGGACCTCCAACAGTATTACCTGAAACCACTAGTGCATTTTAATTCTAAGGACAACAGCAGCTACAGCCCAAAAGGCATGTTTCTTAATTATAGCGCCCCCTAGAGGTCAAAGGTCACTAGATTCCTTGAGCGTCCCCCTGATTGGGTCCTGAGTCCATGTACTAAGTTTGGTTATTATAGATGAATGGGTTGCTGAGATATGAGCTCACTTCCTGTTTGGCGGCTTCGCCGCAAGTTTCGATTGGCTGTTACAGCCGAATGCTACTGTCAATTGTTCCAAAAAGCAAAGCACTGATAAGGCATGGTCTGAAGATGTTCTCTGCCAATTTTGGTGAGGATCCGCTGAAATTTGTGACCTGCGAAAATTTGTACGTGTTTTTGATTAAATCCAATATGGCGGCCGAATCAATTACGATGACATCACAAGTTGACTTGGGTCGGCCTAAGGACCTCCAACAGTATTACCAGACACCACTAGTGCGTTTTAATTCTAAGCACAACTGCAGCTACAGGCCAAAAGGCATGTTTCTTAATTACAGCGCCCCCTACAGGTCAAAGGTCACCAGATTTCTTGAGCGTCTCCCTGAGTGGGTCCTGAGTCCATGTACTAAGTTTGGTTATGATAGGTGAATGGGTTGCTGAGATATGAGCTCACTTCCTGTTTGGCGGCTTCGCCGCATATTTCGATTGGCTGTTACGGGCAAACGGTTTGAGTTCCGAAGACGAAAAGGAATAACTTTTGTGCGGCTTCATCGGAAGATCAAGTGTGTCAGGTTTGGTGTCGATCAGACAAAATTTGTGACCTGTGAAGACTTTTAAGTGTTTTTGATGAAATCCAAAATGGCGGAAAATCCATCATGGCGGAAAATGACGTCATAGGGTGCGTTGAACTCGGCTTGGTCCAAGGATTCCAACGATACCTCATTTTTGACAATCGGCCATACGGGTCAAAAGTTACGTGCGTGAACGCAAGTCCAACTTTGGCCTGTTGGTGGCGCTAGAGTGCTTGAGGTGCCATCATGAAACTTGGTGACATTAATCATGGGACTGTCCCTAATCAGTGTGCCAAATTTCACAACTTTTCACCAGACGGTTCTATGGGCTGCCATTGACTTTAATGGCGGAATAATAATAATAATAATAATAATAATAAATATAGCTGCAAGCAGCAATGCGGGGGCCAAGCAGTGCGCTATAGCAGGAATGGCGTTGCCATGGGATGAGCAAGCACTCACAGCAAGTTTGATGGCAATTGGATAAAGAACGGCTGAGAAATAAGCTAATTTACTTTGTTAAAGCACAACTAGAGGCCAAATTACACCAATGTCCTTGTGCGTTCTTACAATCAGCTCCCATATCCGTCTACCAAGTTTGGACTTCATACACCAAAGTGTTGCTGAGATGTGAGCTCACTTTCTTTATTGCAACACCCCTAGAGGCCAAATGAGACCACTTTCCTTGCATATCCTCACAATCAGCTAATATGTCCATGTATCAAGTTTGGACTTCATACAACGAAGCGTTGCTGAGATATGAGCCCACTTCCTGTATTACAGCGCCCCCTATAGAGGCCAAATGATGCCAATTTCCTACTGTGTCCTCACAATCAGATACCAAGTCCCTGTACCAAGTTTGGACTTCATACATCAAAGCGTTGCTGAGATACAAGCTCACTTCCTGTATTGCAGCGCCCCCTGTAGAGGCCAAATGACGCCAATTTCCTAGTGCATCCCCACAATCAGGTACCAAGTCTCTATACCAAGTTTGGACTTCGTACATCAAAGCATTGCTGAGATACAAGCTCACTTCCTGTATTGCAGCGCCCCCTATAGAGGCCAAATGATGCCAATTTCCTAGTGCGTCCTCACAATCAGATACCAAGTCCCTGTACCAAGTTTGGACTTCATACATTAAAGCGTAGCCGAGATGTTAGCCCACTTCCTGTTAGGCGGCATCGTCGCCATGTGTGATTTGCTGTCACGGGCAAATAAACTTAAAATTAAAAAATCTGACAAGTATCGTTTGTGCGGCTCGGTCTGAAGATCATCTCCGCCAAGTTCTGAGAAAATCGGAAGAAATTTGTAACCGCTGAAACTTTTCGTAGAGTTTGGACTAAATCCAACATGGCGGAGGTCCAATATGGCGGAAAGTGACGGGATAGGGGTCGATGAACTTGGGATGTTCCAAGGATTAAGACGCTACCTCAATTGTGAAAATCAGACAAAAGAGTCAAGGATCACGCGCATGAACGCATGTCCAGCATTGAACTGGTGGTGGCGCTAGAGTGTTCAATGTATATGCATAAAAATTGCTGTGAGTGATTGGGACAGTGTCCTGACTAATGGTATCGAGTTTTGTTATGTTAACTCAAAGCGTCACGGAGATGTTAGTCCACTTCCTGTTTGGCGGCTTCATCACCATATTTGATTGGCTGTTACAGGCAAACAAAAATGAAATTGAAAAATCTGACAAGTATCGTTTTTGCGGCTCGGGCAGAAGATCATCTCCGCCAAGTTCTGTGAAAATCGGATGAAATTTGTAACCGCTGAAACTTTTCGTAGAGTTTGGACTAAATCCAATATGTCGGAGGTCCAATATTGCAGAAAGTGACGGGATAGGAGTCGATGAACTCGGGATGGTCCAGGGATTCAGACGCTACCTCAATTGTGAAAATCAGACAAAAGAGTCAAGGAATACGCGCATGAACGCATGTCCAGCATTAAACTGGTGGTGGCGCTAGAGTATTCAATGTATGCATAAAAATTGCTGTGAGAGATTGGGACAGTGTCCTGACTAATGGTACCGAGTTTTGTTATGTTAGCTCAAAATGCCACAGAGATGTTAGTCCACTTCCTGTTTGGCAGCTTCATCGCCATATTTGATTGGCTGTCACGGGCAAACAAAAATGAAATTGAAAAATCTGACAAGTATCTTTTGTGCGGCTCGGGAAGAAGATCATCTCCGCCAAGTTCCATGAAAATCGGATGAAATTTCTGACCGCTGAAACTTTTTGTAGAGTTTGGACTAAATCCAATATGACGGAGGTCCAATATGGCGGAAAGTGACGTAATAGGGTTCATTGAAATTAGGTCGGTCCAGGGATTCCAACGGTGCATGATATGTGAAAATCGGACGCACCGTTCAATGGTCACATGCGTGAATGCAATCCAGGTTCGACCCATTGGTGGCGCTAGAGTGTTGGGCATAGAGTTCTGTAAATTGGTGAGAGTCATCATGGGACAGTGCTGAATCAGTGTGCCAAATGTCATAACTTTAGACCCAGCGGTTCAATTTTCGGCCAGATTTTGACCTGTTGGTGGCGCTAGATGGCTGGGTTTAGAGGTCCGTAAATGAGTGTGAGTGGTCAGTGGAGTGTCCCGAAACTTTCTGCCAAAAAATCTGAACTTTTTAGCCAGGCGTTCTATGGGCTGCCATAGACTCCAATGGCAGAAGTGTAATAATAGGAAAAGCTAGTAACTCAATGGGTGCCTTCGCAGCTTCGCTGCTTGGCCCCCAATAATAAGAACAAATAGAAACACAATGGGTGCCTTCGCAGCTTCGCTGCTTGGCCCCCAAATATAGCTGCAAGCAGCAATGAGGGGGCCAAGCAGTATAGGCCGGAATAGCCACGGTGACAAGATAGAACTCAGCAGACACCCGGGATCAACAGGGCTGAAACAGGGCTGAGTATTGCCACCGCCTCCGCCAGCCAGCCCGTCCCACCTAATCACCCCAGCCCGTCCCACCCCATCCTGCCCTGCCCTGCCCTGCCCTTGCACGCACGCATTAGAATTAACTGGATGGAACATGTTGTCATCAGTTTCACATCAAAAAATAAAAGATTGCTAAAACATCAGCAACTACAGATCAAAATGCAATATTGCTAATTGCAGCACCCCCTACAGGTCAAAGGTCACCGAATTTTTTGAGCGTCCTCCTAATGGGGTCACAAATATATGTAGTAAGTTTGGTTATGATACATGGCAGGGATGCTGAGATATAAACTCACTTCCTGTTTGGCAGCTTCGCCACCAATTTCGATTGGCTGTTACGGGCGAATGCTTTTGTCAATTGTTCCAGAGAGCAATATATTGAAAGGTTATGGTCTGAAGATGGTTTGTGCCAATTTTGGTGAGGATCCGCTGAAATTTGTGACCTGCGAACACTTGTATGTATTTTTGATTAAATCCAATATGGCGGCCGAATCATTTACGATGACATCACAAGTTGGCTTGGGTCAGCCTAAGGACCTCCAACAGTATTACCAGACACCACTAGTGCGTTTTAATTCTAAGCACAACTTCAGCTACAGGCCAAAAGGCATGTTTCTTAATTACAGCGCCCCCTAGAGGTCAAAGGTCACCAGATTTCTTGAGTGTCTCCCTGATTGGGTCCTGAGGCCATGCACCAAGTTTGGCTTTGATACATGCAAGGGTTGCTGAGATATGAGCTCACTTCCTGTTTGGCGGCTTCGCCGCAAACTTTGATTGGCGGTTACGGGAGAACGGGTTTAGTTCCGAAGACAAAAAGGAATAACTTTTGTGAGGCTTTGTCTGAAGATTATGTGTGTCAGGTTTGGTTTTGATCGGACAAAATTTGTGACCTGTGAAGACTTTTAAGTGTTTTTGATGAAATCCAAAATGGCGGAAAATCCATCATGGCGGAAAATGACGTCACAGGGTGCGTTGAACTCGGCTTGGTCCAAGGATTCTAACAATACCTAATTTTTGACAATCGGATCAACGGGTCAAAAGTTACGTGCGTGAACGCACGTCCAACTTTGGCCTGTTGGTGGCGCTAGAGCGCTCAAGGTGCCGGTATGAAACTTGGTGAAATTAATCATGAGACTGTCCTTAATCGGTGTGCCAAATTTCAGAACTTTTCACCAGACGGTTCTATGGGCTGCCATTGACTTCAATGACGGAAGCGTAATAATAATAATAATAATAATAATAAATATAGCTGCAAGCAGCAATGCGGGGGCCAAGCAGTGCGCTATAGCAGGAATGGCGTTGCCATGGGATGAGCAAGCACTCACAGCAAGTTTGATGGCAATTGGATAAAGAACGGCTGAGAAATAAGCTAATTTACTTTGTTAAAGCACAACTAGAGGCCAAATTACACCAATGTCCTTGTGCGTTCTTACAATCAGCTCCCATATCCGTCTACCAAGTTTGGACTTCATACACCAAAGTGTTGCTGAGATGTGAGCTCACTTTCTTTATTGCAACACCCCTAGAGGCCAAATGAGACCACTTTCCTTGCATATCCTCACAATCAGCTAATATGTCCATGTATCAAGTTTGGACTTCATACAACGAAGCGTTGCTGAGATATGAGCCCACTTCCTGTATTACAGCGCCCCCTATAGAGGCCAAATGATGCCAATTTCCTACTGTGTCCTCACAATCAGATACCAAGTCCCTGTACCAAGTTTGGACTTCATACATCAAAGCGTTGCTGAGATACAAGCTCACTTCCTGTATTGCAGCGCCCCCTGTAGAGGCCAAATGACGCCAATTTCCTAGTGCATCCCCACAATCAGGTACCAAGTCTCTATACCAAGTTTGGACTTCGTACATCAAAGCATTGCTGAGATACAAGCTCACTTCCTGTATTGCAGCGCCCCCTATAGAGGCCAAATGATGCCAATTTCCTAGTGCGTCCTCACAATCAGATACCAAGTCCCTGTACCAAGTTTGGACTTCATACATTAAAGCGTAGCCGAGATGTTAGCCCACTTCCTGTTAGGCGGCATCGTCGCCATGTGTGATTTGCTGTCACGGGCAAATAAACTTAAAATTAAAAAATCTGACAAGTATCGTTTGTGCGGCTCGGTCTGAAGATCATCTCCGCCAAGTTCTGAGAAAATCGGAAGAAATTTGTAACCGCTGAAACTTTTCGTAGAGTTTGGACTAAATCCAACATGGCGGAGGTCCAATATGGCGGAAAGTGACGGGATAGGGGTCGATGAACTTGGGATGTTCCAAGGATTAAGACGCTACCTCAATTGTGAAAATCAGACAAAAGAGTCAAGGATCACGCGCATGAACGCATGTCCAGCATTGAACTGGTGGTGGCGCTAGAGTGTTCAATGTATATGCATAAAAATTGCTGTGAGTGATTGGGACAGTGTCCTGACTAATGGTATCGAGTTTTGTTATGTTAACTCAAAGCGTCACGGAGATGTTAGTCCACTTCCTGTTTGGCGGCTTCATCACCATATTTGATTGGCTGTTACAGGCAAACAAAAATGAAATTGAAAAATCTGACAAGTATCGTTTTTGCGGCTCGGGCAGAAGATCATCTCCGCCAAGTTCTGTGAAAATCGGATGAAATTTGTAACCGCTGAAACTTTTCGTAGAGTTTGGACTAAATCCAATATGTCGGAGGTCCAATATTGCAGAAAGTGACGGGATAGGAGTCGATGAACTCGGGATGGTCCAGGGATTCAGACGCTACCTCAATTGTGAAAATCAGACAAAAGAGTCAAGGAATACGCGCATGAACGCATGTCCAGCATTAAACTGGTGGTGGCGCTAGAGTATTCAATGTATGCATAAAAATTGCTGTGAGAGATTGGGACAGTGTCCTGACTAATGGTACCGAGTTTTGTTATGTTAGCTCAAAATGCCACAGAGATGTTAGTCCACTTCCTGTTTGGCAGCTTCATCGCCATATTTGATTGGCTGTCACGGGCAAACAAAAATGAAATTGAAAAATCTGACAAGTATCTTTTGTGCGGCTCGGGAAGAAGATCATCTCCGCCAAGTTCCATGAAAATCGGATGAAATTTCTGACCGCTGAAACTTTTTGTAGAGTTTGGACTAAATCCAATATGACGGAGGTCCAATATGGCGGAAAGTGACGTAATAGGGTTCATTGAAATTAGGTCGGTCCAGGGATTCCAACGGTGCCTGATATGTGAAAATCGGACGCACCGTTCAATGGTCACATGCGTGAATGCAATCCAGGTTCGACCCATTGGTGGCGCTAGAGTGTTGGGCATAGAGTTCTGTAAATTGGTGAGAGTCATCATGGGACAGTGCTGAATCAGTGTGCCAAATGTCATAACTTTAGACCCAGCGGTTCAATTTTCGGCCAGATTTTGACCTGTTGGTGGCGCTAGATGGCTGGGTTTAGAGGTCCGTAAATGAGTGTGAGTGGTCAGTGGAGTGTCCCGAAACTTTCTGCCAAAAAATCTGAACTTTTTAGCCAGGCGTTCTATGGGCTGCCATAGACTCCAATGGCAGAAGTGTAATAATAGGAAAAGCTAGTAACTCAATGGGTGCCTTCGCAGCTTCGCTGCTTGGCCCCCAATAAGAAAACATAGAAACACAATGGGTGCCTTCGCAGCTTCGCTGCTTGGCCCCCAATAAGAAAACATAGAAACACAATGGGTGCCTTCGCAGCTTCGCTGCTTGGCCCCCAAATATAGCTGCAAGCAGCAATGAGGGGGCCAAGCAGTATAGGCCGGAGTAGCCACGGTGACAAGATAGAACTCAACAGACACCCGGGATCAACAGGGCTGAGTATTGCCACCGCCTCCGCCAGCCAGCCCCCCCCCCCCACCTAATCACCCCAGCCCGTTCCACCCCGTCCTGCCCTACCCTGCCCTTGCACGCACGCATTAGAATTAACTGGATGGAACATGTTGTCATCAGTTTCACATCAAAAAATAAAAGATTGATATAACAGATCAGCAACTACACATCAAAATGCAATATTGCTAATTGCAGCACCCCCTACAGGTCAAAGGTCACCAAAATGTTTGAGCGTCCTCCTAATGGGGTCATGAATATATGTAGAAAGTTTGGTTATAATACATGGCAGGGATGCTGAGATATGAGCTCACTTCCTGTTTGGCGGCTTCGCCACCAATTTCGATTGGCTGTTACGGGCGAATGCTTTTGTCAATTATTCCAGAGAGCAATATATTGATAGGTTATGGTCTAAAAATGGTCTGTGCCAATGTTGGTGAAGATCAGATGAAATTTGCGACCCGCGAAAACTTTTTGATGTTTTTGATTAAATCCAACATGACGGCCGAATCAATTACGATGACATCACAAGTTGTGCTGGGTCAGCCTAAGGACCTCCAACAGTATTACCTGAAACCACTAATGCATTTTAATTCTAAGGACAACAGCAGCTACAGGCCAAAAGGCATGTTTCTTAATTATAGCGCCCCCTAGAGGTCAAAGGTCACCAGATTCCTTGTGCGTCCCCCTGATTGGGTCCTGAGTCCATGCACCAAGTTTGGCTTTGATACATGCAAGGGTTGCTGAGATATGAGCTCACTTCCTGTTTGGCGGCTTCGCCGCAAGTTTCGATTGGCTGTTACAGCCGCATGCTACTGTCAATTGTTCCAAAAAGCAATGCACTGATAAGTCATGGTCTGAAGATGGTCTCTGCCCATTTTGGTGAGGATCGATCAGCTGAAATTTGTGACCTGCGAAAACTTGTACGTGTTTTTGATTAAATCCAATATGGCGGCCGAATCAATTACGATGACATCACAAGTCGACATGGGTCGGCCTAAGGACCTCCAACAGTATTACCAGACACCACTAGTGCGTTTTAATTCTAAGCACAACTGCAGCTACAGGCCAAAAGGCATGTTTCTTAATTACAGCGCCCCCTAGAGGTCAAAGGTCACCAGATTTCTTGAGCGTCCCCCTGATTGGGTCCTGAGTCCATGTACTAAGTTTGGTTATGATAGGTGAATGGGTTGCTGAGATATGTGCTCACTTCCTGTTTGGCGGCTTCGCCGCAAGTTTTGATTGGCTGTTACAGCCGCATGCTACTGTCAATTGTTCCAAAAAGCAATGCACTGATAAGGCATGGTCTGAAGATGGTCTCTGCCAATTTTGGTGAGGATCCGCTGAAATTTGTGACCTGCGAAAACTTGTACGTGTTTTTGATTAAATTCAATATGGCGGCCGAATCAATTATGATGATATCACAAGTTGGCTTGGGTCGGCCTAAGGAACTTCAACAGTAGTACCAGACACCACTAGTGCGTTTTAATTCTAAGCACAACTGCTGCTACAGGCCAAAAGGCATGTTTCTTAATTACAGCGCCCCCTAGAGGTCAAAGGTCACCAGATTTCTTGAGCGTCCCCCTGATTGTGTCCTGAGTCCATGGACTAAGTTTGGTTATGATAGATCAATGGATTGCTGAGATATGAGCTCACTTCCTGTTTGGCGGCTTCGCCGCAAATTTCGATTGGCTGTTACGCGCGAACGGTTTTAGTTCCGAAGACAAAAAGCAATGCATTAATGAGGCATGGTCTGTAGATGATATCTGTGAAGTTTGGTGTCGATCGGACAAAATGTGTGACCTCTGATACGTTTTAAGTGATTTTGATGAAATCCAAAATGGCGGAAAATCCATCATGGCGGAAAATGACGTCATAGGGTGCGTTGAACTCGGCTTGGTCCAAGGATTCCAACGATACCTCATTTTTGACAATCGGGTCAACAGGTCAGAAGTTACGTGCATGAACGCAAGTCCAACTTTGGCCTGTTGGTGGCGCTAGAGCGCTGGAGGTGCCGGCATGAAACTTGGTGAGATTAATTATTGGACTGTCCCCAATCAGTGTACCAAATTTCACAACTTTTCACCAGACGGTTCTATGGGCTGCCATTGACTTCCATGGCGGAAGAAAGTATAATAATAAGAAAAGATAGAAACACAATGGGTGCCTTCGCAGCTTCGCTGCTTGGCCCCCAAATATAACCGCAAGCGGTGATTTACGGGGTCCGAGCAAAACGAACATGATGGCATAGCTTTTTAGTTTTACATATGCTTTGATTGTTTGGGCACAATTGTTCAAAAGAAACGTGATCGGATTTCGATTATCGGATTTCAGTTACCGGATTTCAGCTATCGGATTGGATCAAATCTTGAAAATGGGTTGTTCAAAGGGAAACAAGGATCCTGAAATTGGATTAGATCACATAATCTATTCTTGGTTTTGATCTGGATAAAACCTTCACTTTGTGTCGTTCAAAACTTTTGAGTTGGATTGGAATAAATTTGATGCATAAAATTAGGATTACCCTGTGCTGTAACATTATAGTGTGCTAACCTCCACAACCCAACAGTATTCTAACAATACTTGATTCTACAGGACTATTTATTTGTTGTGGCTAAGATGAAGGGTTTGATAATGGAAGGCAGTGTTTCCCACAGAATTGAATTGTATTTGTGGTGGTGGGTTCTGTGTCGGAGTCAATAAGATAAACAGCGTATAATTATACAGTTATACTTGCCTTGCACTACAAGTCCATATTGACAAGTAGCTGTAATGCTGTAATGTTATAGTGTGCTAACCTCCACAACCCAACAGCATTCTATTCTAGTATGCTAACCTCCACAACCCAACAGTATTTTAACACTAATGCTTCAGGTGGGATTTGAACACTCAACATAAGGATGACCAGTACAAGGCATTATCCCACTAAGCCACTGTCAATCCTACATCTTTGCCAGTCACATTCACATGGTGAAAATGTGTATTGGTAAACACACAAGAAAAACTCCAAGTATACATTTGACAATAAAATGAAGGGCTTTCCTGAAAGAGAACACCTGAAAACGTTTGGAAATTCTGGGACAATTAGACATTTGTAGAGAAGAACAGTAATGGATGAAATATAAATATGATAGACTTAATGATGAAGGAAAAATAGTAAACAAAGAAGTTCCCCTATATGTCTTCGAGTGTGTCGGCATTCTGATTCTTGGCAACTAATGAGTGTGAATGTTGATTGCCTGATGTCATTCGGGTGCTGTTCAATGGTGTGACTCTTCAATAACCAATAGCATGTGCATCTTGAGCTTAAAGCTCTAGCAGGATTCGAACTCTCAACCCTAACAAACACCAGCACTAGGCATTATCCCTCTGAGCCACTAACAATCCGACATATTAGGCAGTCACATTCACATGGTGAAAATGTGTATTGGTAAACACACAAGAAAAACTCCAAGTATACATTTGACAATAAAATGAAGGGCTTTCCTGAAAGAGAACACCTGAAAACGTTTGGAAATTCTGGGACAATTAGACATTTGTAGAGAAGAACAGTAATGGATGAAATATAAAAATGATAGACTTAATGATGAAGGAAAAATAGTAAACAAAGAAGTTCCCCTATATGTCATAGAGTGTGTCGGCATTCTGATTCTTGGCAACTAATGAGTGTGAATGTTAATTGCCTGATGTCATTCAGGTGCTGTTCAATGGTGTCAATCTTCAATAACCAATAGCATGTGCATCTTGAGCTTCAAGCTCTAGCAGGATTCGAACTCTCAACCTAACAAACACCAGCAGTGTGTAATGAGTGTGAATGTTAATTGCCTGATGTCATTCAGGTGCTGTTCAATGGTGTGACTCAGAAGGCTCAATGGTATGGAGTGATGACACGGAGATGGCAGGTTTCGGTGCAACACAAGTTAACTTTATTTGAGTTTCAATTCATCGGTTCTTTTGTTCTTTACTTGTATGTGTGCTGCATCAAAGAGGAAACAAACAGAAAATGGAGTAATCAGTGAAATGGGGTAAATCAGTACAGATCCCAACTCACAAACAAACCAATTGACATTTGAACAATAAACTGAAATCATATGGCTATATAAGGTACAACTAAACAATACTTGACATCCCAAGTCAACCAACATCACCTAATCATCTCTCACATGGGACTCAAACACACCAAACCAACAAACAAAGACCTTAACTTTACACATGATTGCAGAGCTACTCTACAAACTGATAAACATCACAAAAGTCATAGTGAGGGTGATTAAAGTGATGACTTACGTTAACTCAAAGACGCACACAGAGCAGGACACACTGGAGTGCTGGGTTGAGATGAACAAAAGAGCGAACTGAGGGCGAGCAAACAATTTATCCTGGTCTGAGCCCCTGCTCCGGAGCTACAGGGTTTCCCAGCGGGTAAACTTTGGAAAGATTTGCAAAGATTTGGAAAAGATTTTTGAAAGACTACAGTCTCAGACCCTCTCACATCTAAAGACAAGTAGTAGAGTTTTAAGTCACAGACTATGATTTTGCAATGACTAGGGATCTTGCAGGGTCACTATTTACAAGACTGCAACATGATTCCTTTAAATTATTACCCATTGTGCAATAGATAAACAGGAACTGAAAATTATAGCCTACTAAACTCAAAGTCGTATTTTCATGTTTCTGCAGCATTGTTTCATGCGTGACATCCTTAACCGATATAGAGTTGTTCTGTCAAGTGGAAGAGCCGACTAAATATGTATAAGAAATGACAAATATTATAAGAATAACAAATAATTATAGGCTACAGCTTATAATTATACAGTAATACTTGCCTTGCACTACAAGTCCATATTGACAAGTAGCTGTAATGTTATAGTGTGTTATCCTCCACAAACCAACAGCATTCTATTGTAGTATGCTAACATCCACAACTCACTAATGCTTTAAGTGGGATTTGAACTCTCAACCTAAGGATCACCAGTACAAGGCATTATCCCACTGAGCCACTGTCAATCCTACATGTTGCCCAGTCACATTCACATGGTGAAAATGTGTATTGGTAAACACACAAGAAAAACTCCAAGCATGGAGGGGCGATTAGACATTTGTAGAGATGAACACTAATAGATTAAATATAAATATGATAGACTTAATGATGAAGGAAAAATAGTAAACAAAGAAGTTCCCCTGAATGTCATAGAGTGTCTCGGCATTCTGATTCTTGGCAACTGATGAGTGTGAATGTTGATTGCCTGATGTCATTCAGGTGCTGTTCAATGGTGTGAATCTTCAATAACCAATAGTATTCGAGCTAGAGCCTAAAGCACTACCGGGGATTCGAACCCTCAACCTAACAAACACCAGCACTAGGCATTATCCCACTGAGCCACTGACAATCCGACATATTGGGTAGTCACATTCACATGGTGAAAATGTGTGTTGGTAAACACACAAGAAAAACTCCAAGTATACATTTGACAATAAAATGAAGGGCTTTCCTGAAAAAATACACCTGAAAACTTTTGGATATTCTGGGGCAATTAGACATTTATAGAGAAGAACAGTAATGGATGAAATATAAATATGATAGACTTAATGATGAAGGAAAAATAGTAAACAAAGAAGTTCCCCTATATGTCATAGAGTGTGTCGGCATTCTGATTCTTGGCAACTAATGAGTGTGAATGTTAATTGTCTGATGTCATTCAGGTGCTGTTCAATAGTGTGAATCTTCAATAACCAATAGCATGTGCATCTTGAGCCTAAAGCTCTAGCAGGATTCGAACTCTCAACCTAACAAACACCAGCACTAGGCATTATCCCACTCAGCCATTGACAATCATACACATTGAGCAGTCACATTCAAATGGTGAAAATGTGTGTTGGCAAACACACAACATCAAGAAAATTCCTAGCATACATTTGACAATAGAATTAAGGGCTTTATAAAAAAGAGTACATATCTGAATATGTGCACTGTTAATGGTATCCACCCAATGATGGTTGTATGGTTGTTATCCAAGAAAAAAAAATTACTCATATAGGAATATAGGTGATATAGGAGAAATGGGCTGAGTGGTCGAACTTTATTGGCCTATATCTCTGAAATGGAACAACGTATCCAAATTCTTTTGATAACTTTTGTGAGGCTTTGTCTAAACATTGTCTGTGAGAATTTTGGTGAAGATTTGATAATTTTTGAAGCCTGTGAAACTTTTTATGATGTTTGGCTTTTCTCTGAAATTGTGGCAAAAGTAAACATTTTTAGAGCATAAGACCAGGGTGAAAAAGATGCATCTGAATGTAGAGATTAATATGATGAAAGAATTTTGAGTCTAGGTGAATCTGGTAAGGAGAAATAAGCGTTTTTGACAAGAGCGCCACCTTTGGGTGCAGTACCCCAAATTTGGGTTATGGGTAGTGGGGGGTACTGGTAACAATACTTGAAAATGTCAAGTTTCTAGGACTTACGGTTTATAGGAATATAGGTGATCTAGGAAAAAAGGCCTAAGTGGTCTAACTTTATTGGCCTATATCTCTGAAATGGAACAAAATATCAAAATTCTGAGCGATAACTTTTGTGAGGCTTGGTCTAAACATTGTCTGTGAGAATTTTGGTGAAGATTCGATTCTTTTTGAAGAGTGTGAAACTTTTTATAATGTTTGGCTTTTCCATGAAATTGTGGAAAAAGTAAACATTTGTAGACCATAAGACCAGGGCCAAAAAGATGCATCTGAGTTTAGAGATTAATATTCTGAAATAATTTTGAGTCTAGGTAAATCTGGTAAGGAGAAATAAGCATAATTAACTTTTTTTTTCAATAGCGCCACCTTTGGGTGCAGTACCCCAAATTTTGGGTTATGGGTAGAGGGGGGTACTGGTAACCATACCTGAAAATTTCAAGAGTTTTGGAGTTACGGTTTAGGCTGCAGTATGACTTTTACAGAATTTTGGCCAAAAAATGAACGGTACAGAAACAATAGGGTTCCTGCAGCTACGCTGCTCGGACCCCTAATAAGAAAAGGTAGAATCACTATGGGTTGCCGCGCAGCTTCGCTGCTTGGCCCCCAATTAAGTGTGCTTGCTGCAAAGCAGCACACTTATTGTTCTTCTTAATTAAGTGTGCTTGCTGCAAAGCAGCACACTTATTGTTCTTCTTATTAAGTGTGCTTGCTGCAAAGCAGCACACTTATTGTTCTTCTTAAGTTTTATTATTAGGGGTCCGAGCAGCGTAGCTGCAGGAACCCTATTGTTTCTGTACCGTTAATTTTTTGGCCAAAATTCTGTAAAAGTCATACTGCAGCCTAAACCGTAACTCCAAAACTCTTGAAATTTTGGTTCAGAATTTTGATATTTTATTCCATTTCAGAGATATAGGCCAATAAAGTTAGACCACTTAGGCCTTTTTTCCTAGATCACCTATATTCCTATAAACCGTAAGTCCTAGAAAGTTGACATTTTCAAGTATTGTTACCAGTACCCCCCACTACCCATAACCCAAATTTGGGGTACTGCACCCAAAGGTGGCGCTATTGAAAAAAAAAGTTAATTATGCTTATTTCTCCTTACCAGATTCACCTAGACTCAAAATTCTTTCAGAATATTAATCTCTAAACTCAGATGCATCTTTTTGGCCCTGGTCTTATGGTCTACAAATGTTTACTTTTTCCACAATTTCATGGAAAAGCCAAACATTATAAAACGTTTCACACTCTTCAAAAATAATCGAATCTTCACCAAAATTCTCACAGACAATGTTTAGACCAAGCCTAACAAAAGTTATCGCTCAGAATTTTGATATTTTGTTCCATTTCAGAGATATAGGCCAATAAAGTTAGACCACTTAGGCCTTTTTTCCTAGATCACCTATATTCCTATAAACCGTAAGTCCTAGAAACTTGACATTTTCAAGTATTGTTAACAGTACCCCCCACTACCCATAACCCAAATTTGGGGTACTGCACCCAAAGGTGGCGCTCTTGTCAAAAACGCTTATTTCTCCTTACCAGATTCACCTAGACTCAAAATTCTTTCATCATATTAATCTCTACATTCAGATGCATCTTTTTCACCCTGGTCTTATGCTCTAAAAATGTTTACTTTTGCCACAATTTCAGAGAAAAGCCAAACATCATAAAAAGTTTCACAGGCTTCAAAAATTATCAAATCTTCACCAAAATTCTCACAGACAATGTTTAGACAAAGCCTCACAACAGTTATCAAAAGAATTTGGATACGTTGTTCCATTTCAGAGATATAGGCCAATAAAGTTCGACCACTCAGCCCATTTCTCCTATATCACCTATATTCCTATATGAGTACATTTTTTTTTCTTGGATAACAACCATACAACCATCATTAGGTGGATACCATTAACAGTGCACATTTTCAGATATGTACTCTTTTTTATAAAGCCCTTAATTCTATTGTCAAATGTATGCTAGGAATTTTCTTGATGTTGTGTGTTTGCCAACACACATTTTCACCATTTGAATGTGACTGCTCAATGTGTATGATTGTCAGTGGCTGAGTGGGATAATGCCTAGTGCTGGTGTTTGTTAGGTTGAGAGTTCGAATCCTGCTAGAGCTTTAGGCTCAAGATGCACATGCTATTGGTTATTGAAGAGTCACACCATTGAACAGCACCTGAATAACATCAGGCAATCAACATTCACACTCATTAGTTGCCAAGAATCAGAATGCCGACACACTCTATGACATATAGGGGAACTTCTTTGTTTACTATTTTTCCTTCATCATTAAGTCTATCATATTTATATTTCATCCATTACTGTTCTTCTCTATAAATGTCTAATTGCCCCAGAATATCCAAAAGTTTTCAGGTGTACTCTTTCAGGAAAGCCCTTCATTTTATTGTCAAATGTATACTTGGAGTTTTTCTTGTGTGTTTACCAACACACATTTTCACCATTTGAATGTGACTGCTGAATGTGTATGATTGTCAGTGGCAGAGTGGGATAATGCCTAGTGCTGGTGTTTGTTAGGTTGAGAGTTTGAATCCTGCTAGAGCTTTAGGCTCAAGATGCACATGCTATTGGTTATTGAAGATTCACACTATTGAACAGCCCCTGAATGACATCAGACAATTAACATTCACACTCATTAGTTGCCAAGAATCAGAATGCCGACACACTCTATGACATATAGGGGAACTTCTTTGTTTACTATTTTTCCTTCATCATTAAGTCTATCATTTTTATATTTCATCCATTACTGTTCTTCTCTATAAATGTCTAATTGCCCCAGAATATCCAAAAGTTTTCAGGTGTACTCTTTCAGGAAAGCCCTTCATTTTATTGTCAAATGTATACTTGGAGTTTTTCTTGTGTGTTTACCAACACACATTTTCACCATGTGAATGTGACTGCCTAATATGTTGGATTGTTAGTGGCTCAGAGGGATAATGCCTAGTGCTGGTGTTTGTCAGGTTGAGAGTTCGAATCCTGCTAGAGCTTTAGGCTCAAGATGCACATGCTATTGGTTATTGAAGAGTCACACCATTGAACAGCACCTGAATGACATCAGGCAATCAACATTCACACTCATTAGTTTCCAAGAATCAGAATGCCGACACACTCGAAGACATATAGGGGAACTTATTTGTTTGCTATTTTTCCTTCATCATTAAGTCTATCATATTTATATTTCATCCATTACTGTTCTTCTCTACAAATGTCTAATTGTCCCAGAATTTCCAAACATTTTCAGGTGTTCTCTTTCAGGAAAGCCCTTCATTTTATTGTCAAATGTATACTTGGAGTTTTTCTTGTGTGTTTACCAATACACATTTTCACCATGTGAATGTGACTGGCAAAGATGTAGGATTGACAGTGGCTTAGTGGGATAATGCCTTGTACTGGTCATCCTTATGTTGAGTGTTCAAATCCCACCTGAAGCATTAGTGTTAAAATACTGTTGGGTTGTGGAGGTTAGCATACTAGAATAGAATGCTGTTGGGTTGTGGAGGTTAGCACACTATAACATTACAGCATTACAGCTACTTGTCAATATGGACTTGTAGTGCAAGGCAAGTATAACTGTATAATTATACGCTGTTTATCTTATTGACTCCGACACAGAACCCACAACCACAAATACAATTCAATTCTGTGGGAAACACTGCCTTCCATTATCAAACCCTTCAACTTATCCACAACAAATAAATAGTCCTGTAGAATCAAGTATTGTTAGAATACTGTTGGGTTGTGGAGGTTAGCACACTATAATGTTACAGCACAGGGTAATCCTAATTTTATGCATCAAATTTATTCCAATCCAACTCAAAAGTTTTGAACGACACAAAGTGAAGGTTTTATCCAGATCAAAACCAAGAATAGATTATGTGATCTAATCCAATTTCAGGATCCTTGTTTCCCTTTGAACAACCCATTTTCAAGATTTGATCCAATCCGATAGCTGAAATCCGGTAACTGAAATCCGATAACCGAAATCCGATCACGTTTCTTTTGAACAATTGTGCCCAAACAATCAAAGCATATGTAAAACTAAAAAGCTATGCCATCATGTTCGTTTTGCTCGGACCCCGTAAATCACCGCTTGCGGTTATATTTAGGGGTCCGAGCAGCGTAGCTGCAGGAACCCTATTGTTTCTGTACCGTTCATTTTTTGGCCAAAATTCTGTAAAAATCATACTGCAGCCTAAACCGTAACTCCAAAACTCTTGAAATTTTCAGGTATGGTTACCAGTACCCCCCTCTACCCATAACCCAAAATTTGGGGTACTGCACCCAAAGGTGGCGCTATTGAAAAAAAAAGTTAATTATGCTTATTTCTCCTTACCAGATTCACCTAGACTCAAAATTCTTTCAGAATATTAATCTCTAAACTCAGATGCATCTTTTTGGCCCTGGTCTTATGGTCTACAAATGTTTACTTTTTCCACAATTTCATGGAAAAGCCAAACATTATAAAAAGTTTCACACTCTTCAAAAATAATCGAATCTTCACCAAAATTCTCACAGACAATGTTTAGACCAAGCCTCACAAAAGTTATCGCTCAGAATTTTGATATTTTGTTCCATTTCAGAGATATAGGCCAATAAAGTTAGACCACTTAGGCCTTTTTTCCTAGATCACCTATATTCCTATAAACCGTAAGTCCTAGAAACTTGACATTTTCAAGTATTGTTACCAGTACCCCCCACTACCCATAACCCAAATTTGGGGTACTGCACCCAAAGGTGGCGCTCTTGTCAAAAACGCTTATTTCTCCTTACCAGATTCACCTAGACTCAAAATTCTTTCATCATATTAATCTCTACATTCAGATGCATCTTTTTCACCCTGGTCTTATGCTCTAAAAATGTTTACTTTTGCCACAATTTCAGAGAAAAGCCAAACATCATAAAAAGTTTCACAGGCTTCAAAAATGATCGATCAAATCTTCACCAAAATTCTCACAGACAATGTTTAGACAAAGCCTCACAAAAGTTATCAAAAGAATTTGGATACGTTGTTCCATTTCAGAGATATAGGCCAATAAAGTTCGACCACTCAGCCCATTTCTCCTATATCACCTATATTCCTATATGAGTAATTTTTTTTCTTGGATAACAACCATACAACCATCATTAGGTGGATACCATTAACAGTGCACATTTTCAGATATGTACTCTTTTTTATAAAGCCCTTAATTCTATTGTCAAATGTATGCTAGGAATTTTCTTGATGTTGTGTGTTTGCCAACACACATTTTCACCATTTGAATGTGACTGCTCAATGTGTATGATTGTCAGTGGCTGAGTGGGATAATGCCTAGTGCTGGTGTTTGTTAGGTTGAGAGTTCGAATCCTGCTAGAGCTTTAGGCTCAAGATGCACATGCTATTGGTTATTGAAGATTCACACTATTGAACAGCACCTGAATGACATCAGACAATTAACATTCACACTCATTAGTTGCCAAGAATCAGAATGCCGACACACTCTATGACATATAGGGGAACTTCTTTGTTTACTATTTTTCCTTCATCATTAAGTCTATCATATTTATATTTCATCCATTACTGTTCTTCTCTATAAATGTCTAATTGCCCCAGAATATCCAAAAGTTTTCAGGTGTACTCTTTCAGGAAAGCCCTTCATTTTATTGTCAAATGTATACTTGGAGTTTTTCTTGTGTGTTTACCAACACACATTTTCACCATGTGAATGTGACTGCCTAATATGTCGGATTGTTAGTGGCTCAGAGGGATAATGCCTAGTGCTGGTGTTTGTTAGGTTGAGTGTTCGAATCCTGCTAGAGCTTTAGGCTCAAGATGCACATGCTATTGGTTATTGAAGAGTCACACCATTGAACAGCACCTGAATAACATCAGGCAATCAACATTCACACTCATTAGTTGCCAAGAATCAGAATGCCGACACACTCGAAGACATATAGGGGAACTTCTTTGTTTACTATTTTTCCTTCATCATTAAGTCTATCATATTTATATTTCATCCATTACTGTTCTTCTCTACAAATGTCTAATTGTCCCAGAATTTCCAAACGTTTTCAGGTGTTCTCTTTCAGGAAAGCCCTTCATTTTATTGTCAAATGTATACTTGGAGTTTTTCTTGTGTGTTTACCAATACACATTTTCACCATGTGAATGTGACTGGCAAAGATGTAGGATTGACAGTGGCTTAGTGGGATAATGCCTTGTACTGGTCATCCTTATGTTGAGTGTTCAAATCCCACCTGAAGCATTAGTGTTAAAATACTGTTGGGTTGTGGAGGTTAGCATACTAGAATAGAATGCTGTTGGGTTGTGGAGGTTAGCACACTATAACATTACAGCATTACAGCTACTTGTCAATATGGACTTGTAGTGCAAGGCAAGTATAACTGTATAATTATACGCTGTTTATCTTATTGACTCCGACACAGAACCCACAACCACAAATACAATTCAATTCTGTGGGAAACACTGCCTTCCATTATCAAACCCTTCAACTTATCCACAACAAATAAATAGTCCTGTAGAATCAAGTATTGTTAGAATACTGTTGGGTTGTGGAGGTTAGCACACTATAATGTTACAGCACAGGGTAATCCTAATTTTATGCATCAAATTTATTCCAATCCAACTCAAAAGTTTTGAACGACACAAAGTGAAGGTTTTATCCAGATCAAAACCAAGAATAGATTATGTGATCTAATCCAATTTCAGGATCGATCCTTGTTTCCCTTTGAACAACCCATTTTCAAGATTTGATCCAATCCGATAGCTGAAATCCGGTAACTGAAATCCGATAACCGAAATCCGATCACGTTTCTTTTGAACAATTGTGCCCAAACAATCAAAGCGTATGTAAAACTAAAAAGCTATGCCATCATGTTCGTTTTGCTCGGACCCCGTAAATCACCGCTTGCGGTTATATTTATTAGGGGTCCGAGCAGCGTAGCTGCAGGAACCCTATTGTTTCTGTACCGTTCATTTTTTGGCCAAAATTCTGTAAAAGTCATACTGCAGCCTAAACCGTAACTCCAAAACTCTTGAAATTTTCAGGTATGGTTACCAGTACCCCCCTCTACCCATAACCCAAAATTTGGGGTACTGCACCCAAAGGTGGCGCTATTGAAAAAAAAAGTTAATTATGCTTATTTCTCCTTACCAGATTTACCTAGACTCAAAATTATTTCAGAATATTAATCTCTAAACTCAGATGCATCTTTTTGGCCCTGGTCTTATGGTCTACAAATGTTTACTTTTTCCACAATTTCATGGAAAAGCCAAACATTATAAAAAGTTTCACACTCTTCAAAAAGAATCGAATCTTCACCAAAATTCTCACAGACAATGTTTAGACCAAGCCTCACAAAAGTTATCGCTCAGAATTTTGATATTTTGTTCCATTTCAGAGATATAGGCCAATAAAGTTAGACCACTTAGGCCTTTTTTCCTAGATCACCTATATTCCTATAAACCGTAAGTCCTAGAAACTTGACATTTTCAAGTATTGTTACCAGTACCCCCCACTACCCATAACCCAAATTTGGGGTACTGCACCCAAAGGTGGCGCTCTTGTCAAAAACGCTTATTTCTCCTTACCAGATTCACCTAGACTCAAAATTCTTTCATCATATTAATCTCTACATTCAGATGCATCTTTTTCACCCTGGTCTTATGCTCTAAAAATTTTTACTTTTCCCACAATTTCAGAGAAAAGCCAAACATCATAAAAAGTTTCACAGGCTTCAAAAATTATCAAATCTTCACCAAAATTCTCACAGACAATGTTTAGACAAAGCCTCACAAAAGTTATCAAAAGAATTTGGATACGTTGTTCCATTTCAGAGATATAGGCCAATAAAGTTCGACCACTCAGCCCATTTCTCCTATATCACCTATATTCCTATATGAGTAATTTTTTTTTCTTGGATAACAACCATACAACCATCATTGGGTGGATACCATTAACAGTGCACATTTTCAGATATGTACTCTTTTTTATAAACCCCCTAATTCTATTGTCAAATGTATGCTAGGAATTTTCTTGATGTTGTGTGTTTGCCAACACACATTTTCACCATTTGAATGTGACTGCTCAATGTGTATGATTGTCAGTGGCTGAGTGGGATAATGCCTAGTGCTGGTGTTTGTTAGGTTGAGAGTTCAAATCCTGCTAGAGCTTTAGGCTCAAGATGCACATGCTATTGGTTATTGAAGATTCACACTATTGAACAGCACCTGAATGACATCAGACAATTAACATTCACACTCATTAGTTGCCAAGAATCAGAATGCCGACACACTCTATGACATATAGGGGAACTTCTTTGTTTACTATTTTTCCTTCATCATTAAGTCTATCATATTTATATTTCATCCATTACTGTTCTTCTCTATAAATGTCTAATTGCTCCAGAATATCCAAAAGTTTTCAGGTGTATTTTTTCAGGAAAGCCCTTCATTTTATTGTCAAATGTATACTTGGAGTTTTTCTTGTGTGTTTACCAACACACATTTTCACCATGTGAATGTGACTACCCAATATGTCGGATTGTCAGTGGCTCAGTGGGATAATGCCTAGTGCTGGTGTTTGTTAGGTTGAGGGTTCGAATCCCCGGTAGTGCTTTAGGCTCTAGCTCGAATACTATTGGTTATTGAAGATTCACACCATTGAACAGCACCTGAATGACATCAGGCAATCAACATTCACACTCATCAGTTGCCAAGAATCAGAATGCCGAGACACTCTATGACATTCAGGGGAACTTCTTTGTTTACTATTTTTCCTTCATCATTAAGTCTATCATATTTATATTTAATCTATTAGTGTTCATCTCTACAAATGTCTAATCGCCCCTCCATGCTTGGAGTTTTTCTTGTGTGTTTACCAATACACATTTTCACCATGTGAATGTGACTGGGCAACATGTAGGATTGACAGTGGCTCAGTGGGATAATGCCTTGTACTGGTGATCCTTAGGTTGAGAGTTCAAATCCCACTTGAAGCATTAGTGAGTTGTGGATGTTAGCATACTACAATAGAATGCTGTTGGTTTGTGGAGGATAACACACTATAACATTACAGCTACTTGTCAATATGGACTTGTAGTGCAAGGCAAGTATTACTGTATAATTATAAGCTGTAGCCTATAATTATTTGTTATTCTTATAATATTTGTCATTTCTTATACATATTTAGTCGGCTCTTCCACTTGACAGAACAACTCTATATCGGTTAAGGATGTCACGCATGAAACAATGCTGCAGAAACATGAAAATACGACTTTGAGTTTAGTAGGCTATAATTTTCAGTTCCTGTTTATCTATTGCACAATGGGTAATAATTTAAAGGAATCATGTTGCAGTCTTGTAAATAGTGACCCTGCAAGATCCCTAGTCATTGCAAAATCATAGTCTGTGACTTAAAACTCTACTACTTGTCTTTAGATGTGAGAGGGTCTGAGACTGTAGTCTTTCAAAAATCTTTTCCAAATCTTTGCAAATCTTTCCAAAGTTTACCCGCTGGGAAACCCTGTAGCTCCGGAGCAGGGGCTCAGACCAGGATAAATTGTTTGCTCGCCCTCAGTTCGCTCTTTTGTTCATCTCAACCCAGCACTCCAGTGTGTCCTGCTCTGTGTGCGTCTTTGAGTTAACGTAAGTCATCACTTTAATCACCCTCACTATGACTTTTGTGATGTTTATCAGTTTGTAGAGTAGCTCTGCAATCATGTGTAAAGTTAAGGTCTTTGTTTGTTGGTTTGGTGTGTTTGAGTCCCATGTGAGAGATGATTAGGTGATGTTGGTTGACTTGGGATGTCAAGTATTGTTTAGTTGTACCTTATATAGCCATATGATTTCAGTTTATTCAAATGTCAATTGGTTTGTTTGTGAGTTGGGATCTGTACTGATTTACCCCATTTCACTGATTACTCCATGTTCTGTTTGTTTCCTCTTTGATGCAGCACACATACAAGTAAAGAACAAAAGAACCGATGAATTGAAACTCAAATAAAGTTAACTTGTGTTGCACCGAAACCTGCCATCTCCGTGTCATCACTCCATACCATTGAGCCTTCTGAGTCACACCATTGAACAGCACCTGAATGACATCAGGCAATTAACATTCACACTCATTACACACTGCTGGTGTTTGTTAGGTTGAGAGTTCGAATCCTGCTAGAGCTTTAGGCTCAAGATGCACATGCTATTGGTTATTGAAGATTGACACCATTGAACAGCACCCGAATGACATCAGGCAATCAACATTGACACTCATTAGTTGCCAAGAATCAGAATGCCGACACACTCGAAGACATATAGGGGAACTTCTTTGTTTACTATTTTTCCTTCATCATTAAGTCTATCATATTTATATTTCATCCATTACTGTTCTTCTCTACAAATGTCTAATTGTCCCAGAATTTCCAAACGTTTTCAGGTGTTCTCTTTCAGGAAAGCCCTTCATTTTATTGTCAAATGTATACTTGGAGTTTTTCTTGTGTGTTTACCAATACACATTTTCACCATGTGAATGTGACTGCCTAATATGTCGGATTGTTAGTGGCTCAGAGGGATAATGCCTAGTGCTGGTGTTTGTTAGGGTTGAGAGTTCGAATCCTGCTAGAGCTTTAAGCTCAAGATGCACATGCTATTGGTTATTGAAGAGTCACACCATTGAACAGCACCCGAATGACATCAGGCAATCAACATTCACACTCATTAGTTGCCAAGAATCAGAATGCCGACACACTCGAAGACATATAGGGGAACTTCTTTGTTTACTATTTTTCCTTCATCATTAAGTCTATCATATTTATATTTCATCCATTACTGTTCTTCTCTACAAATGTCTAATTGTCCCAGAATTTCCAAACGTTTTCAGGTGTTCTCTTTCAGGAAAGCCCTTCATTTTATTGTCAAATGTATACTTGGAGTTTTTCTTGTGTGTTTACCAATACACATTTTCACCATGTGAATGTGACTGGCAAAGATGTAGGATTGACAGTGGCTTAGTGGGATAATGCCTTGTACTGGTCATCCTTATGTTGAGTGTTCAAATCCCACCTGAAGCATTAGTGTTAAAATACTGTTGGGTTGTGGAGGTTAGCATACTAGAATAGAATGCTGTTGGGTTGTGGAGGTTAGCACACTATAACATTACAGCATTACAGCTACTTGTCAATATGGACTTGTAGTGCAAGGCAAGTATAACTGTATAATTATACGCTGTTTATCTTATTGACTCCGACACAGAACCCACCACCACAAATACAATTCAATTCTGTGGGAAACACTGCCTTCCATTATCAAACCCTTCATCTTATCCACAACAAATAAATAGTCCTGTAGAATCAAGTATTGTTAGAATACTGTTGGGTTGTGGAGGTTAGCACACTATAATGTTACAGCACAGGGTAATCCTAATTTTATGCATCAAATTTATTCCAATCCAACTCAAAAGTTTTGAACGACACAAAGTGAAGGTTTTATCCAGATCAAAACCAAGAATAGATTATGTGATCTAATCCAATTTCAGGATCCTTGTTTCCCTTTGAACAACCCATTTTCAAGATTTGATCCAATCCGATAGCTGAAATCCGGTAACTGAAATCCGATAACCGAAATCCGATCACGTTTCTTTTGAACAATTGTGCCCAAACAATCAAAGCATATGTAAAACTAAAAAGCTATGCCATCATGTTCGTTTTGCTCGGACCCCGTAAATCACCGCTTGCGGTTATATTTATTATTATTATTATTTTTCCCGTCTCCCTAATTTTTTGTCAGCCCTAGCGCCTAGGCCCTTTGAGACAGAGACACCGTTCCAACTTTAAAACGTCCGGTCAGTACCGGTGTAAGTTGGTCGCGAAGATGACGTCAGGTGGGCGTGCCGTTCGTCCGCCATATTGGATTGAACAGAAAGCGAAACTAAATTTTCACAGGTCACAAATTTGGTCCGAACGCCACGAAACTTGACGTACATTATCCTTGGACCAAGCCTCACAAATGTTAGCGGAAGGATTTTTGATTTTCGAAAGCGTTTGCCCGTCACAGCCAAACGAAATCGGCGGCGAAGCTCCGAAACAGGAAGTCGTCCATATCTCAGGAACACTGTCACATATCGATACCAAATTTTGTATATGAACTGGGGACTCCAGTGTGAGGGTGCATAGGCAAAAAAAAAAAAGAAATATTCCAAAAGTTTCCATCATTTGGCAAACCACCCACAGGTATTTGGTAACTCACACCATTCACCTTCTATCACAATGTCTTCCATGTATGCACAATGTCTCAGAGCAGACACAATGTTTCCAGGCAACCTTGCCCAATCATGAAATCCTTGCTCTGCCATGGGATAGTATGGACTTACAAACTGAAATAGAAAGGAGAACAGTAGCTATATATAGCTTACATAATAGAGTTGTTTTCACATTGATGGTATTCAAATTAAAATTTTCATTATTGTTACATATCATGATGGGAGAGTATTATTAAAAATGTTACAAGTATGCAAATGCATATGTTTACGGGCATTTAGGTTTTACTGTGTTGTTTTGTTGTAAAGACATGCAAGGCATTCTGGGCCATGTAATAGACAAAGCAGTGGTCGGCAGCGTTAACTTGATTTCCTGTATTAATATGAATAGGTGTTTCTGTAAACCTAGGGACAATAAACAGCTATCTCTGTTACAAAAACGAGCTGGTAATCGCCATTGAAGAGGGAACTATGATAAGAAGATTGTTTTCCTAAAAGCATGGAGTTGACGAAAGAATAAACAAGCGTCACGTTAATGTTAAATAGCCTACCTATCTGAACGCTAGGTGGCAGCGTTGTATTACATTTCACTAGTGTAGCCTACTTGAAATACGGTGTGAGATTCACAAGTAAGGAAGGTGCAAATATTATGTCATTTATCATGGGAAATTATTGGAAATGTTATTTCTTGTTTATCCTAATTGCAAACCACACACATCCATTCGGAATCACACGTTTCACACATTTAATACTGAAAGACTATCATTTCGTTTATTTGATGTCGCCTAGCAACAGCCTTCAGAGCAAAGATTCTAGAACAGGGCTTCAGAGAGACACGTTTTGAGTTTGTGGCCAAGAACCTAAAATATCGGTTTCCATGTGCTGGATGGTGTGCGTCCTTTATGAAAGTAAGTGTTTTATACAGTTAACGTTACAGACATAATGAGTCATGTTGTAGTGGTCAACATAAATGTGCCCCTTCTGTTATTAGAATTCTAAGCGGAGAAGCATGCTAAGCAGAGATGTAGTATCATTCATTTCTTGTGTGGCTAGCTATAGGGAGGAGATGTATGTTGCTAATTGGGATTTATGTTGTTTAGGTAATGCCATGGTCATTTGATATGAGATGCTTGCACTCGTAACTTCGTCACGTGTAACTTTAGCACTGCTATTTTTTTTTACTAACAGTAATTCACGAAGCACTTTAGCCCTAAAAGTAGCACCTACGTCTGTGACAGCTTAAAAGAAGTGGCAAGGACTCCTAACGCGATGTTTTGAAATGCGTCTACTATTGTCTACAGGAGCTTCCAATCGCGAGGGAACTTGCATTGTAGGCATAACTAAGGGATGCAATAACACCACCAACAACCAAAACTAGCCTACTCATTGTCAACATGTACATGAAATGTAACATTTCATGTGAATCAAATTAAAATGTTTTCTTTGCAAACGTAGGCATAGGCGTATGGTGACCAGTGTTGCCACAGTTACCTTGAAAAAGTAATCTGATTACTGATTACTGATTACTCCTTTAAAAAGTAACTTAGTTACTTTACTGATTACTTGATTTTAAAAGTAACTAAGTTAGATTACAAGTTACTTTATTAGTTACTTTCAGCAGCTGCCGACAACACCCCCACCGCCTCAACATAAAAATGATAACTGGTTTTGCCAATACTCACTATACTGGAAGTGCATTTTAACATCAATGTATAGCAGACATCCCAACCTAACCTACTTAGATATTGAAATTCAGATGTTTGTTCAATAATGTCTAAGTACACCAAATAAGGAAGGCCTATTGATAGAAATTGTTATAGTAAAATATGTAGATTTTTTGTAGATTTGTTTTTCATGTAGCCTTGGCAACTAGCCATCTTGTATAGGCCTGAGTAATATGCAAATTAAATTACACTTGTTAAACTCACCTCAACAAGTATTTTGCAATCATTTAACCCGCCGTGAGCAATGCTAAAGTCGCTGTTACAAACAGTGCATTGTGCAAGATTATCATTATGTTTTAATCTTTTGAGACAATTGGGTACACTTTTGTGTAGTCTGATGTGTCTTAAATCTTCCTTTTTGAGGGGCACTGACGCTGCCATCACGCTCCTGTTCCTAGATAGGCTACACTGACTAAACTGATTAATTAAGTTTGGGAGAAAAGAGATATAAGCACACTTACACGTTAAGCTATGCACACGCGATTTGAAGTCCGGTTGGCTTGCGTGCTCTTTGTTCGCTCTAGGTTCCGGGAGATTTTATGTAATTTGCGGGCGTCAGGAAGCTGCAGTATGTGGGAGACTCCCAAAACTTCGGGAGACTTGGGATGTCTAGCTAGACAGCACTTTGTCGCCAGCACAGAATGTACAATTTACCTTAATGTTGTCATGTTTAGCTGACACAAACTCAAAGTAATGACTGATGAAATGTGCATCTCTCCCTCTCCCTCCATTGTTTACGTTTGTGTCGCTGCGTGGTTTTACACGTGAATTGTGCTCATGCTGAAAACGTGAGCATAGCCTACATGACATTAATCCCCAAGACAAGAAGAAAGCAAAGAATATATCTTTTTATTAAGGAAAATGACAAAAATAGTAACGCACAGTAACTTAGATATTTAACTTTAATCCGATTACTGGTTTGTAAATAGTAGCGCGTTAGATTACTCGTTACTGAAAAAAGTGGTCAAAATAGACTAACGCGTTACTAAGTAACGCGTTACTGGCATCACTGATGGTGACAGATTAATTTAATAATGCTGCTGTGTGAATAACGGTAATCACGGTGAATGAAGTGGCCACTTCTTAATGGGACCCACTGTATGGAAGTGGGCTAAGTAAAATAGAGATGTTTTCAATAAGATAAGGTTAATCAGAATTCTACGATATGCCCGCTTGACAACGGCTTGACAACAGCAGAGATAGAACTGGCCTTTGGCCATAGCAACCATCCATTTAGAACAACTGGCCTTCATAGCAACCAAAGATCTGAGCTGTGTTGCAATGTGAGGCAAAGTATAGAAAGGTGATGAAACATACAGAGACAGGTCAAGAAATATAGTGCAGTGTAGACAGTAGTATACAGTTGATTTACAGAACGTGGTTTAGAGTAATATGAATTAAATATAAATATGTACAGTGTATTAGCAGTTATCTCATACAATAAGTAGAATAATGTAGGCTATGTAGATGTAGCAGTAACATTATAATAGTAGAAATAATAATATAGATATATGCAGTGTATTAACAGAATATAATAAAACAGAATAAATATGGATATTCAATATGACAAATATATAACAGACATAACATACAGCTATGTGCCGTGTGGAAACAGTGTCATTGTAGTGCAGAAACAACATTATAAGAGTAGTAAGAATAAGTTAATGTGCAGGATGAATAGTATAAAGATCAGTAGAATAACTGTATAAATGTAATTACAGTAGGCCTATGTACATTTGTAAATAAATAGAAAACTATGGGTGAGAGGGATACATTAATTTTATTTAATCGTAAAAGTAAATTGCATTCAATTAAATTGCCATTAAAAATCTTTCCAGTAGGCTTTAATGTCACACAAAAAGTACAACCAAAGCTGAGCTTGATCAACTAGAACGTCTAAAGAACCAGAACTTGAGGGTAGTTTTTTCTGGGTACCAGGCCATGTTGGTCTGAGGGGAAATGAGAAAGCGGACAGTGCTGCTAAGCAAGCCCTCAATGAAGAAGTCACAGAATGTCAAATCCCTGCCCCAGACCTTAAACCTATACTGAAGCAAGGAATGTGAATTTTGGCACATTTTCATGATCCACTGGGTCGTTATGGGCCACACAAAATACGGTGTTGCTAAAATTACTCCTATTGTGGCTATTAGAGACATGCGTTCATGAGTTTCCAGCTACATTCAATGAGTTAAGTAAAATACATTCACACACAAAAAAAAACCCATCACTAATGTTGTGGACATTCCTTTATTCTGAGATACATCAATAGGCTCTCAAAACAATCCCAAACAGACATAAGGTCTTTATAGAGCAAATCCATATAGATTATTTGTCAAATAAACCAGTAAAACAGAATTAGGGGATGGAATATATAACATTCACACTCATAGCTCATATTTCTAAAATAAATCAGTGAAAAAGTATCCTGACAAACAAGCAGCATTTTAATGCCTTAGTCATATTTCATAATTTCAAAATTTTCTCTAGGTTACCTGATAGCCCAGTTTGAGAGGTGCAAGACGCGTGACATTATTTATTTTTGCAGCCAATCACTGCTGTTGTTTTATTTTATTGATTTGATTTTAGTCATAGAAGCTAAATTCGAAGGCAGGCCACAGGTAAAAGCCAACGACCCGCGTTCACCCCGCAAGGCAATAGTTGAATAGAGCTTTTGAGGTATTGCCACTGCTCCAACACTGAAAGGCACTGTTAGAATGCTTGGATCAAGCCAGGTTCAGCATAGCGTATGTCACTGTCTGCTCACGTTGGTGACCGGACCAGGGCAAGCACACTTTCGCAGTTCCCGCCGGAAATGCAGTCTAGTTAATTTAGATATTCCCCATTTATTTAATGGCAGTTGTCGGTTTTGAGTCAGATTTTCTCATTCTTTTCCCTACAGACAATACTTTGTAATATCAAACAGCAGAGCTATGGATTGAATCACAACAGATTTCTCCTTTAATGGTTCTTGCTATGACAATACTAATCCCATACAAATATGCATCACTCCAATAAAGAAACGAATGTTCAAAAATCAACTTTCACAGACAGGTTGCCTTAAAATTAAAAGCAGTTTGTAAAACAGTAAAGATAAAATTGAACATTACATTGTATGCAAATATGAACGCAAAACAAGTCACCTACTGTGCCAGAGTCCTAAACTACCAAGCTTACCATTACTGTACTTCATTAGCAAAGGCAGCAGTTTACCTTTGGATTTCATATCCTATTATGATGTAGCCTGGCGAGCCAGATCCACATTAAAATGTAGGGTCTGGGCACTCACCGTTCGCAGTGCTCAGTCCGAGGGGCGGGATAATCAGTTGTCTTTCAAATTCCCTCTGCACGCAATAGGACGCAATAGGATATTTGTTTCACAAGTAGCAGGGAATTCAAGCCAAACCGTTGCAACTCTGCCATCAATCATTATGTTAAGCCCACCAAACGACTCTATACACGATTTCAATGTCCTGATTAAGTTTCGATTTCTGGAGCTCACAAGCCAACGGACAGTTGCTAGACTAGCCCTGGCAGCAAATGTAATTAGCTAGGGGCGCGTCTAGATTTCTAGGCATATTATGATGCGCTTTTCTCGCATAATGTGAGAAGGAATTTTTTTTTTTAAAAAGGTTACAAATATCTCTTTTACTCGCATTATGAACAGTATACATTAGTACAGCTCTCATACAGGTCTCATACATTTCTCACAGGATATTTTTTCTTAATGTCATGTAACAGCATTCCTAGTGGTCCATCTTTGTGAATGTTTCCACACCAGTAGGTCCACTCAATTACATCTAAGTGATCTTTCAACATATTTTCTGTTCGGTTCCCTCTTAGTCTCCATATAGTTGACTTGCAAACACCCCAAAGACGTTCCAAGTTCTGTGTATGTGCACCTGTAATGGGGTCAACAAAACAGTCCTGATGGTTTACAGTCAGATGATTATAACCTTCATTCTGAAGATGGCGGTAAGACCTCCATCCATCTGAAATAATGGAGCTGCCCTGTCGAACATCCTTCTTTATAAGGGGCATGAAATAGCCTGCTGAACGGTGGCGCACAATCTTAAGAATTGGTCTCCTTCTGTCATCCTTGAGGCCTAGCATTCCGAACACCCATGAACTTCGGTTACAGGCCCATTCTCTGTTATACTGAAATTCAGATATTCAAAGTAAAGACAATCCATAAACCAACAAAACGGCTCTGCAGTCATATAGATTTATAGACAATAAAGTATTAATCAAACTTATCAGTGAATCAAACTCATCAGTGGGGAGAGCAATGCAAGATTATTGTGATGTTCTCAAAGGCACACCAGACAACGCTATGCTGTTTTTCAGTAATTGTCCTTCATTTCATATGACCTGCAGTTGTCTGTCTCATATGTAAATTGTAAATTGCCCAAAATGCTCTGCAATATGGAGTATCAATTAGCTTGACAGTAAAATCACTATATTTGAGAAATTGTATCACTGAATTAAAATGTTTTGTGTATGAAATGTATTGTCTCACACCCTAGCTGTGGTTACCATCAATGTATCTTAACATGAACATTTTAAACAGACTGGCATACCTTTCTTTTATGGCCAAATTTGCTTTCATCGATCAAAACGAGTTCTCCTCTTCCAATAGCCTGTTTGCAGAATTTCCCAGGAGCCACTTAAGACATAGCCTAGCCATTGCCTTCCATTCCAATTTTTATCTCCTTTCAGTTCAGTGCTCCATCTGGGATTGAGCTCGATTTCTCATGATGCATCCCATCCTGGCTAATCAGCGAACAAAAGGAGGTGTTGTAGCCTAAATGCAGCACGAGAATACTACAGACTACTTTTAGAAGGTTATCAAAACACTCACCTGTATATGAAATGCATCCATGTGTGCAGCCCAACACAAGAATTTTCAAACATAGAACCATTTCGGATGGACCTGGTGACTGATTTGCTTTTGTGACAGGAATCTCTGCATACCCTGCCAAATAAACGTTGAGGTTAGTTTTGAGTAGACAGCATTGGTCCAAACATGCCTTGCAAACACAAATGGTGAAAATGTAGGCTATAACTAGAAAATGTAATTTCGAGGAAATTACCAGTGCATGAAAATATAAACATACTGTATATTAACATAAAATGCAAAACAAACTTTTATTTGATAACAGTTGGCAGAAGTCATAGTTGATAACAACTGACAGTTGAAATGGCTGAACAGTTAAATAGTTGAGTAGTTTAAATAGTTAAATTATTTAATAGTGAATAATTGTAGTGAGGACATTTATTTTGAAACAGTTGTGGGCAGAGGAAATAGTTGAACAGGATCTGTAGAGCCAGATTGTATGTTTAAAGCCTGAGACAGAGTATATAGTTTAAAAGTTAAATGTAGATAGTGTAATGGATGTTGATAGACAGAAAGTTGAATGGATGTTGATAGGCAGATTGTTTAATGGATGTTGATGGGATAGTTTAATGGGTAGAGGAGTGAATGGTTTGAAGAGGATGAATGGATAGAAAGTTGGATGGAATGTGCCGTATATCCTTGTAGAATGGAGATACACAGAGAGAGTTGGCCTAATTGAGCAGAAAGCAGTTGATACAGGTGCAATCAGTTTAACTAGCTTTTTGATGGGACCGAGTACTTTGGACTGTTGGTCAGTTGCTAAAGAACTTTGTTGGCATTGCATCGGTTGTGAAGACACAGCTCTGTGCGCAGTTTTCACGGATCATCATTGCCCTTGGACATTTTCAGCTGGTTTGGAAATTGGACTAATTTTAACATCACTTTTTCCCCTTTTAAAATATATTTTCTTTTTTACAGTGCATGAAAATGCCCTGTACTGTTCTTCCTAGGCAACTTCTTCTTATTACAGTGCATGAAAATGCACTGTACTGTTCTTCCTAGGCAACTTCTTCTTATTACAGTGCATGAAAATGCACTGTACTGTTCTTCCTAGGCAACTTCTTCTTATTATTATTATTCCGCTTACCACTTTTTCTATACGCAATTTCTCTTGAACAGTTTAACTTAGAAACTTCATTCAAACTTTGTAACGTAGGTCTTCAAACAGATCGGGTTGCTATATCTTTTCAACTTTGAAACTTTTATACTTTTTAAACTATTAAAGAAAAACTTTTTTAAAATCCCCATAGACTTAACATTGCCGATTATGACATCATAATACGGCCATTAAGCAATTAGAATCCTATGGCAGGTGTTCAGGCCACCTGGATCTCAACTGCCAGTCTCAGGCTTTAAGCATACAAACTGGCCCTATTAAGACTACACATCCTGTTAAACTGCTTCCTCTGCCAAAAACTGTTTCAAAATAAAAGTCCTCACTACAATATTTCACTGTTAAACAATTTAACCCTTTAAACTACTGAACTTTTTAACTGTTTAGCCATTGTAACTGTTACTTGTCATCAACTATGACTCCTACCCACTGTAGCTAGTTAGCATGGTTAGCATAGTTAGCATGCTAGCAAGTTAGCATGCTAGCATGTTAACATGCTAGTTAGCATTTTTAGCAAAATTACTAAAAATGATTAGCTAAGTTAGCTAAGTCACATGGTTAGCATAGTTAGCATGCTAGCATGTTAGTTAGCATTTTTAGCAAAACTGTTAAAAATGATTAGCTAAGTCACATGGTTAACATAGTTAGCATGCTAGCAAGTTAGCATGCTAGCATGCTAGTTAGCATTTTTAGCAAAGTTAGCTAAGTTAGCTAAGTCACATGGTTAGCATAGTTAGCATGTTAGCATGTTAACATGCTAGTTAGCATTTTTAACAAAACTGCTAAAAATGATTAGCTAAGTCACATGGTTAACATAGTTAGCATGTTAGCATGCTAGTTAGCATTTTAAACAAAATTACTAAAAATGATTAGCTAAGTTAGCTAAGTCACATGGTTAGCATAGTTAGCATGCTAACATGTTAGCATGCTAGTTAACATTTTTAGCAAAACTGCTAAAAATGATTAGCTAGGTTAACTAAGTAACATGGTTAGCATAGTTAGCATGCTAACATGCTAGTTAGCATTTTTAGCAAAACTGTTAAAATGATTAGCTGGGTTAGCTAAGTAACATGGTTAGCATAGTTAACATGCTAGTTAGCATAGTTAGCATAACTACTAAAATTATTAGCTAAGTTAGCTAAGTAACATGGTTAACATAGTTAGCATGTTTAGTAAAACTGCTAGAAAATGTTAGTTAAGTTAGCTAAGTAACATGGTTAACATGCTAGCACTGCTATAAAACATTAGCTAAGTAGCATGGTTAGCATAGTTAAAAATCTTAGCATAACTGCTAGCGAACATTAGAGCCATTCCAACTTTCAGTTATCGTCAAATATCTACCTATGCACAGCCATTAAACTATTTGAATATCAACATTCATTAAACTGCTAGAAAACGTTAGCTAAGTAGCATGGTTAGCAGGTTAGCATTGCTAGCACTGCTATAAAATTTTAGCTAAGTAGCATGGTTAGCATAGTTAAAAATCTTAGCATAACTGCTAGCAAACATTAGAGCCATTCCAACTTTCAGTTATCGTCAAATATCTACCTATACACAGCCATTAAACTATTTGAATATCAACATTCATTCAACTTCCAATCTGTCAACAACTTTTAAACTATTTACCCTCAACTTTTAAACGGTCTACTTTTAAACTATCATTAAACTATCTATTAAACTAGCTGTCTATCAACAACTTTTAAACTATCTACTGTCTATCAACAACTTTTAAAGGTCTCATTCACTGAGAAACCGTTTAATACTTGTTACTTTCAAAATACTATAGCTCACTCCAAGTTGCATATGCATCCTGCACGTGAAAATGATCTTCTACCCCCATTGCCCGCATTAGCCAATGAAAGAAAATACACGGAAAAACAAGCGAATCAGAAATAGCCCTTCCCAATGACGCCGAAGGGAAACTGATTATTCATGGCCTCGCCCACCTTGGCTCGTGACCGCCTACAGGAAGACTGGAAGATTTTGCGGCTAGGGGATTGTCTCTCTGCAGCTAGTAGGAGCTAACAGCAAGTTGCTAACATTGCGGAAAAAAATCGTGCCTGTGTTATTTGTGGCAATAACACATCAATGTTGCATGTCTTGCCTTAGAAACAAGAGTTGAGGAAGAAATGGTCCGGATTTATCGTTGGAACACCACCACCGAAGTAGTGCAACATTAGTTCTGTGTTCCAATCATTTCGACCACACTCACTGCCTACAGTTAGAAAGTGGTTTTGCATCGATGTTCTGAAAACCTGGTTCTGTACCGTCATGACGATTGACCACCAGCTCACAGGCTGTAAGTACAAACTTTTCCACCTAACGTCTGTTACAAAATAGCATGTTCATATTCTTCACGTTAGCATGCATGAAAAGGGTACAAGCTAGGCTTAGGCTAGCCTATATTACAGGAAGCTACACCAGGCACATAACTGAAGTGTTCTGTTCGCGACGTGTAAAATCAGAGAATGTCTAATAGGAAGGGCTCTGGTAAAATCCAAGAGGAATGGTCTATTTTCCCGAACGTAGCCTACAGGCCACTAACACGCCAGGTGTAGCTACTTCCATTGATTAGGCCTATTGGAAGCTAATTGTTGCAGTACATAACGTGAACAGAAAGCTTCAGTTACGTGCCTGGTGTAGCTACACTCATAAGAAACTGACCACACTACCCAGAGATTTAGCTTGTTGAACATATAATCTTCTAACCTAAATGTTAAACCACAAATAATAATATTAGCAACAATATCTTATGCTCAACTAAGTACGGGTATTGTTCTAGTCTAAACAGGGAAAATCAAAAACACAATACCCGTGCACTATTAGGCTAAGTTGCTATCACTAGAGCTCAGGTATTTACACTTCAGTCTAATTTATGTCTTCTTGCCATTATTATATTGATCTTTGTAGGCCTACAATGATGTTTTGTTTGATTACTTGCTGTTTACTTAGTGTTTTTGTATGTCTTCCAGAGCACATCCTCATGTCAGGTTACACAGCTTTCTAGCCTACATTAGGTCATCACGTTAGAAGCAAAGGTTTGTGATCTAACTTTTATTGTTGTGCTAGTTAATTTCTAGTCTTTTTCTAGTAGGCTAATACAGGTTCTTATGTGCTCGTCAATGTTTGGGAAAGTCAATTCATGGGTTTCTTCAGGTCACTTTCCACAGGTGTATAAAATCAAGCACCTCGATTATGAATGCAGACTGCATGGTGCTTGATTAATACACCTGTGTAAATGGACCTGATGAAACCCATGAATTGCATAGCAGATAGAATTGATATTACCGAATGTCTTCTTGTGGGTGTGCTACTAGTACATCACTAAAATATTTTTGTTTCCATTGTGCCAGTACAGTTTTGTGTGAGATAGTGAATGTCCCGTGTACTATTAGTATCTTGTAACTTGACAGTAATACACATTTATTTACTTTAGGTACCCAAACAGAATACTTCATGAAAAGTATGAGTATTGATACAAGCACTTCGGATACACCATGGGCATGGGGGCCTGCTACCTCTACTGCCATCAAGCCTGTTCATCGAAGGCCAGCTAGAAGACCTCGGGTTGATCAAGAGGAGGAGGATGAAAGCAACATCTCCACAATAACACCTGATGGCTCCACCTATGGCCCAGCGCAATCAAAGAGCAATGTAATAGAATCATCACAGCCAACGAATGTGTTTTGTGTGTTGTCCCTTCGGATCCCCAGGACAATACAAGCCGAAACAACAACTGCTGTATGTAAATATAATAAAGTTATTTATTGAAAATTGACCTGTTTTGTATATTTGTTTTAGGAATTTCATCAGTTTTTGTCCCTTTTAAGCTAAAGGTTTATCTTACCTTTCATATCTTCTGTCTCACAGAGGGCCATAGTCGTCATAGTCAAATGTTTAGTGCATTTTGAAGGGAGTACATTATGCTAAGGCAGACTGGTTCTAATCCTGGGTACAGGGTCATACAGACAACAGGGGTACTGGTGTTGCCCATTTTTCTAACCACATGAGCAATCCCCTTACGAAAAAGTACTATAGGAATCTTATAGTATTTGGGACAAAATATTATAGTAATCTTATAGGAATAATTATTATAGGAATAATTGGGACATACTGTAAAAGTACTACTAATAACTCTATAATATCCTGTAACCGCTATAGTTTTTCTATAGTAGTCTTATAGTACCTATAGTATGTCCAAATACTATAGTATTCCTATAAGATTACTGTAATATTTAGTCCCAAAATACTATAGTATAAGATTCCTATAGTAGGCTACTTTTTCTGTCATACGTGACAGAAAACAACTTGAGTAGGCTATCAAAGCCATAGTTCTCATTACCGGAGAAGTCTTGCAGCACACATTATCTGCTTCTGTAGGCATTCTGGTACAATTCCAGCAAAATATAGCTAGGTAGGTGTGTTTGCATTTAGATCTATATATATATTGGGCTATGACCAGGTGGTCTTTCAATGATAGTATCATGGAATTCAAACCATAACAATCTATTCCGATAGCATTAGCAGGCTAGGTCAGTGGCTGAACTGCATTTAGGGTGCTTACCTGTGTTGTGAAGTAAAATATCTACTAGGAAGATTGCAAAGACGTTTGACTGTGTAAAGAAATAGGTCTTTATTTTAAAACGTTTCCAACTGTTTATTACTTGAAAGCAAGATGACGTTCATTGTCACAAACGTTTACCTCTTTTAGGAGACATTTTAAGCTGACAGGCAATTGTTACTATTCTATTAAACCAACGTTCACCGACAAACGATCAGGAAGCAGTTCTTCTTCCTACTCGGATACTAGGATCAAACACTTGAAGTTGTATCTCCGAAGACATTTTGTGCAACAGTTTTGACTCGAGTTTTAGCCAGGTTTCAGCACTGTAAAGTTGAATATGGAGCATAGCACAGGCAGAATCGGATGAGGACGCACTGGAGGAAGCGTCACAGTACTGTTAGCCAATCAGAGGTGAATTCATTAGCATGTCATTAATATTCATGACTAGAGGCGAAATCCAGTCATTCCTCCCCGCCCACCTTCCCCACCAAACTAGAACAGCATGAAACAGACGCAGGACAGCATTTTTTTCACCAAAACCGGCTCACAGGGCATTCATCAATACTACAGACCACTGCAAAATGAATGAAAAAACGATGAGATGAGACCTTTAAACTATCTACATTCAGCTTTTAAACAGTCTACTTTTAAACTATCAACTTGTATTAAGCTATGCAACCACCATGTCTATCCTAGCATCACCGTAGTAACCATCTCTGTATTATCTGTTTTAACTATAAATGATATTTTACATCACAACTTTAGCATTTTCATGCACTGGTAATTCCTTGGAATTGCATTTCTAGTTATTATTATTCCGCTTACCACTTTTTCTATACGCAATTTCTCTTGAACAGTTTAACTTAGAAACTTCATTCAAACTTTGTAACGTAGGTCTTCAAACAGATCGGGTTGCTATGTCTTTTCAACTTTGAAACTTTTATACTTTTTAAACTATTAAAGAAAAACTTTTTAAAAATCCCCATAGACTTAACATTGCCGATTATGACATCATAATACGGCCATTAAGCAATTAGAATCCTATGGCAGGTCTTCAGGCCACCTGCAGCCTCAGGCTTTAAGCATACAATCTGGGTCAATTAAGACTACACATCCTATTCAACTGTTTCCTCTGCCCAAAACTGTTTCAAAATTAAAGTCCTCACTACAATAATCCACTGTTAAACAATGTAACCCATTAATCTACTGAACTTTTTACATTCAAATTTTAAACGGTCTACTTTTAAACTATCATTAAACTATCTATCTATTAAACTAGCTGTCTATCAACAACTTTTAAACTATCTACATTCAACTTTTAAACTATATATATTCACTAGCTGTCTATCAACAACTTTTAACTTGTCATCAACTATGTCAACACTTTTCATCAACTATGACTCCTACCCACTGTAGCTAGTTAGCATGGTTAGCAAAGTTAGCATGTTAGCATTGCTAACATTGTTAGCATTTTTAGCAAAACTACTAAAAATTATTAGCTAGGTTAGCATAGTTAGCATGCTAGCATGTTAACATGCTAGTTAGCATAGTTAACATAACTGCTAAAAATGATTAGCTAAGTTAGCTAAGTAACATGGTTAGCATAGTTAGCACGCTAGCATGCTAGTTAGCATTTTTAACAAAACTGCTAAAAATTATTAGCTAGGTTAGCTAAGTAAAATGGTTAGCATAGTTAGCATGCTAGCATGTTAGCATGCTAGTAAGCATAGTTAGCATAACTGCTAAAAATGATTAGCTAAGTAACATGGTTAACATAGTTAGCATGTTAGCATAGTTAGCATGTTTAGCAAAACTGCTAGAAAATGTTAGTTAAGTTAGCTAAGTAGCATGGTTAGCATTGCTAGCACTACTATAAAACATTAGCTAAGTAGCATGGTTAGCAGAATAAAAAATCTTAGCATAACTGCTAGCAAACATTAGAGCCATTCCAACTTTCAGTTATCGTAAAATATCTACCTATACACAGCCATTAAACTATTTGAATATCAACATTCATTAAACTTCCAGTCTGTCAACAACTTTTAAACTATTTACCTTCAACTTTTAAACGGTCTACTTTTAAACTATCATTAAACTATCTATTAAACTAGCTGTCTATCAACACCTTTTAAACTATGTACTGTCTATCAACAACTTTTAAACTATCTACATTCAGCTTTTAAACAGTCTAACTTTTATTAAGCTATGCAACCACCATGTCTATCCTAGCATCACCGTAGTAACCATCTCTGTATTATCTGTTTTAACTATACATGATATTTTACATCACAACTTTAGCATTTTCATGCACTGGTAATTCCTTGGAATTGCATTTCTAGTTATTATTATTCCGCTTACCACTTTTTCCGAACGCAATTTCTCTTGAACAGTTTAACTTAGAAACTTCATTCAAACTTTGTAACGTAGGTCTTCAAACAGATCGGGTTGCTATGTCTTTTCAACTTTTATACTTTTTAAACTATTAAAGAAAAACTTTTTAAAAATCCCCATAGACTTAACATTGCCGATTATGACATCATAATACGGCCATTAAGCAATTAGAATCCTATGGCAGGTCTTCAGGCCACCTGCAGCCTCAGGCTTTAAGCATACAATCTGGGTCAATTAAGACTACACATCCTATTCAACTGTTTCCTCTGCCCAAAACTGTTTCAAAATAAAAGTCCTCACTACAATAATCCACTGTTAAACAATGTAACCCATTAAACTACTGAACTTTTTACATTCAACTTTTAAACGGTCTACTTTTAAACTATCATTAAACTATCTATCTATTAAACTAGCTGTCTATCAACAACTTTTAAACTATCTACATTCAACTTTTAAACTATATACATTCACTAGCTGTCTATCAACAACTTTTAACTTGTCATCAACTATGTCAACACTTTTCATCAACTATGACTCCTACCCACTGTAGCTAGTTAGCATGGTTAGCAAAGTTAACATGTTAACATTGCTAACATTGTTAGCATTTAAAAAAAACTGCTAAAAATGATTAGCTAGGTTAGCTAAGTCACATGGTTAGCATAGTTAGCATGCTAGCATGTTAGCGTGCTAGTTAACATTTTTATCAAAACTGCTAAAAATGATTAGCTAGGTTAGCTAAGTAACATAGTTAGCATAATTAGCATGCTAGCATGTTAACATGCTAGTTAGCATAACTGCTAAAAATGATTAACTAAGTTAGCTAAGTAACATGGTTAGCATAGTTAGTATGCTAGCATGTTAACATGCTAGTTAGCATTTTTAGCAAAACTGCTAAAAATGATTAGCTAAGTTAGCTAAGTAACATGGTTAGCATAGTTAGCATGTTAGCATGTTAGTTAGCATTTTTAGCAAAACTGCTAAAAATGATTAGCTAGGTTAGCTAAGTAACATGGTTAACATAGTTAGCATGCTAACATGTTAACATGCTAATTATCATAGTTAGCATAACTGCTAAAAATGATTAGCTAAGTTAGCTAAGTCACATGGTTACTATAGTTAGCATGTTAGCATTGCTAGCATAGTTAGCATATTTAACAAAACTGCTAGAAAATGTTAGTTAAGTTAGCTAAGTAGCATGGTTAGTATGTTAGCATTGCTAGCACTGCTATAAAACATTAGCTAAGTAACATGGTTGGCAGAATTAAAAATCTTAGCATAACTGCTAGCAAACATTAGAGCCATTTCAACTTTCAGTTATCGTCAAATATCTACCTATACACAGCCATTAAACTATTTGAATATCAACATTCATTAAACTGCTAGAAAACGTTAGCTAAGTAGCATGGTTAGCAGGTTAGCATTGCTAGCACTGCTATAAAACATTAGCTAAGTAGCATGGTTAGCATAGTTAAAAAATCTTAGCATAACTGCTAGCAAACATTAGAGCCATTCCAACTTTCAGTTATTGTCAAATATCTACCTATACACAGCCATTAAACTATTTGAATATCAACATTCATTCAACTTCCAGTCTGTCAACAACTTTTAAACTATTTACCTTCAACTTTTAAACGGTCTACTTTTAAACGATCATTAAACTATCTATTAAACTAGTTGTCTATCAACAACTTTTAAACTATCTACTGTCTATCAACAACTTTTAAACTATCTACATTCAGCTTTTAAACAGTCTACTTTTAAACTATCAACTTTTATTAAGCTATGCAACCACCATGTCTATCCTAGCATCACCGTAGTAACCATCTCTGTATTATCTGTTTTAACTATACATGATATTTTACATCACAACTTAAGCATTTTCATGCACTGGTAATTCCTTGGAATTGCATTTCTAGTTTGTATTTGTTATTTTTAAAATGTATTTGTCTTGTCTTGATGTCATGGGTACGCTGGCGAAGTCTACGCCGCTCCATCCGGCATCTTTTGTCTTGTTGTTATGTATCTTGTTTGTGGAGCGCTTTGGATTGCACTATGTGCATGTTAAATGCGCTTTAAAAATAAATCTGACTTGACTTGACTAGTTGAGCAGCTGGAAGTTGATACAGGTGCAAATCAAGTTAATTAGCCCATTATGATGTCATAGTCCCCATACAAAGTCTATTGGGAAAAATAAGCTTGTTTTTTATTAATATCTCAAAAAGTATAAAGTTAAAGTGAAAAATACATTCCTCAAGTCTCCTTTTCAAGACCTACGTTACAAAGTTTGAACGAAGTTTCTACGTTAAACGGTTGAAGCTGAATTAGACGTAGAAATTTGGTGGGAAGAAGAAGAAGAAGAAGAAGACTTCGGATAACAGAACAGTGCATTTTCATGCACTGTAATTATCTATATCAAATCCACCAGTAGCCTACATCACTTGTTCTAGGTTTAGGCACATTACCCTGAGATATAATACATACAAATAAATGATAACAGTTTTCCCCCATAGATTAACAAAAAATACAGGCTACTCATGCTGACTCCTTTGTGCCATATGGCTTTCTTAACTTCATGACATGACAGCAAGAGGGACAACTCATTGATTTTCATAGTAGAACTTGTTTCATTAACCACTTGCAAAACCTATGTTTTTCTTAATTGTCTAAAATGTATTCTACTTAAAAGCCCATAGCGCAACACCATTTTCAAAAGTCTTGGAGCAATAGAGAAAAAGCAACTCGCGATCTGAACTCGAACTTCCCTCGTTTTATGAAAAAACGTGGACAGCCAATGAGTTCTTGCAGAATAATGATTGAAATGCTTGTACACCAATCAGGATTTAGCAGCCGCCTACAGTACTTCCTTCTAGTGCTTGCCGGTTCAATCCAATCACCAAGAGGAGAGCCATAGAAATAATGAAATAATAATTAAATAATGTTTATTTCTATGGAGGAGAGCAAGCAAGCATCCAGCTACGAAGAAGACTGAGCAGTTGGATACTTCGTACCAGAAAACTAAATAAAATGGTAAGAGAATTTATCCAGTAATTCTAACTCGTGGAAATTATATAGGCCTATTAATGATTTCATCGTATTACATAGTGTTGGTAATTGACAACCCACTACCTAGAGGTGTAGATACTCACTGTATATTGCTAGCAAACCAAGGTGAAAGCATTTCTTAGCTAATCTAAATTGAACGAATTTGCAGGAAATGTTATGTTTTTCATAAATTACATACATTACACATTTTCGTATAGGCCTACAGAAAGATCTGTTCTACCATATAAGTCTCTGGCCCTGTCAAAACAGCGACAGATGTAGCCTAGGACCAGATTATTTTAACTGTCGTGATAGCTAGTGTGAGCAAGTAATCTGAGTAATGAAGTGTCGACATTTCCGTGCATTTTGGCACAAGTAGCATATACGCAATTAGGGTGACCAGACGTCCTGAAAAATTCGGGACAGTCCCGATATCCAAGCAGTTGTCCCGAATCCCGAATCCTGCCCTAATTGTCCCGAAAATTATACTCAATCAGAATACTGAGTAGTTATTTTCTGATAAACATTAAAAACTGACCGTAGAGAGTCTGAGTCGACTGCATGCAGCCCCCGACGGCAGTTAAGTGTCTGGATGCAGCCCGGCTACTTTGTTTCTTTTTGACGTTCTATAATTAGGCGCGAATATGCACTGATTTCGCGAAGCCGAGGACATTTGTGCAGGCAGCGCAGCAGGCAGAGCCAGCGTGTGTGCAAAAAAATACGTCGGAAGTTCGGCCTAATGTCCATGTCGTTTTAACATAATCTACTTAATCTAACAATTATTTTGTATTCTTACTTAATGACCCATAATTTTGGCAAGGCTTGTTATTAGCGTTAGGCTATTATCCTTATTCTGAAAGGTCTGATTTGCACTGTTAACAGTCATTGTTTTTTTTTGTTTTTTTCCCACAATGACATTTTGAGTTCATGATTTCTCTGTTGTATTTTGAGGCAGACTTGATGTTTGAATAAAAATGTGTTTTGGTACAGGTTTGAAAATTCGCTGTAAGCCTACTGCCCCCCCACCCCCGCCCGCGAAAAAAAAAACGTCCCGAATTTCAGCCAATCTTATCTGGTCACCCTAAAGAGTGATAATGCAGTAGCCATGCTATGTGTATTTAATAATTAGGTTTGAAGTGTTTCATACTAGGCTACTTCGGACTACTAGCCAATTTAGCTACTTTAACCTGTATAAGATGGTTAAAAGACCGCAAAATAACAGCCCCTCACGGCTGCAGTGAAGAGGAACTATGACAGACTGGCCTTTACTTTCGGTTTGCGCTAGGAGTGTGCTCACATTATTCCCTAGTCAGTGATCCTCACTATTTTTTTCACAAGAGCCACATTGGCAGTGCAAAATCAAAAGGAGAGCCACTTTTACGACAACATACCTCTGCAAACATACCTCTGCAAAGTCACCTTTGCAAATGTGCATTTCTACATATAAAGAAATAACACAGCCAATACATTTTCATTTATGACCGGATTTACTTTAATACTGGGATGAGCGGAAGCTGGCATGCATGTCCTTGACTTTCTTCATGCTGTATTTTTAGTATTAGTAGTAGGCTAGTATTTGACAATACCCCCTTTAGGAAGCACCATTAAGGCTTAACTTCCTTTCACCTTCATTACTGTATTTGGGTGAATGGGGAAGTCAGATGTTTGCTATTGTATTGACTGTTACCACATACAGTGGGTCCCATTTAGAAGTGGCCACTTTATTCGCGCTTTCCGTGATTCATGCAGCTGCGTGAAATGTATTACAACTTATCACCACAAGGTGGCAGTTTAAGTCCGCTGTAGCTTAAACAGGGCAGCGGATTGCATTCAAAGGCGTTGCAGTGGCAGTGAGATAGGCTACTATAAGCAGAACGAAACTCACCTCGTTGAAGTCATACAGTAGACTAGGCTAAATCAGAGCTTATTTTTGTTTTTATCAAGCTGGGCCCAGTGATGATGGCCTTTGGCGAACAGTTTAGGCCTACTCAAAAGGAGTAAAACCAAATTTACCATGCGAGCCACCAATTATAGCTTGCGAGCCGCGCAATAGAGCATCACAGTCCCGCCCCTCCTCCGAGAGAGCTTAGTTTCCGGATGTAAATTTCCCATTAATTTCTCCCATTGACGTTTTGGAAAAATCCGTATCTAAAGAGTTTTAGAGCATGTCTTAGGCTAATCAGCTACGGCGTAACTAATAAGCATACAACATATCATTTCGAGCGAAAAAAGAGAACGTCCAAAAAAAGTCAAAGGTACAAGACTGTGTACATATTTTCATTTCTGAGCGAAGGAACTACTCATCCCATAAACCACCGCGCCTCACTGAAAAATATATAAGCAGCACGAACCAGCGTCAAATCATTTCCAACCGGCGATAGCACGCGAACCCTCTCCTCCAAACAATGATTTTTATATAGTTAATAGCAGGTACTTCAGGAGTAATCGTGTAAATAATAGTGTTTTGGTATTGAATGTTATATTTACCATCGTGTATTTTATATCGTGTGTGTGAAAGCGGTTAACGTTAACGTTAGCAACATTGTGCAGTGCTTCTTATCTGACTGCCATCCTGATGCATGGACCGGTGCATGGTCTGCTCTTGGACCACCATATTCAGTTTATTAACTTGCTGTGAATTATTACACAAAATGTTCATTAAATGTACGAAGAAGTATTTCTAGGTTAATGATTGATGATATGGCTCGTACAGTATGAAGGCTACAGTAGCCTAGCTAATGTTAACTAGCATTACCAACCTCCCTGCAAAACTCACCACACAACTTCGTAGGTTTGATAGGTCTTGCCCCTTATGCTGGCCCATACAAAACCCACAACCCAAAATCAATGTACAAAAATCTGTGGCCTGCCCCATCAATATTTCCAATGAGGATAAAACAAACAGAGAATGCCCCTTGCTTTGGTCTATAAATGGATTTAAGTATCTTGGAATACAAGTAACACCTAAACTTGACATGTTATACAAAGGAAATTATATGCCATTATTTGATGATTGCAAGAATAAACTCTACACTTGGTCTTCCCTTCCATTGTCTCTCATAGGGAAGATCAATGTCATTAAAATGAGTATACTTCCTAAGCTCATATATGCTTTCCAGATGCTTCCCTGTTATCTCTCGACTTCTTCTTTTAAACTACTTAATAGATATATAACAAAATTCATCTGGAACAATAAAACACCAAGGATCAGATTTGTTACATTAATGAAAACTGATTCAAAGGGTGGGTTAGGACTACCTAATCTCCTATGGTATTATTGGGCTTGTCAAATTAGAAATGTGATTAGTTGGAAGGTAGAAAATAGTTCCCTTTGGGTATCAATGGAATCACTGATGTGTTATCCTTTAGATATTAACTCATTAATTTTCACCAATACACTTCAATACTCCTCACATGTAGAGGGCTTGTCCCCACTACAGTCAACACTGAAAGCTTGGCAAGACTGTAATAAACATTTAGGGCTGTATTTTGGGCCACCAGCGCATGGCGTAATACTAGTTATTCACCCGCGGAAAGTTGAATTTGTTATTTTGCACGTATATTTTTTAAGCATTGCGCCCAGGGGTGTGGCAATTAACAACCTAGGGAGGGACCTGGCGCATTGTCTAAAAATCGCTATCATACACCACCTAAACCTGGTCAGAAGTCAATGGCGAGTTGTTCATGCTATTTTAAGAGCGCATGTCAACAGTCATATTGGCAGGTGCACGCACCATCCTTCTATCATTCAAGAACGCACACCAGCGCACGTCCATGCAAAGCATTACAAATTGCACGATTACAATGGGAAACATAATTAGAATAAAGATATTACGAAATACTGTACATCTCATGATGAGTAGTTATTCACCATCATTTGCAAATTGGTAATGACGGTTAAAAGTGATTAGGGGAGAGGCGAGACACGTATGGAGCACAGCTGAAGACACTGTCACGAGATATAAGCAACTCCTCTGCAGGATAAATGTTGTTTTATTCAGTCATTTGAGCAACATTAGGGTAAGTGTTGCTTTTTCCAGCCTATGTTTTCGATGGTAACCCATTGTCAGTCAATAGTGAAAGTAACTGCATATAACTGTCTTGTCGTTGACTGACTCCTTGGTGAAGTTCAAATAATAGACGAGTGCAAATGCGTGAAGGATATGCTAGGTTTTAGTAAAGCATGGTTTAAGAATGACTATTCCATACGGTCTCGCAAGCAGCCTCCTTCAAATGCGCCTTTGAATGCCAAAATACCGATGCATTTATTTGACATATCGCGCGTTGCGCCGTTAAAGGGAATGACAGGTGTCATTCTCATTGGTTTAAAATGATGTTACGCCCCAAACACACCCATATGACTGATTAAAAGACCCAGGAACACCTTGTTACGCCATGCGCTCCACTTTTGAGAACGAAACCCCTCCCAATGTGAACTGGACATCCTACTAAATTTGAATAGACTTTTGACGAGTGACGATGCACTTTAGAATGTCATGATAGGGCCCTTAGGCATACAAGGTCATATATGTAAAAATTCACCCATTGCTTTTAATCCTGACTTCCCTGTATTATGTCAAACTGACTTTCGCAACTGGACATCTTAGGGTTTAAAAACTTTTTCTGACCTACTCATGAACAACTCAGACTCATTCAAAACATTCAAAGATATTTGCACAGAATTTCAAATCCCAAGATCAGACTTCTTTAAGTATTTACAAATTTGTCATCTTATTTCTTCCTTACTCAGTAAGCAAATGGTCAGATTACACAATACAGAATTTGAGCAATTAATAAATTCATCTAGCTCAGTTAAAGGCAAAATCTCCCAGTTGTATAGAATCTTATCTGCTAACTCCTCTAATTCATTTCTACCTTTAAAAACTAACTGGGAGCAGGACCTTGGGCTGTCTTTTAGCAATGAGGACTGGATACATTTATGTAATAAGATGACTACTCCCTTAGCCACAAACATTAAAATTAAAGAAACCAACTACAAATTATTGTACAAATTCTATTTGACCCCAGTGAAACTTAATACATTTGACAATTCAATCTCGCCTTGTTGTAGAAAATGTAATGATGAACTTGGAACTTTTATGCATTTGTTTTGGGAATGTAAACCTGTCTACTGTTTTTGGGAGATGGTCCACGAGGCAATTCAGGATATTACTGATTGTGCTTTTGAATTGAATCCTATGCTGTACTTGATGAATTATAATGAGGACAGCTGGTTTACAGTGGAAAGGAAAACTGTTATCACAATACTTTGTCATTTTGCCAAAAAATGTATCCTTACAAACTGGATCTCTCAATCTAAACCCACTTTGGGCCAGTGGCTGGAACAGATAGTTGCATTTCTCCCACTGGAGGAATTAACAAGTGAACACCATGGTAGATTACATTGCTTCACATCTATGTGGTCCTCAGTATTAAAATACTTAGAGAGGAGGAAACAACGAATCATGAGCTAAATGGGTAGGATCAAATTTTTTCTTTTTTTCCTTTTTTTTTTTTTCCCTTTCTCTCTCTCCCATTCCTTTTCCCTTGTAATCTCATGTCTATTTTGGTGCTCTTGTCTCTCTTGTTTTGTCTATTATTACATTTTTTTACATTTTTTTCCTTCTTGTCCTTTATGTGTGTATATCTGTATGAAAAAAAATAATAAAAAAATAAATAAATAAATAAAAAAAACCCACAAGCTGACCCTCGACACACAACAGTCAATAATGTGACCCGATTTAAAGTGGTTTTCACCCCTTTGTACACTCTTGATTTCGTCCTTGAAACTGAAATATTCACGGGGGGCATGGACGGTTTGCTAACCATTTTACTGCAGTGTCTACCCGGTGGTAGCATCCAGCTTTGCTATCAGCTAGCTAGCTAGTTCAAAGGTTTAAGTTCTTAATGGGGATATACAGGGCTTTTTATGCCTCGACTAAGTTGATGTTTCATATAAACAACAATTCATGTTCATAGAAACAACAAGGTCACTAAAACATAATATATTTCATACCTGTGTTGCAGCATGTAGGCTAATGTTAGCAGCATTATAATGACATTCTAATGTCTGAAAGGCTAATGATATCAGCTACCTGAAAAGTTAAGTGTTCAAACATTTCCAGTATTCTATTTGATGGTGTATTGGCCCTGACTAAGTTGAGTTCGTGTGATATATAAACCACAATCCTTGTTGATACAAGTACCAATGTTCGTCTAGAAAGTTTTTATTCACATTAAGATTTTCGCCATAGGCAGTAAAAGACTCCGCCATCTTTGTCAATAATTTTGGCTGATAAAGTTTCAAACTATGACCTTAACGGCCTTTCCACCAATCAGAGGCATCACTGTGGGATTGTGGGATTGTTCAGGATTGTGGGTAATGAAGTACTTATCCAAGACATTGCGAATAAAAGACATTTATCTCAAAACGAGGTTAGTGCCCCGTCAACTTTTGGCGTCTATATGAGCATACACAATCGCTTAGTACAGCCGTAGCTGGTTTTGAGTATACCATGTGCAGTTAAGTTTTTATGGCTTATACCCGAATTGTCAATGGAGAAATTGCATTGAATTCTTACTTCCGGAAACTCCTGTGGGCGGGACTGTGATGCTCTATTAGGGGTTTGCACCGACGTCACGTTCTGGCCAGTAACTATGGTAACCCAGCACGCGCGGCCATATTGGCGATACTCAGTGAATGAAGTACAATGGAGTATTATGCACTTTGGATATCTTACGTGATTGTAGCCGTGTCTAAACAACAGAAAAGCTCATCAAAATGCGTCTAAGATGCAAAGGCATATAGGGCAGGACTTGGACCACAAGAAAAGGCGCGATATTTTCGAGAAATTACGGATTTTTGGCAGCGCAGATCCATATGAGTTGGGTGAGGAAGACGAAGTACCAAGTTCAACCACAAGCGCTCCCCTTCCTCTGATAACTTCTGGCATTATTGTTCCTTCTCCCTGGTTTTTTTTTAATAACTTTTGGAAGTCAATACCTACACCAGATGTTTTTCTCAGTCTGACCTATTGGTACAACCTAAAACACGGCAATAATTAACCATTTTCCTTGACGATGTTAAGGATTTACTTCAGTCCCTAAATGCTTTCTAATGAGGCGAGTATCTCCAATATGGCCATGTCCAGATCTGATGACACGCCGTGCAAACCCCTAATGAGTAACACTGCGCTAGAGCGAATGGGTTTCTATAAACAGAGGCTATTGTGCCCAATGTACTTGTTCACCGTGATTCAGTGTAAATCTGTAAACTCAAATTTTTAAACTGATCTTTATTTAGCCTAAAGCAAAGAAGAAGACACATGTCAGAATAGAAGATGAGATCACAGACGTCACACAAACAACTGGAAATTATCCAAATTGTCCAGGTGATGAGCTGTACAGCCTAGATACTAAAAATGACCTTGTGCAATTTAATGTAGATATATGAATGTGACTTTATTGTGTTTATGTGTATCCTATAGACAATGGAGGCTCAGCACTCAGTTGCAGCAGCAGCATCAGCAGTCTTGGCTTAGGTAATGGTTTTTCACTCTTTACAATGTTACATATTATTGTATTTAAATATACAATTCAAAAACAGACCACATGACTGTAACACCCAACACAGAACACTCAAAAAATCAAGAAATCAAGGCCATGACATAACAGACAATGTAAAACAGACCAACAATCACCAGGCTATGCCAACAAGCAGTAGGGAAATTACTAAGGTCATTCTCACTAATATTAAAACATGTAACATAGGTCTATAGTATGTGCATAGTTTAATAATGAGTATTGTAAGACAATAGGCAAGACTTTTGCGTTCTGTCCAACATTCAAAGTCTTTTGCTTAACTGATTCTCATTTTCACTGTAACAATTTTTGATAGTGTAACAATGTGCGTCTCAACCATGCCCCTGTTTGTGATACCAACTGAATAAAATTCTTTATTGTATAACTTTAACTAGGCCTATATCTTGTTCTCTCATCTATCCTATGAATCAATATATATTATAAATCATCATGATCATGACATGGACTTTTATCATTCTATCAAGGATCAGTCTCCATGGTGGAGTTTTTAGAGGCCAAGATCCAGTGGCAAGACAAATTGATCAAGGATTTAGAACAAGAGCGTGATTTTCTCCGTGCTCAAGTCCAGGGGGGAAAAAGAAGACATTGAGTGAGTACATTTATGCATTAGCAGACATTTTTATCCAAAGCAACACACATTTGCCAATTTTCAATTACATCAGGGCCAGTTTCCCCTAGAGCATTTTAGGGCTGGGATTTACTTGTTGCAGACAACGCATAAATGCACGCATCATGGCTGGCAAGCGTATTTTGCGTTTGTTTCATGCGTCGGTCAAGGTGTCCGCAAGATACAATACTGACAAAAAAGTGAGGGGCGATTGCGCGAAAAAACAGTAACAGCAATGTTGAGATTTGGGATGTGGTATTTAGGGGTGGAAACAGCTCACTTTTCGGGGACGGCACTCTGTTTCAAAACTTGAATCGTGATAGGCTCTACGCATTAACCTGGGGCTAGAGAGACACAGTGAGACTAGGAGACTTTTCCAACTCTTCTAAACGCATGATGGCAGCTTAGATGAACTTGAAATACTCGTTTTCACAATAGATTGAATGAGCAAAAACGTAGTCAAGACTAACTTAATAACTAACTTAATAACTTATTTAGGAATCACACAATTAGGAATTACGTTATTGTTAAAAAAATAAGCATTTTATGGACAGTGCAGTGGTAGCCTAAATAAAGGAGAAACAGAAATACAGAAATAATCACATTTAGTGCCAACACAAGATAAGTAATCAAGAAATCAATCTTAAATATCCAACCCATATCCCCGTGCTCCGAGGCTCTCTCTTTATAGACCACATGTGTATCACTGTGGTTTGCCCCAAGTGGAGACTGCCCTGATCATGCGTTTTGACTGCGTAATGCTGCAACAAGTCTTAACACAGAACGCTGTAGCTCACACACTTACAGTACGCTTGGTCTAACAGCAAGTACATTCCAGCCATTAGGGTTAAATGCCTTGCTCAAGGGCACAACAGGGGATTTGAACCAATCCAGGCTACTAGCATGCTAGCCAGATTCCTTAAACTCTATGCCACCCCTGCCTCCTGTTAGAAATAGTAATCAATCACCAAATTGAATAAAACTGTGTCCCTGCTAAAATTATTGTTGTCTCATCTGTATCTACTTTAAAGACCATCCCAAAGTGACAAAGTCGATGGTGACAGTTGATGATGAGGATGATGATGCCGGCATGGAAGATGGAGATGACCTTGCATCCTCTCCAAATATAAGCGACACTTCAGACAGTGATACTCCAAGACCTAAGCCTCATCTGCCTCGGTCATCTCCAGGGGCAACTGGGAAAACTCATATAAGCGGTAATAATGGCTTTACTTGAACCCTCGCTCAGTAAATGATTAGCCTAATGCCATGAATCAAAGAATCAAGGAATTTTATCTGTCACATGCATAGGATTACTGGTGTAAAAAAAAAAATGCAGTGAAATTTTGTTTGGTGTCAGCCTATATGTGCAAAGTACAGAAATGCAGTAGGGAAGGGGCTGTATAAGAGGGTTGGCGGGGGTGGTCACCAACAAGGAGCACCCAAGAGCAACAGGCTCAAGGAAAAACGCCCTTACCTACATGTAAGGAAGAAACCTTGGGCAGACCCACGGCTCACGGCTAACCCAACTGCTAGGGGTCATGAAGAGGTTAATCTCACCCTCATGGAGCATAATTTTTTTCAAGGACCCCTCATGATTGCAGCTTTCGAATCAACGGCGTGGACAGGGGCACAATTAAAATGACCGCACCCATTGCTGAGCTAAAAATCGTTGATCCCGACACATTCAACAACTTGAAGTTCAACCCTGTTTCTGACACCCTGCTGTCATTTGCCAAAAAATGTGCCTCTCACATTATACCAGAAAAGCGCATCATTATAGAGGATATGAAAAGCAGAGGTAAACTGCTGCCTTTGCTAATGAAGTACTAAAGTAATGGTAACTCTAGGGCTACACTGGTTGCGTTAAGTCAAGTTCCATCAACAATTACACTGAAATAAATGGGATATATATACATAATATATATTTTTTAAATGTTTGTTGCTCTGCCATGTCTGGTGTAGCCAGTTCTGTTGTTTATAAAGGTGACTTGTTTTGCTTTCATATTTGAATACTTTGAATACGGTCATGTTCACTTTTATCTTTATTCTGTTGCAAACTGCAACTGGTCTGATACTGTAGTTTGATATTTTATTTTTCTAGGAGCCAAGAAAGATTTGCTATGTCATAATCATCAATAAAACTGATATTTGTAGCCTATTTGTGATAAATTGGCTGTGTATTTGCTGTGTACTATACTTAAGTGTGAATATGAGGTAACTTTAGATTAGGGAACAAATGAGGCTTATTAAGTGCCAAATTAGTTGTGAATTAAATGTGAACAGACACAACTTTAGAATAGGGAACATAATCTGCATTACAAAGACTTAATTATGAATAATTTCTACACTATTATCCCTTGTGGTTTTGTATCTAATTCCATATGAGTAGACCAGTATTATTAGGGGTGAATAACTGCTCTTGTGTTACTACCCCCTTACAAGCCCCATACTCACCCATGCGTATTTAGATCATAATTCATATGCAACAACTTACTTAATAGCTATTAATAAGGGGTAATTAGGAGCTTATATAAGGGAAATTCTTAGTTAACGGTCTATTATGGGTAGAATAAGTCTTGCAGAATAACATATTAATAAGTGATTTATAATGGGTAATAAATAGTTATTGCTACTAATATACATGTTAGTAAACAGCTAATTAATGGTGAATATGTCTGTCTTAATATAAAGTGTTACCAAAACGGTAAACCAAAGATCCTAGCTTTATCAACCATCTCTGTTTAAACCATGCAACAGCCAAAGTTGTATTGAGACATGATACAGAAAATATCTGTCTTAAATGGGGCCTGAGCTTGTTTAAAATGGACTAAGGTAATATGGAAAAGGTCCTGTGGTTAGACCAATCAAAATGTGCCATTCTTTTTGAAAATCATGGACTCATCTGGGCTAAAGAGGAGAGGGCCTATCCAAGTATCCAGTCTATCCAACTTGTTTTAGTGCTCAGTTCGAAACCCAACATCTATGATGGTGTGGAGGTGCATTAGTGTCTACAGCGTGGGTATCTTGCACATTTGGCAAGGCACAATCAATTCTGAATGATGTATACAGGTTTTGAGCAACATATACTGTACTGCCATCCAGGCAATGTCTTTTTCATGAAAGACCTTGAATATTTCAGGAAAACAATGCCAAATTTAATTCTTCACTTATTTAAACAGCATTTGAAGAGGTGCATCATGGAATGAAAATCATGACTAAGAATACCCCATGCTATTGAGCAACTGAAATCCTATATCAGGCAGTAATGAGACAACAATTCTTTTTCAAAACTCTAGCAGCTGGTCTCCTCAGTTCCTAAACATTTACAGAACTTTGTTAAATAAAGAGGTGAAGCAGCACAGTGGTAAACATTCCCTTTTTTGAAACATGTTGCTGGCATCAAATTCAAAATTAACATATATTTTCCATGAAATAGTCCTAATTTTTCTTGTCTATGTCCTTTTTGCTGCTAATTATGGGTTTTACGAGACTTTTGTATGCATTTTACACAATGTCCCAACTTTTTTCTGATTTGTGGTTGTATTTGAAACTGAGAGTGCCTTAGAACTTCTTCTTTTTGAATGAAGTGCAATAAAGGTCTCTGGGTCAGGCAGAGCAAACGAGATGCAGACCATGAGAACTCTAGAGGGAGACAGTAAATTGCGTTTTAAAGAGGTATTGAGTGAGAAGAGTGTATAGGTGGAATCTGTGTGTGTTTAGTTTCTGGCACTTGTATGCTGTAAAATACATTAATAACTACTTTTCCCTTTGTCAACAACAAGCGACATCTGGTATGCTTTACTGTGATCAGATTACAATGTTTGATAAATTTCCTATTCATTGATATCCCAACTGGGACATAGCTAGAGTTGTGTGGGGGTGGGTTTTGCAAGTACTGCATTATATAACCTCCATAAAAAAGCACCTGTGGCTGCTTACAAGAAACACTTTTTGTTTGTGTTGTAATAAGCAGTCTCTATGCCCAATCTTTGAAGAGCAATTCACCCCACAATATCCCAGATGAATCTGTAGGAGGCAAAAACAGAACCTTTTGAGAAAAGCCTGGACTTTTATAACCTCCTGATACATTCCGATTTGAATAGTATAATTTGAATTTGTTTAGTAGATCATAGCAAGCTATGTGGTCAGCGACGTCTGTATCTCTTCGATCACTTTAGTTCTACAGATACAATTCAAAGCAATACGCAGCTTGTCTCCTCAGTTCCTAAACATTTTACAGAATTTTGTTAAATAAAGAGGTGAAGCAGCACAGTGGTAAACATTCCCTTTTTTGAAACATGTTGCTGGCATCAAATTCAAAATTAACATATATTTTCCATGAAATAGTCCACATTTTTGTTGTCTATGTCCTTTTTGCTGCTAATTATGGGTTTACGAGACTTGTATATTATCACATTCTGTTTTTGTATGCATTTTACACAATGTCCCAACTTTTTTCTGATTAGGGGTTGTATTTAAAACTGAGAGTGCCTTAGAACTTCTTCTTTTTGGATGAAGTGCAATAAAGGTCTCTGGGTCAGGCAGAGCAAACGAGATGCAGACCATGAGAACTCTAGAGGGGGACAGTAAATTGCGTTTTAAAGAGGTATTGAGTGAGAAGAGTGTATAGGTGGAATCTGTGTGTGTTTAGTTTCTGGCACTTGTATGCTGTAAAATACATTAATAACTACTTTTCCCTTTGTCAACAACAAGCGACATCTGGTATGCTTTACTGTGATCAGATTACAATGTTTGATAAATTTCCTATTCATTGATATCCCAACTGGGACATAGCTAGAGTTGTGTGGGGGTGGGTTTTGCAAGTACTGCATTATATAACCTCCATAAAAAGGCACCTGTGGCTGCTTACAAGAAACACTTTTTGTTTGTGTTGTAATAAGCAGTCTCTATGCCTAATCTTTGAAGAGCAATTCACCCCACAATATCCCAGATGAATCTGTAGGCAAAAACGGAACCTTTTGAGAAAAGCCGGGACTTTTATAACCTCCTGATACATTCTGATTTGAATAGTATAATTTGAATTTGTTTAGTAGATCATAGCCAGCTATGTGGTCAGCGACATCTCTATCTCTTCGATCACTTTAGTTCTACAGATACAATTCAAAGCAATACACAATTCTATAAAAACAACACTTGAGTAACAATGTTAAGTCGTTATTTGAGACCTTAATGCTGACATACAAGCATGCTGAATTTAAACATGCAACAATAGTCAAGGGGTGGAAAGGGGTATTTCTTTTTATTTTCAGTCCTTCTCTGCAGTCTCTCCTCACAATGACCTGGGATGAGGGCTTGGACCAGCAGGGGTCCACATGGGGCACTGGAGATTTGTATCTGTACATTTTGCTTGTTGTGTGAATAAATTGTGAATTAACTGGCATTTCTGACAGTGACGAGACTACTGTTTTCTTTAAGTTAACCGGTCACACTCTCCTTGGTCTTTAGGCTATCCACAGATGCTCAGATTATATGGCAAGCCATGTTAACATTTACCCGCTAAGTTTGACTATCCGGAATTAACATTGTAGATATCAACAACGTCTTTCTGACTAGTCGCAATTACATTTTGGATAGTTGGAATTGTCATTCAAGATATCTGTAACATAATTGTGACTAGTCGAAACGTCAGATAGAGATATCTGTAATTTAGTTTTGACTAGGCAAAAATGAATTACAGATATCTGCAATACATATCTAGTCTAGCGGGTAAATGTTAAAATGGCTTGCCATACAGATTATCACCTAACACTGTCTGTTAACTAAAATGTATAGGTGTACGTTAAAATTTCGGTAACACTTTACTTGATGGGTGAGTTCATAACACATTAATAGCAGCTGTCATAAACTGCGCATAAAGCATTCATGACTGTTTCATGAGACTCAACATTCATACCAAACCTTTCATGAATGTGGAAGACAGAACGATGACAACTTGTCAAAATAAAAGTCCAACATTGTATTTGTGTAACCTGGATACCATTAATTTAATCTCTCCAGCCTTTGTAAATATTTCATGAATATCTTCTACATCTACAGTCTAGGCTACATCGAATGTCACTTTACTATACAAGTTCTGAAGTATTCGTAATCACTGAGTTTAACACTGGGAGGTAAACTAGCCTAAATTCAGCTGACTCGTATTTGTGTCTTTGGACTTTTATTTTGACAAGCTCTCGTTGTTCTGTCTTCCACATTCATGAAAGGTTTGGTATGAATGTTGAGTCATGTCTCATGAAACAGTCATGAATGCTTTATGTGCAGTTTATGACAGCTGCTATGAATGTGTTATGAACTCACCCGTCAAGTAAAGTGTTACCAAAAATTCTCTACTCTACATGCAGAATTTGGATGTCAGCACATGATCTACATCGTCACTGTAGGTGGTAAAGTGTTACCTGTTCACCTTCATTCTCTGACTCTATAACTTTATGTTACCATTTGCTATCTTTTGCTTTGTTGTTCAGGCCTACACCACCTACAGAGACAATGTAGATCATGTGCTGATATCCAAATTCTGCATGTATAGTAGTTGTTGAACAATTACTGAACATCACTGTTCAGTCGGCCTTGCAGTATAATAACAACTCAGTAGCCTACTGTGTACCTTTATTGAACTTCCCCTCCCTGCTTACACAGGTTACATACTGTACAAAGGTTCCTACCCAACAGGGAGTGCAAAAAGGAGGGTTTTGTCATGATTGACTGGTGCCCCAAGAAAGACAGCCTGTTGTGATTGGGCAAGCTGGCGTGTAGACTGACAGTTTGTCGACAGAATGAAGAGGGGAATAATGACCAGCATGCTTGAGCTGAAGAGCACTTCAAGAGGCCGGCGTCAAGCTAAGCCTTAAGGAGCAGGCCTTTGAGGGTGGCTGACCAACAGAACAGCCAACGGGCATATCTTTCCCCCTCTGCAGTTTGTGTTGAAACAGTGGTGTAGTCTGGTTAGCTTTTAGTGGATATACTGTGATGTAGTAGTTAGCTGTAGTGGGTATACTGTGATCAACCCCAAATGTTAATTGGCCAGTTAAACCAGTAGTGTAGACCAGCAACACCAGCTAAAATGACCAGCTTTAGGTGGTATGACAAGCAAAACCAGCTGAATTACCATCGTAAGCTGGGTAAACCAGCTGAAAGTATGTTTTCGCTAGAGTTTTGTTGGTCTAGGTCAACCATCATAGGGTGGTCAAACAAGCTGGTTAACAAGATGGTCAACCAGCAAACCACCTTAAGCTGGTCAGGTTGTTTTTTTCAGCAGGGAGAGTACTTATCCAATGTGTGATTGAAGTGTTACCTTTTTTGAGCAGTAAGACCCAGTGTTAAGCTTAACACTAGCAAAAGTCAGCCATGCCATTTGTTCTATCTTTATTACGTCTGAGGTGACACATGACAAAACAAATATTTGTCAGGAACCACTTTGGTTACCTCATAATTAATTAATCATCAGCACATCATAAATCTATGCTAAAGCAGAACAAGCAACTCATGCAAATTCATTATTCTACAATACTTTACTGTCTCTTTTAACCCCTATAGTCCCATCAAGTGATTAATCAGCTGTCAGCTGTGACAGTTGAGGTACCTCTTTGTTGCTTCTTCGGGTTGGTTTGGTTTGTGTTTGGTTTGTCTGCGAGTGTTTGGAGCTCTTTAGAACTACTGTTGTGTACTGAATTTTCCAAAAGCAGTAATTATCAGACCTGGTTGACAGAAGTAAACCGCAACAGGGTTGAAAGTGCTGAAGCGTCACAATGTTAATTCACTCCGAGGCTTTTAGCGCTGCCTTCATGAGTCACAAAAAGAACGGATGATAATGAGTAATGACAGAGAATGAGTAATACAAACTAGTTCTACTAAAGTCTCCTGGAAAACAGCACAACTTGCGTTGTTTTCTAACATATCTTTGTGTCCAGATAGGAACAACACATTTGTTTTAAGAGTGTGGTTCTACTAAAGTCTCCTTTGCACTATAGCATGAATGATAGACCTTGCTTGCAAGTTGCTTTGGATAAAAGCGTCAACTAAATGAATAAATGTCTGTAAAACAAGGGAGCCATTTCTCAGGAGTTCAGATGAAGAAATATGGTTATGGTTATGGGATTTGGCAGATGCTTTTGTCCAAAGGGACTTACAAGTAAAACAATGCAATAGCTAAAACAGTGAACAGTTTTAAAAAGTTGGTAAGACTACATTAAGGAGAATAGCAATAATAACCAATAATGTCAATAAAAGATATAATAAAAGATATAATAAAAATATGAGTTGATATATTGAGCACACTTATGTCTAATTTAGACATACCTTCAGAATTACCTTATGAGGATAACTCACTGCCATCTCCATCTCAACCTCACCCCAGTCAATCAGTTATCATGTAATCTGTGTTCCCAAGACAAATGTCTTGAATTGAAATGTAAATGGTCCACATCACTGCTGTCACTCAAGCAGTGTTTAGATTTGTCTGCAGACATTGGCCTGGCAGTGTTGTGGCTTTGGGGGCACAATAGTTGGAGACGGGCTCACTTGTGCTGGGAGCTCCTCTACTTCTCTGTAGATCCAGGTGAAGCTCTCGCATCTCGGTGAAGAACGAGGATGTGTGTGTGTGTGTGTGTGTGTGTGGGCAGTGGAATGAAAGTGCAAGTCTGAGCAGCTACAAGGAGCTGGAGGTTGCATGCCGTCGTCAATCGCTGAGTTTATGCCAGGGAGCATCTCTAAAACAACACCTGGAGCTCCATAAATTTTGCAATTGCCTCTCTGTGATGACAAGAATGAGGGTGAAAGGATTAGACTAAATTAAATTCCTTTTAAATTGCTTTACCGTCAGAGAGTGAGAGAGGGAGAGAGAGATTGAGAGAGAGAGGGAGAGGGAGAGGGAGAGAGAGAGAGAGGAGAATGGAGAGAGACTGAATAATAGAGAGGAGCTTGCATGCTTGCATGTAACATTATGCCTTGTAAAATGTTCCTTCTGAATTGACCTCAAAGCAAACAAATTTAAATGACTTTGAAAGCGGAATAAAAAATTGTTCCATGGAAGCGCTGAAGCTATTTCAGGTATTTCAAGCACACAATGCAGTTCACAGTTGGCAAAACTCACAGTTCTGTGGTTATACACTACAGAAACTACAGTTAGTCTTAGCCACTGGTTAATCCTCTTTAATCTGTAATAAGAGGGAGGATATCAAGGTGACTCATGGGATATAAACCTAGGATTTGTTACCACATGATGATGTGACTAGAATTTCCAGGAGAGTAGTGTATTCAGTGGTCACACGGCAAGGCAAGGCAAGGCATGTTTATTTATGTAGATCATTTCATATACAGAGACAGCCTGAATAAAAGCGCACTGTCAATTGCACATTTCGGGTAGTCAGATATGAAACTCTAACATTGAATCAATCATTTTTTTCATTGGATCATACTGTGCAGGGGTCTTGTATTTCACTTTCATATAGGTAGGGGTAGACTGAGTACAGTTGAGACATGTGTACAGTTGAGACACCTTAAATATCTTGCTTGCACAGCAAGCCCAAGTTGTGATTTTTGCTATGCACATGCGTATTAGTGCCCTCTTTGATCATGGAAAATTTGAACGACACAAGTATCTCCTATCCAAGGATATCGGCACATGTTTTTTTTCCAAAGTAATAATTTCACTTCACCATGCACCTTCGACAATGAATAGCTCATTACATTTATGTTACTGTTAAACGTAACTGGTATCATTACAAACATTATTCTGTGTCCTAAAAACTGGCATATTTTATGGCATTGTGTCATGTAAGGTCGTTGCAAAATCTAGAGAAATGTGTGAGGTGGTCAGCGGGGGACAATTGAGACACACATTGGATTGTGTTAGGCCACTTGAACATTCCATTTGTAGGCTACTGTTTGCTATCTGTTCCTGTGTCACCTTTTGTTCATGATGTATTCCTTTTAACCAACGCTAATTTAAATGAAATGAATGAATTTGAACTACAAACACTTTGCAATTGCTATGTTTTTATTTATTCAACTTTCCAACTAACGGTTAGTTAACTATACATCATTAAAGATGGGTGTCTCAACTGTAGGTAGGTGTCTCAACTGTACTATATAGGGTACAGTTGAGACACAGTCAAGACAAAAAATGCACCTTATGTTTATGAGCTAATTGTGGAAAATATAAACTACTTATGGGGATTATTGATTTATAATATTTTTGTCTACAAGCTAAGGAAATGGCATGTGGAATGTTGTGTGGAAAATCACTTCTTTTCAGTATCTATTATCTATGTTGTTTTATTTTGTGTGGGCAAAAAGTGTCTCAACTGTACTCAGTCTACCCATATCACATCGTAAATTCAAACTCAGTTATTTCCATTCTAACTGGACAGACGTTCATGCATTTATTGAGTAATGAGCAGTTATTTCTGGTGGCAAATAAAATTCCCCAGCCCTCCCCCCTTCTAGCCGCAACCCTGAACAAGAACTCTGAGCTCTGGACCGTGTTTGCATTACAATGAATGCACCATTTCAACTGCACCATTGGTGCATTGGAACCTATAACTGTGTGTGTAAATGTGTGCTGTATTTTTCCATATTTTTTTGTTCCTGATGTTTCAGATATACACAGGAGAGGTGTTGGGGAATTTCCTACAGTGGTCAATTAACAGCCAAGCCTATTTAACATTACACAACATGACATGGGATACAGCGACAATGCCCACTTGGCTGGTGGCAGTCGCGTACATGTCTCATGTTGTACCCACAATTTCTAACGCCCTCTTTACGGTACCACATCCACAGCTAGTAGTCTGAATGCTAAACCAAAGAACCGAAGCAACAAAAACAAAATGACCAACAAAGCAACCTTTATGCTTTGAAAACGGCATCAGCAACAGAGCAGCCTTTGTGACAAGTAGCAAGCAGGCACCTTTCTTCATCTGTGTGTCTTTGAATTAGGCCCACAACACTTCCAGAAAGGTCAACAGTAGTGTCCAGCATCCCAGACCCAACCCCCTCCACACTCATGATGGGTTCTCTACAACAAATTCTTTGGTCCATCGCTGTGTGTCTATTTATGATCTGATTAGAAATATAGCCATATGTATTTATTCATTACTGTTATGTTTATTACCACTTAATCTCACATTTCTAGAATTGCAGGGTTGTTTCATTGGTTTATACAGTGACAATACAAATTATTGACTAAACTTCCAGGTGAGGTGTTCTGCCCATGCTGTATCATAAGCGGTCTTATCAAAATATGATAATTTCATGTACTTTAGAGGAAGTCACAGCTTTTCAGCGAACGTGTACCTGGTTTAAAAGAAAACCCTCTCTGAAGAACAGGCTTCTGCATGTGAGTGCTAAACCCTCCCCCAAAGAAAGCACACCTGAACGCATGCACCTGGGCCAGGCAACACACCTGAAGCTTGGCACCATACCAGCATACCAACAGCCTCCCTCGCCAATAAAATTGAGTAATTGTAGGGGGAAAGAGTCAACTTAATAGACATGTGGTCCTGAAATGATTGCTCTCAATTATTTCAGGAGTTGCTTTGACTTGCCCCAATAGGCTGTTCCTAAGATGGAGCTTCAAATGGGTCTTGAATGATTCGACAAATCAACTGACGGCATGTGATTACTTCTGGTTTATCGAGCAGCACACTTAAGGCAACTGCTCTTTACATCCGTACTCAGTGTTCTGTAGACACTGGTGTTATACATATATGACTCCAGAGAGTACCACCTGCACTATCTCACTATGGAGACCTTAACATACTGTGCGTGCATACCGAACCTGTTGAATGCCTTTGCGATTGCTAAATGAATAGCTAAGTTAAAACTCTCCCATGTGATCAATCTGAAAATGCGGCAATGAATGTGTGTTTGTCCTTAATGTATTGATGGATAGAGGTTTTCTATTTGCACAATATCACACCTCATGTTTGCATTCTTTGCATAAATCACATCCACCCACGTGATATTTGAATAGGCAGCTTTAGCATGGGACAGAGAAATGATGTCAGCTCCAAGGCCCCTATGGAAATCTCATTGTGGCTTCTTGTAGTCTATTTGTAAAAGCAGAGAGATCAAACAACGTCCAAAATCCCACACACGCATCTCCTCACCAAAGACAAAGGTGCTGCTGGGCTTGCCCTCAGTCCATCACTCATATAGCCTGGGAGCACCTATAGGAACCTTTGGCAAATTTGGGATTTGCTCTGCAGGTCCGTCTGGCCAAGAGGCCATTGAAGCCCATTTCCAATGTCTCTAATCCAGCTTGGACATGTATTTCTTGAAACAATTTGGTAAGGGTTTAATGCAACAATTTAAGTTTAATATCACTGTTATTTAAGCCTCTGCTGGAAGTCGTAATTCAGTAAACCTTTTCTAGACCCACTCTCAACTACAATTGAGAAGGTTTGCGTGCTAACCAGGCTACGACTCAGGAAGAGAAATAATCTCCATGTTCCAAGTTTGGAACTGGCCAAAAACAATGTATTATGCACAGCTGGCAGGCCAATAACAATGTGATGTACAGCTTTTTTTTGACCTCAGTAAATGTCTGAAACTGTAAAATGTTCTGCTCTGTTTAAGACCACATATGATTTCAATTTCAGAAACATTACGTTTTGAGGTAAAACTGGTAAAAGTCTTTGTAATTGTGAGCCTAAGGGGCCTGGACAATCAAACAATGGCAGCTGCTCCTGATGATATCCTTGGGGCAAAACTGAACTGAAAGATTCTCGTCCAGGGATCACAGAGTGCTGACTGTGAGAACATTCACTGTCGTGACCTGCCTGATCTGATTATCCTTTCAACACAAGGGTGACTGGTGTTGCTAGAGACAACAACAGTGTGAGAAAAAAATACTTTACAAAACAATGTGCTTGCCTAAAACTCTGTCTGTCTCTGCACATTGTCTGTCTGCCACATTCCTGGTTGGGCAGTGCACAGCATGCCAGGAGCATTTACACCATCCCCACCACATATCGCAATTTCAACATCTCTCTCCACCCCCTCCACCCTCTCACCTTGAATCAACATCCCACTACATTTCATGGGTGGACTATGGACTTTGGCAGGAGATTAATGCGTCCTTCTCTTTCCCATTGAAGAGAATAGTGTAGGTTAAAAAGGCTCAACTGTGTTATGAATGAATGAATGAGTTGTTTTATTAGGGCCCGAACACCGTGGTGCGAAGCCCTATTGATTTTGTAAGGATTCTTCTTCTTCTTTTTCTTCTTCTTCTTCTTCTTCACTTGACTTGACATGGCTTTTCCTTTTTTGAGGTGTTTCCCATAGTCGAAAGCGCATGAAGGTACACACATCAGTCGAAGCGCCCGCTACTCAGTTACAGAAGCTTTGGCCCCAGGTCTGGCCCACAGACTCCATAGCGCCCCCTATGGGTGACTGATCCCGTGGTTGGCATATACTTTCAGCTGTATCTCCCCAAGATGAACAACATTTGTATGTACAATGCATTAGCCACGCCCAACAGGTATTTGGGATTTTGTGTGCACTAACATATGATGAATTGTGATGCCAAAAGAGGTGCTTCCCATGGGCGAAAACTCATGAAATTTGGCACACACATCAATTGGTACAGTGAATACACAGGGATAAAGGCTTGGCTCTACTCTACTTATTTTCTCATAATTAATGGTTTTATTAGCCTATATGTAGTAAAAGATGTACCGGTATATATACTGAGATTATTTTAGATTCTAAGAAAACAAAGGAACAAGCAAACACATTTCATACAAACAAACCGAAAACACAACACACACACAAACACACACACACACACACAGGCACGCACGCACACACAACACACACACACACACACACACACACACACACTCTTGGCCTGACATCGAATGCAATGTGCATGTAAGGTACTCTAGAAATATAAACAACACTCTATGCCAGCTTTTAGTGTAACAGTTGGTTCTTTTCCACAATCCACAGCTGTAAAAGGTTCTTCCTTGCATAAGTAAGAATACAGTACAAATTCCTATAGTAAGAGTAATATTGCTGATCTGGCTGGGAAAGCTTAGAACGAGAAGAACATCTCCACTTTCAAACATATTATCTCCTCCATGTCTGATAAGATATAAGATCTTACAATTTCTGTTTTGTATTAAGCATATGGATGAAGGTTAGGGGGTGTGTGACTTCTGTGAAAGAGTGAATTTGGCATTATGACGGTGGTTAGGGGATGTGAGACTTCTGTGAAAGAGTGAATTTGGTGTTATGACGGTGGTTAGGGGATGTGAGACTTCTGTGAAAGAGTGAATCTGGCGTTATTGGTTAGGGGATGTGAGACTTCTGTGAAAGAGTGAATTTGGTGTTATGACGGTGGTTAGGGGATGTGTGACTTCTGTGTGTAATCTTTGGTACAGGTGCAAACTGAAACTGATTTAGGATATCTATCTCCCAACCCAATGTCATTCATTGTGACAAAATCATAATGAACTTTTAATACACTTTTACTACCAGACGCGAGCCTCTTCTGGGTTGCCAGATATAATGAAGACTTTAGCTAACGTTAGTTGACCTGCAGCTGCTTTAACGTTTCTCCAACCATGAGCTACACATTACGGAAACAGTGAAAACAAAAAATACCTCTCTAACCAACGTAACATATTTAGCTGAAGTTAGCGATGCAGATGAAGTTTAGCCTAGGCTACCTGTTGTGGAGAAATATGGCCAGCTCTGCGTCAGATTTGATATTCTTCGTTTGACGAAGACGTCACCATTTCAGGAAGCTCCTCCGATGTCCACTTAATTTGTTTCTTGTTTTAATTTTGGAAATTTGACTGCCTCTCGTAAGCGTTCATGACTACAACTGACAGCTGTTGACAGTTGGCCTTTGCTAATTTGGCAACCCAAATAGGAGGACGGCTAGCCCATTATTAATACGCTATTCTAGAATTAATCGTTCAAAACATAAACGAAAATTCCAAGAGATTCCGCCCGGTAACTCATTTTTTTCATGGGTTTTACGGGGTTTTACAGGTTAGAGTAATGTTGTCAAATAAGCCATTACTTCAATTCATCGTGTTTCCTTACTCTCTGACAACATATGGTGATCATTTTTGGAATGGTTACAGTTTATTTTCCATTATTTCCTACATACTGGACCTTTAATGATATATTACAGTTAAATGTCTCCACTGCTGTTACTAAGGGAAGAAACTTGTGCAGGCAAACATCAACAGCTTGTGGGCAAAACTCAGAAACAGCCCAACTATTGTGTGTACCTCGCATCTGCACCACATGACATGACGTCACCTCCACCTACACACACACACACACACACACACACACACATGCGCGCACACACACACACACACACAAACACACAAACACTCTCTCGTTCTATCTCTCTCTATCTCTATAGCTCCCTTCATCTGTGTCACACACGCATACACACACACATACACACACACACACACACTCTCTCTTTCTCTCGTTCTATCTCTATATCTCTCCCTCCCTTCATCTGTGTCACACACACACACACACACACAGACACACACACACACACACACACACATACACACACACACTTCCCTCCCTCTTCTTTCCTTGGAACTTCATGTTACATATTTACAAATGTCACGCTGAAAAAAAACCCTCTGCTGCTGTTGGTGAGATGTTAAGATATATACAATCCATATCCTGCTGGGAGTTGCCTTTCAGCTGATAAGGAGCTGCCGGGGGTGTCTGATCTGGATTTCCCCCGTTTTATTTCAGGGGGATTTCCACAATACTTGGCATGTAGCTCACAGGCACATTGCACAAATGCACACCCATTTCTCTGACTTCTTGCTGTTCTTTGGGCGAAGTTAATTTGTACACAATTCCTTGACCAGGGTGTGTGAGTGTACTGTAATCCTTTGTTACAGTTCTCTATAAAATCCAGATGTGTCCAGAGTTAATGAAGTTATCAGGGATCAGGTATAAAAGTGGCAGATAAAAATGTCCCTTTGCTTGGACAGTTGTTCAGGCTCTGAAAGCCAAACATCTGTGAGGTACATTTATCAAGCTCACTTTAGTGCTGATTTGGAAACAGGATGTACTGACAGTTTCAAGTATGGTGTTACTGAAATACATTGTAGTGCAACATCTTTGCTATATGTCAGCAGTTCCAAAGTGGGGTCTGGAGGTCCGCAACCCATAGCCAAGGGGTCCGCAAAATAATTTGCTTTAAATTATGAAGTTTATCATTTTAAAAATACATATGATTATGGGGGCGGGGGGGGGGGGTCCTCTGAATATTTTCTCTCTCGACCAAAACATTTGAAACACCTGCTATATGTAAATGACTATAGCCACTAATGCACAATAAACAGTCTTTGTATAGCAAATGGATGACACAGAGGAGACAGAGGAGGAGAGTAGGGTTGATCTGCCAGCATATTCACTGAAGACAGATAAATGTGAAATGACAGGGTTGTCAACACACACAGGCAGGCGAAACACTTCTGACAGCCCCTATCCAGATTTCCTGAGAAAGTCCAGGTGTCACCAAACAAAGCAAAGCCAATAGATTGACAGATTTTACTTTGTTAAAACTACATAAGTTTCAACAGCATGGACATTTAAAAGTATGACTTTGCTACAACTATATGCCTCAACAACATGGACATTTAAAAGTATGACTTTGCTACAAATACATAAGTCTCAACAGCATGGACTTGCAAAAAGGCTTGGCCAACGTTTGTCCAAGCGTTTGCCTAGAACTACCTCTTTGAATGGAGAGAAACAAAAAGAAATCTGTTTTGTTGTGGCTTCATACATATTTGCTAAAGTTAGGCCAAATTAGATCACCATTTCAGCAAAACTGTTATTACTTGCATGCATTTGAGGGACAAGCAGATGGGGTGACCCAAGATTGCTTGTTTCAGGTTTATCAGGGGAAAAGTTAGGGTAGGTTTGGTGCTCCATTGGGGTGTTCCTATAAGTAGCATAGTCCACCAACCGAGCCATACAATAGAATTTGCTCTAACCTAATATTAGTAATTGAGTAAAGAAGGCCAATGTTTCCAGTGATAAGTCACTCTATTTTGTGAAACCACTTTCCCTTTTCATTTGGTAACATGAAAATAAAGGATCAGCAAAAGGAACCGCACAAGTCAACACAACTTTAGAAAAATAATTTTATTTTAAAAACACACACAAGCCTAGGCCTACTATCTGTAAAGAAACTTGCATCACGTAAATGTTCATACAAAAGCAGTCACTCACTCGTCAATCAGTCATTCACTTCCCTAACCGTGGACATTTTCATTAAGCCATTAGATTCAACGTCAATTTCAGATGGGTACATTTTAGATATTGTTCTGCAATTGTTTTTGAAGACTACCGGTAACAAGCGTCTATAGAATCCCTCTTGAAGTAGCAGTCATCTAGCGCCGACGTGTACCAGCAATCTGTATTGCCATACGAGCTGTATTGTAACTGCGACGTGACATCCTGGAGTCCTGAGGGAGATCCACAATAACAGTGTTGGAGTGAACAGTATGGGTGGTGGTTCTCAGGCATGAGACCGCAGCCCAGGTCCATCCGGGATGGAGAGTTGTAACATGAGGAAGAGGATGAGTAGGAGAGGGGCGATGAATAACTACTGTATTCGGCCGGACTGTGCAGACTAAAGGATTCTGATGGAGAGTCCGGAACCTGAGAGACACAGAAAGCACATGGACAAAAAGTGTCAGTTACACATGCCAGATATCCAAAATGAGGCAGACGTAAACAGGGAGGCAAACGCACGCCGCGTGGACAATAGTAGGCTAGTCCAGAACGTTTCAATACCATGCAGTTGCTGTAGTCCATGTTTGAAGAGGGATATCCTTGAGGCCAGCTCTGAGGGAAAAAAAGCTGATCGGCTGCCATTATGTTTATCGTTTGATCACTATCATATCCATTCTCCAGGGGCATGTTGTACATGCTATCTGTGATAGATCCCGATGAGAGGTTGCATTCTGGAAGTGATGCTCCAGGAGAATAGTCTATGAAAGAGAATGTAAGAGAGAAATATAGGCATGGATAAGACCAAAGAGACATTTAAATTAGCAGATACTCCAGATGTGATGTCACGGGTCCATCAGCCAACAGTCAAATCACATTTAAATGCAAGTTTATAAGAGGGAGCTGAACCACTGTTCTTACACCTTAGGGGATCTGAAATCGTTGTTGGTTGAGCAATTAGCATTTCCCCCCGTTTTTTCTCTCGCTTGCAATAAGTCTTGTGTGCGAGAAGGATGCTGACTTCGCATGTAAGTTTCGTATGAAATCAATGAGTTTATTGAGATAGAATGAGAGAGGGAGGGCAATTTTAAACGAGATGTTTGTGTGAGAGATGATGACACATTTAACAGTGCAAATCCCATGCTAACATAATTAATTAGTAGGCTGTTAGTGTCCAAACAAATGACTTCCATACTGTTTTATTAGTACGTTTTACAGCAAATGTAAACTACTCGGTGACATTCCACTAGATTAGGCTATAGGCTGTTGTAACTTTATTCGTATTATTAAACTAGAATTTATTCTTTAATAACCATACAAAACTGGTATCCTACATTTATGCATATGATGTGGACCTTGGGAACCATCGAGCACCACTGTCAAGCCGCGCATACTCACCAGGCATGTATGTAACTGAAGATAATTCATGACTTGACAGGTTGACTTGGGATTTCTGGAGAGAGAGAGAGAGAGAGAGAGAGAGAGAGAGAGACTTACATTCAATTAAAGTGGCCGTGCTTAGGCTACACACTAACAATATTTTAAAGGAAATGATTGGAGAGGCTTTAAATAACCTACATGTTCATACTTCATGCAAAGAAGTGGTGTTGCATACATCTCATACATGTAAAGTAGAGATACACACGGAATTGATTAATCTCTTACCGCAACTGTTTTAATCGCTTCTTGGCGAGCTCTCTGCTTTTGTAGCAGCTCCTTGACGGTGATCTTAACTCTCACCCCTTGATAGACCTTCTCTTTACCTGGATGTACAAGCCAACAGGTTATTCACACCATATCATGCATAGATTGTGCATGTTAACAACTTACAAACAGTTCGGATGTGATCGACTGTACATTAGGCCATATATCCAAACATTTACATTTACATTTAGCCATGTAACAGGGCATTTTATGCAAAACATACAAATAGACTTAAAAATGTTACAAACACATAAAGGTATTCCCCAAAACATTGTATCCGATGCAAGCTCCCCTTAACAACATGTTCAACTTCATTCTACTAATTATTCCTTAGCCTACATTCTGACAAAAATATCGGTTTGTGGAAAACCTAGAACCTGGGTTAATGTTCTTGGGTAGACTACCAGGCTACTTTGTCAAAAATCTGAACCCAATGTAATTTGAAATTAAAATTAATTTATTCACATGTATTAGTTTGGATGAAGACTGGGTGTCGGCTATAGAGGCTACTCCAAGACCACTTGGCAACGAGCAGGTTAGTAGACTACGGGAGATTAGTAGACGACGCGATTTTAAAAGAAAGAATATCTACAAAGCAAGGTAAAACTTTGATATATTGTAGGGCACTAGTCTTGTGGGGCAGAAATGTACTTGGGTCAGTCGATATGGAGCAGATATGATAGATACGATTAAGGCATAAAGTTACGAAAAGAGCAATAATGTTCTTTCTCGAATGAATGCATAAACCCGCGAGTGTAGTCGCACTTACTTCCTGGTATTATTCCAAGCGGGTTGGAAATCGGACGGGATAAGAATGGATCTTTGCCACTTTGATCGCAAGGTTTAATTGCATTCTAGACGTTTAGTCTTTGGAGTGAGTATTTTATTCCACTGTCATGTTGTTTTCCGCATGCCCCCAATAGGCAATAATACTTGAAAATTTGCACTACTGTGAGACGTTATAGCTACGATTGCGTGAAAATGGGGCAAAGACATGTTGTGTATAGGCTACTATATCGCGGATCCCAATCTAAGGAATCTAGCCTATTCTTGTCCAATCGCAATTTTAACTCGTCAATATGAATAGTGTGTCATGGATCACAGTATTGGTTGTTTTGTATCAATATTTGATTAACTGCATTCTTGTTAACCGGTAGACGTATCATATTCAAAATAATTGGATAGTAGTGAATTGCGTAAAATGTTGACCAATGTAGATCGACGCCGACTTTAACTTTTTTACTAATTTAATTTAGTGAGTAAAAGTAATTGCAATTATGTCGTTTATTTAGACATTACAGTGGCCGCCGTTTTATTCAAAGTAATTCCAAGTTGAGGACTCGAAACAACGCCACGCAATGGTTAAGGATGTGAAGGCAATCGGAAATCATTTCGGGGGTGGCAAACTGACGCCGGTGTAGATGTGATGCGATTCGCACAAGGTGCCTTGGGAGAAGGCAATTGGGCTCGGAAGGCTGTTAGACCCATTCTGATAAATATTCATGTATTAAGATCTCGGATCACCAAGAGTCTTCATTGTAGAATTAATGCACAAACATGTAGCCAAAATCGTCCATGTATCTTATCCTCGCCTTTAGCGCAGATTGCACAAAATAAAATATAGCTAAACATAGTCCATTATCTTAAATGAAAAGGTTCTGCATCAGTCCATTTATCTTGTTTAAACAAATACCGGATTTCGAGGAGTATATAATGAATAACTTTGATAATCTCTTGAAAATAAAGTCTATAGCATTAGAATTTAACACGGTCTATTCTCAGTTGCCTATCTTCATAGGTTAATAAATATTTGGACAATAGCCTGCTTAAACGTGTAGAAACATACTTTTACATGAGGCAACTGGGCATGAAACTTGTAGCAACATGGTCGTTTATGTCAAGTAAGATTTGTACCATCCATGTAATTTTGATCATCCTTCTTTAATTAAACTCTCATTAATGTTTGATTTCTGTTCTTTCTCTTTGTCTGTCCACAGGTTGTTCGAGTGAAGAAAAATATAAAGACATCAAAATTATGTCCAACTCACCAGACATGATGGTTAACAGATGTTAAAAACTTGATGAAGCTGCTCTGGGAATCCTCCACGTATTGTTCCTGGCTGACTTGTATGGCCAAGAACGAATTATCCATAAAAGTCTTAGAAAATATCTTAAGAGACAACTACAAGTCCTCTTAGACCATACAACAATATAGTAATATACCTGGGGATATATTAGTTTGAGTTTTTCTCGCCCCATGCCTACTATTTAAAACCCCTAGAACTCCATGATTTGACAATGATTTGATTGCGCGATACTTTCAATTTGAATATTCAAAGGCTTCGCTTAAAAACTGATATTTTCAATATATTTGCACCACAAATGCATAAAACAACACTTTCTGCAATAGAATAATATGTTTATTCGATTCTTGACTCAAAATAACAAACCAATTTTAATCTTTTTATCCTCCTTTTGATTAAGGTGGTGTAACTCCCCTAGTTGGGCTATATTTCATTATTTCATCAATATGCTTCCACGAAACATCAATCAATCATTTATATAGCGCTGCTAACATCTTTACCTGTTGGAAACGACATAAATTAGGGATATAACTTGCATTTATAATGCAATTTTAAGGACAATTTGATAAAATAATGGGGCTTGTGGGCGTGGCATAAGGCAGCAGCCATGTTTCCCATCTCAGCATCTCTAGCACTTTGTGCCTTACTCTGCATCTCCCTGCACCATGACATTATACCCATTTATCATATGCATAACCATTTGCACATATTTTCCCAGCCTTTTTCATATTCCAGAAGGACGTGGTAAACCGTAATACCAACCACAAACACAACTTCCAGGCCCCGGAACTGCCCTTTTACACTATCTGTGAAGTAGCCTAATTAATAAAAGGCGGTTAATAAAAGGCAAATCTTTAATGAGAGGTCCTGTCCATTACATTACAATATCTGCAATAGGCTATAGGCAATGGACCTCTGTATATTTAGAACATGTAATACAATAGGCCTACGATTGTGTGTCAATAATTCACATGTTCCCTTTCGCCCGGAATCTCGAGATAAGGCATAAACTGGATACGTTTAGACAACTTTATTGATATGACTCCGACCTAGGCTGGAAACAATTGAAACATTGTTACCTGCAAACAAAACAAACATTTAGATTTTTCAACATCGACAGGAAGGTATGACAGGAGGCTATGACATTTTCTGTGGTCTGCAATCTGCAAACTCATAGCCTATTGCAATTTAACATGGAATTAGGCTATTTTTCTTTTTATTGAACGTCGTAGTCCTCAATCTGATCAGACCATGTGAGGGGTCACTGAAGCCTTCATGGTCACGCAGACAGAGTAAACACATACAGATTAAACAGAAAAAGATGTGCTAGGGATTAAAAGTCACACTCGTACAGTATGCGCGTGCCAGCATACCTCGAAAGATGGGCTGTAGACAGAATGGCAAGGGTGCGGCTCAGATGCGTTTGGCGTTTTAAGCCCCCAACGTCGTCCAGGCAGCGCACAGATGACACGCAACAATTAGCCAGAGGGACAGCAGGAACTTATTAAACTATGCCTTGTGAAAATGTGATGGGTCTTAATGTCATATAAAAGTGACAATAGCCTATTAGTAGGGTACAATATTCTAGGGCTGTACGGCTAAAGAAACAGCAGGATTTAAAACAGAATAAATCGATTACCAACAGAGCAACTGAAGTTTACACCAGGTAGGTGTGATACAACAGCGTCACCTAGTGGCTATTCATAAGCCTACACATAATCTGATTCAACAACAAGCGCATCTGCCAAAAGATCCATCACTTGAAATGTTTATTAAATGCTGTTAGTTAGCGCAAACAAATTAGACATCACACAGTTAAATACCATAAAAAATAGATTATAAAAAAGTAACATATGTCATCATCATCGTCATCATCATCACATTATTATTATTATTACTATAACTATTATTATTATTATCAATCACTGATTATCAAGCTGGACTTGCCAAAAAAAATGTCTCTTATTTTAAAGATAGTCAGTGAATGTCCTAGGCAGAGCAAGCATTTACATTGTGCTGAAATGAATCAGTTGTTCATTCTATGTTATATACAGCTCATTTAAAAAAAAAAATATCCTATTCATTTTGTAACTAGTGAAGACTAGGTAAAGGTAATTTGAAAAGTACCTCTCCACTTACAATAGAAATGATCCAATAATATATGAAATGTAATGCCATGTAATGTCCTGTTATGACTGATGCATTAAACAAATGTGATCAACTGCTGGCAGATGGTTGGTAGTCTTGCTTGTCCAGGTAGCCTCCATGTCCCTCAGAAGGTCCTGCGGAGCTCATATGGGGACCAGGAGCTATTTACATCACTCTTCACCCACGGGGAGCTGTCGCTGAGTGCCGCTGGCGCATTCTCAGACTCCTCCGTTGGCAGGGAGGGCATTTTAGTGCCAAGGTCACTGGATGCAGTCATGTAGGGTGCACAGGGGAAGCTGGGCGACGGCTGGTAAAGGCCTGGGTAGTGGGCCTCGTCCAGAGGCGGGTACAGCGGGTACGGCTGGGGGGGTGGCATGCTGGCGCCGTGCGGTGGAGATGGACACTGCGAGGAGCTCCCGGACTCGGTGCTGGTTAATGAGCTGGGAATGGTCTCTGGTGGCAAACCCTCACCGGACAAACTGTCCACCTGTGTCACAGCCTCAGGCCCGGCCTGCTCCCAGGAGTCCCTCTGGTGGAAATGATAGAGGGTAATGTTTCACCGCTCTGGTAGTAACACAATGCAAATAAATCCAGTGGCCCATAGACAGAGATGGTATGCAAACAAATAATTAATACCCGTTTGAGTATTCAAATGTTTTTGCATTCTAAAGGCAGTAAAGACCCATAAAAAGGGATTTATAACTTTTGGACTAGTAGCTTAATAAGTCTTTCCGTGAGTAGAGAGAACAAGTGGAAATGAAGATGGCAACTTTAGAAGGAAGAATATATTTTATGGAAAAATGCTGTAATTAGACCACAACTTGCCATCATAGCTGTCTTTATATGTCATAGTTGGATTAGAACATTATTATAAAGAAAGTATTTTAAAGAAAGGATTGCAGTTTACAGGAGTCCGAGTCCAGTTTAGAGGAGTGTAGTCATGTATTCCTGTTTTTGCTCATTTGAATAATTCAGTAGTGTTTTAAGTAATCCAAAGGTTCCAGGAGTGAATGTAAACAAACTCAACTCAAAGTGTATATTGGTATGCCTCCACTTGCATTAACCTTGTAAGCCCTGGATTGAATTTGACCTTAGTAATTGTAATTATGATGGATGCATATGTCAATGCTGGTCAAATTAAAAATTCCACAGCAAATATAATAATAATAATTATTATTATTATAAAGATAAGAATAATCAAAAAGAAGGGAGGCTCACCATCAGTAGTTGTGAGGGTTCTGTACCAAAGGGGGGCAGCAGTGAGGACAGTGCAGATTGGGTGAACACAGAGCTCCCCCCAGTGTTCAGGGCAGTATTGCGATAGTCTCCAAATGACTCCGGGTAGTACCCGTCAATGAAGGGGTAGCCAGACATAGGTGTGGCATCACAGGAGAGAGGTTTGCCCCCTAGCGAGGAGGAGTAGATGTCTGTGGATAACTGTTTGCCCGACGGGCAGAACTCGGTGTCCGAGATGAAAGATCTCCGCATGCTGTAGTAACTAGGAAGCATATGGGGGCCTGGGAGCAAAAAGGGTGATTTGTTATTTCTTACACTCTGCCTATAGCTCTATGCAGAATGCTTTTCATTGCCAAGTTTAGGTAACTCTGTACGTGGGCAAATGTTTTGGCAATGACACATATTTTATGTTTCACAAACTTTGCCGATTCAGTACTTTTTGGGAATGTTCTCTCATTTCACAGGTATATTGAAGAACAATTATAAGCATTTCAGCTGCACATGTGTCTTTCTGGGTAACCATTGCTAGCACAAGGAAACACATGAATTTAAGCACTTCTCTCCTCCATTTATAGCAATTAGTCTGCTCTTATAATTTAGTCAGAATGTTCACACTTTCCCCTGCACTGATGATGATATTATGCTGAAATTATTCTAGTTAGTTAGTTAGTAAGTTAGTTATTTGTACAAGGCCAAAATACAGTGAAAATCAGGTTTTTGTGCTAATGAAGCTATTTGCAATGAATTCCTGGTAATGTGCACCTGATCACTCTGCACAATAATCTAGAAACAATGTGAATAACCATCACACAAACGGAAGCAGTAAAGTTTGTGAAACACAACATTTGTGTAACTACGACAACAATTATAGACGCACATATAATCCACAAAGCAGGATTACTGGTCCAGATTCTGGAACTCTAAGACTCTAAGACTACAATGGGAAATTGCACTTTGACCTTTATCCGTGTGCCAGAATTGGTCGGTTTGCAGGTTTTATTTGACACAAGAGTTCCTGCTTTGTGGAATTCCTAGAATGTTGTACTTTAGTCCAAAGCTTTATGAAAATTAGTATATCCAAATTGAAGCATGCAAATTTGGTCATAAAAAATTTAATTCTTTAAGCATGAGTTTGGTTTGTTTAACCCTCTGAATTCTCATCCAGATTTATGAGATTTAGTTAAACATTGCATGCTTTGATTTGTCATGTGTCATGAAATTCAGACATAAAAAGAAAGTTATTTACCTTGCATTGGAACAAATGTCTGTTGAGAGGCCACTCCCTACAATACAGTATAGTGGACAGATTAGCAATAAGGAAGTGACATGACTTGAAGTGTGGATTCCAGTGTGTATCTCTTCGCAAAGAAATTATTACCATCTACAAATTAACTAAAAAAGTGTTGAGCTCAGTGAGGAGGAATATCTCAGACAAGTCAGTTAAGGAGCAAGCAGACTGACAGACACATATGTAGTATAATAATATGTAGTTTAAAAATGTATAAACAAAACTCCAACCCCTACAGCAAACTGAGAGAATCAGACTTAATAGAGAAAAGTAGTACATGCACAGAAGCTAAAATTATGCTACAAAGTTGCACAAAGCTCGATTTTCATAACTTTATACTGAGATCACCAAACGTCATGGAAGGTGTTTTGAGACTGGGAGACTGCAGAGCAACAAGCTGATTCAGTCAGAAATGGCAGTTGTGGTGTCACCAGTACAGCTGAGAGAGTCGACTGAAGCTCTTTGTTTGGAGCGAGCGTAATAAGAAGTCAAACATTCAATTATCGCTTGGGGTTCACAGGAACGTTGCGATGGTAGATGGACACACCGGTCCCTCTCGCATGTGTACATAAAGAGATGGTTATATGGCCGGGCCGAGGGAATGAGCCGAGGGAGAGCGCACGGTGACAGGGCGCGTCCAGAAGGACAACAAGCCCACCACTGTTTGCATATTCCAAACATAAAAGAGCTGATAGGAGGACTGGAGAGGCTCGCAGGCACGCAAATCCTGAGGCTGGGATTTGAATGTCATTTGGGCAGTGCAGGACTTCCCTGTGTGTGCGTGTGTGTGTGTGTGTGTGTGCCCAGCCTGACCATGCCTCAGTGCTCCTCTGAAGGCTGCGTAGGGAAATCAGCTCAGTAGGGCCAATGAGCTCAGACGCTCAGAACACACAACCTCAGTCTTCGGGGGTGGGGGGGGGGTGGCGGGGGTGTTGTGGCACGACATGCCATGGGGTGGCATGGGGATGGGATGACGGCACATGCTAACTTTCCATGAGAGGCTTGTTGTCTGGGATCATTGGGTTGAGTTAGACGTGGGCTACAGATTGTCAACAGGATGGCTGTCATATGCACATAGGTTTACTTCCCCTGTATAGACCGTTTCAACTGCATAAACAAACAGGTGTACTTCTAAGTTATTCCTGGTGGCACAGAAAACAACATTGAGCTAATGATGACTAGACAAAAAAAGAGCAACATTTTGTTGAGCATTGCTCTAAAGTCGGATTCATTTTCATTTCACAGTATTTGCTTTCACCCAGAAACCCTCCAGGAACAGTCTGAAATGGCCTATAACATGCTGTGCTTATACCCTATCCAGGGCCAGGTTAAGGTCATCTGGGGCCCGGGGCAGAGGCCTCCCCGAGGCCCCCCCCCCCCCCATTTTTTTTCAATATATATTACTATTATTATTATTATCAATATACACAAGACAGAGAGAGAGAGGCAATTACATTATGACAGACATAATGTAAAAATTAAATTTGCATTTATATTGTGGAACCATACCAACATACAATTGTACCAACATACAAAAACCAAGTAGCCTACAAACATGGGGCAATGCACACCAAAAAATCAACCATGAAATATTACATTATTACCATCAATTACTTCAACTAAGGCTTGAAAACTGCCAGTGGTACCCAGGTCAGACTAAAATGTGCAACTCCCGAACTCTGAACTCATGAAACATTGTAGCCTAGACTTTGGCGCGCACGCACACAGCCTGATGCATTGTAACACACAACATGATGCATTGTAACACGCTGTCTGTAATACACTGTAACACGCAGCCCTAGCCAGCCAGGACGTCAAATACATTGAAACACGCAGTCTAGCGCGCACACACAGACCACATCAAATACAAACAAGGGGGGTGTCGCAGCCGATAACGGTAACGTTGTCAGGGACAGGGGTATGCCTAGACGTGGACTTATCACTATTTTGATCCTCGTTTTGAAAAAAGTGGACAGGGCGCCTGCAAGAATGAATGGGATGGTACGCACACACCCACCTAATTTTCAACGCTTTGATAATATTTGTCCCGGTTAGGTTCCTGCATTGGTCAGTTAAAAAGTAGCCTACATACTGTAGTACGCTAATAACATCCACATGCAATATCTTTATAACAACGCCTAACAACGACCTATTTATTTGGACAACTTTGTATAGCCCTATAAGTTAAGCTAGTTTTGTTCTAGCGAAGGCTACGTTCACGTATGGCTTTAAACAGTGGTAATGCTAGCCTAACGTTTTGACAAGCAATAATCTTGCCTACCTTGTGCTTGCGGCTTGCCCATTTGAAATAACTCCTCTCGCTTTGCTGTCTCCATCCTTTCTGTTTTCGTTGTTTAAAAAAAACGTGTTATATCCATGATGAGTCTCGAGTTAATGAATTAGCTTATAGCCTACCATTGTTTGCTGATAACCAGCATAGATAGTAATAGAAAACAACACGCTAGCCTACAACTTCTGTAGCATGCCTGTGTCTCTCCTGCTCAAACAAAAGGTGCGCGCGTGCATAGTTCTGCATTAAGTTGATTTTGATAACGTTACAAACTTTACTTTACAGAAAATTGTAAATAGCCTACTGGCATGCAGTTAATGGAATAGGCTACTGTTCAGAGTTGAGAAGTTATGGTAGCCTAGGCCAATTTGGTGTGAATACACGCACACAGGGGAAATTCTCTCGTTGTTGAGTAGCCTGGCTGGCTGATACGCACAGTGCGTACGGCCATGGTTTTGGCGCGCATTACTGAGAACGTCTGGCTGAAGCTCTCTCTTTTTTCGAGATCCGCTTTCATATTTCCTAATTGTCTCATGCGAAGCCATTGTTGTCTGTGATAGCATGCATTGATACGGGCAAAGACAGGTGACGATAAGACACTTGTTTTCTTTTTTAAATGCCCCGCGCCGGGGCCCCCTAGTGGCCGGGGCCCGGGGCAGCAGCCCCTTTGCCCAATGCCCAAACGCGGCCCTGACCCTATCTTGTAAACAGAGACAGTAGTCTACAACATCTACAGTAGTCTACAACAGTATGTAGCTTCTAAAATGTTCACAGTTATAGTTTTGCCATGTAATTTATGATTTAAAAAAATCCAAAAGGAAAGAAAGCAACTACAGATAAAAAACACATGATGGTAGAAAATAAAATAAATAATTAATGCATGTGTTTCAAACAGCATTATTTAAAGAATTCAATTAACAAACAGGCTGACAACAAATGTTGAATGATGGATTTGCAACTATTGAAACAGAGTGATTTACAACCATTTACTAACCATTTAAAGTCTGCAATTCTCCTAAAATATACATTGTGGAGGCACATATGTATTTCTTTATTCCATTATTTGTAATACATATTAGTGGTAAATTTAGAAAATTTTGCAATTGTGCATGTGTTTAGAAAACAATGCAACTGGTATTAAATTAGATCCTTGAGTGTTGATGAGTGTACATATTGTGAATGTGGATAATACAGTGTGATTTTTGAATGGTAAAAGTTGCAATTGGTGAAGAAACTTTTTGAGAGGTGGATAAACTGTGTTTATTTGCGTTTAGCCTCCAACAGCCCTGCTGGTGCTATAACAACACATAGTTCAATCTAAAGGCTTAAGTAGAAGTCAACGATATATATAAAGATACTACAGTATCTTTAATAACGTTCTTCAGAACCATTGGCAAAGCGATGAATGCACATCCGTAAACATAATCATGCAATGTTTTTATCTTTTTCTATGACAGGAATCTCAACAGCAGGTGTTTAATATTCCTATTTATTTCCTGCATTTACATTACACAGCCAATTTGTATGCTCTATGATGACCTCTAAACAGTGGTGCAGTGGTTTGTGGTAGACAGGTCATCACACACAGATAATTATAATTAAGGGAATCCCACAAAAGCAACGCGTCAAGTTGGAGCCATATATCATTGTCTGTGGTATGTGTGGCACATCATTCATTTTGGTAAAGAAACCTAATTTCACATTTTGGATACTAATGTGGGCATGTAATAACTGCATGTTGTACAGTAGTGGTCAAAAGTCTTTGCAAGTTTTGTGTTTCACAAACTTTGCTGCTTCAGTATTTTCGGATTTTTTTTTTTTTTTCTCGTTTCACATGTATACTGAAGAACAATGATTTTGCATGACCACTTCAGTCTGCTCTTCACTCATTCACAGTCCTCAGTCCTCATTCACACTTTCCCCTGTACTGATGACTGTGATTATACGGAAATGTTGTTGGCTGGTCATTTGTGCCAGGGCTGAAATACAGTGAAAATTGTATTTCAGCTGAAGCAGCAAAATTTGTGAAACAAAATTTGTTTCACTACCAAAACCTTTGGCCAAGACTGTAAACTTAAAAATATTAGCATCTGGTTATATAATATAAATATACTATATCAGCCAACAATACCATACCATAGCATAACAATGCTCAGTTATCTCTGTGTATTAAAGATTAGATTCAAGATAAACTAGAACTTCTTGATTATTTTCTCCAAAGGGCAAGTTCAATTTTACATTATTGTCCTGCTCTCCTCTTTCCCTTACTTTATTGAATTATTATTGTTATTAACAATAATACAGTGATTTATTCATTTGCAAAAGCCCAATAAAGACAATTTCAATAATGAAAAGCCACTGGCTGTGCCATTCTGCCCTTGTTTGGACTTGACCCGAGTTAATGGGGCCAATGTGTGTGTGTGCCTCTGCAGATGGCTGGCCCTTCCTTAAGAACAGGTAGCAACCCCCCATGGGAGTGAGGTGAAAGGGCTCGAGCTTTGTATGCTCTGTTCTCAACCTGTATCTTCTCAATAGCATCCCTTCCCCCCAAACACACACACACACACTCACCCACCTACACACATACATACAGACCCTCACGCGCGCGCACGCACGCACGCACGCACGCACGCACGCACGCACACACGCACACACACACACACACACACACACACACAGTTTCTGTTGTAATGTGTACACATCTATTACCAACCCTATACAAACCATCTGTTTGCACAGACAGACAACTGCACATAAAATGTATCTTTTTGTCCCTTTTATCATAAACACAATGGCTTATGTAACATAGCTCACAAATGCTCCTCAAATAAAAGTTTCTACAAACAGCGTTCCCTGGCAATGTCTGTCTGCGTGATTTATGTCCTTCCATTCCTTCAGCTCTCTGTGGCTCATCCAGTCGCTGGAAGAAGTTTGAGGCAAAACTGAACTGCCTAAATTTTCTTGAGAATCTCGAAGAAAGGCGTTATTATGTGCAACCAAACCACAACTATCCATTTTCCCCGGGTCTGAAACTTACGACTGCTTTTTCTATTATACAAATTGTACAAATAGTTTTTTCAGTATTGTCTCACAGTTCCCACAGTTGGAATGATGCCAAGTCATCTATTTTGGGTAAATTTCTAATAGAATTCAAAGTACATTTAAAACAATTTACTGCATTAGTGTCTCTCATGCAAGTTATTTTAACTGCCAAACGTTCAACTGTAGATGTGACATTTCAACAATAGTCCAACAATGGCCTCTAAACTTTTAAATGGTGGCAATTACTATGGGGTAGGGCGCAGGCATGATTAAGTCATTACTTAGTAGTATGTGACCATCCTCTTAAGCCCCTGGCTAGCTCTGAATGCATGGCTTGAGAGGGGCATTGTCTGGTCCATGGCTACGCAAAGACTCTGGCCTTTTGTACAGGCAGATGTCTGTGAGTTTGGCGTGCCCAGGGTTGAACAATAAACAGATTCGTGGTCTCTGGGGCCGCATACACAATGCGGCGACACAGGTGTGTGTGAGACACTAACTTTGCATAGCCACGCTGCCAGACGAGAAAAGGTCGGTTTGCCTGGGCGAGCTCGGCAGAGTTCATGACCACTAGCCATGGCGGCCATTGTTGCCAGCTGCATTGTGAACGTTAGGGAGACTGATGGGTCTCTTTCACCCGCACTTTCTGTGAATGTGTCAGTATTTACAGATGGGATTTAGACCAACTCATAGTTAATGACCAGAGAAAAGGACCCGCAGGGATTGTTTAAAGAAGAGAGAGCATCGGCTTGTGATTCGGTCTTTGGCCCATGGTTTGTTTTGTTGTTGTATTAAAAAGATCAACCCTTGTGTAAATAAAGAGGGAATCATGATATAATGGACAAACAAACAGGTAGTCTGGGGTTATAGAAGAGAAAAACACAGAAAGAGGAGGAAAGACAAAGAGAAAACGAGAGAGAACAAAAGGGTAAATGAAAGCTTACATTGTAGCGTGGTCCAGTCGTCTGTCGTGAACGTTTTTCAGCCAACAGGTCTTTGACTGTGTGCTTCACCCTTACTCCCTGGTAGACTCGCCTGGAGTACTCTGGGAAAGTTAAAAAGACAAATCATGTTTGGAAATGTTTGAGGAAAACCAATACGACACAGCAAATCCAGGAAGGAATGGAACCAGTGGATATGATACACAAATGAGTTATGAGTCAGTTATGAATGGAACCAGTGGATATGATACACAAATGACAGTTATGCGTCATTTGGTGTCAGCATAACAAGGCCAATGTACTGTAATAACACTGTCCTTCAGAGAATCATCTTGTATGTAAATGACATAGTAACGTGTGCCATTCTGTGAAACACTCATAAAGAATCGAGGACCATATCCACACGGGCCGATCTACGGATCTCCACCTCTGTGAATAGGCTTACAGGGCTTAAGCTTGACCCAGCAGCAGCAGCTCATCTTTGAGGTTCATTTACTGATCTTGTCCAGCGATTCTCCCTGCAACTCACACAGAGGAATGCTTGATGTATTTCTCAAAGGGTTCCTCAATTAATCAACCAATCAATCCAACAACAAGAGTGGCCTGTGCAGTGTCCAGCACAAACTTCAAATGCCTGAGCTGAACAGTAAACTATTTTGTCTATTTCCAAACATCTGTACAATTCAAAGACTGCCTAATTCCCAAGGGAGCTGGCAAAGTGCCGCAGCGCCACTGGCCTATTGACTATCACTAGAGTGGACACTCATAGGAGTCCTCGTAGTAGGATTTAGTTTCTCCTTCAAAAGTGTCATGTCCAAGCAGGGCCATTGCAGCAAATTACTTCATCGACTGTTTTGCTGTCTTCAATGGTTCATCAGTAAGGATTTATCCATTGCTAAGGTTATACAGAGTAAAGCTGTGAATACACAACACTGTATCGACAGATGTCTGAAATGCTAAAGACAGCTAAGGAATTACTGCTTTTCATACTATTCACACTGCACATACACTTATTCTTACTACTCTTATAATGTTACTGTTTCTGCACTACAACAGTTCTGTGACCACACTGCACATAGCTGTACATACTGTACATATTTGTCTATACGGTTCATACTGAATATGTCTATATTATTATGACAGCCTTGCAGCGAAGCGGCGGTCATATAGGTTTAGCCAGAGTTTTTTTTTTTCTTCAGTAATTTTGTGTCAACGATTCCCGGGACATTGAAAGACCGGGTTGCGCTAAACTTGTTGGGCATGTAGCCCCACAAGGATGACACAGAACTATTGTTTTTCGACCTCCCCCCCACCCCCCGCCAGACTGGACCCCCCGAAAGGAGGATAGGGCGGACAGTTTTCTGTGAATATCTTGAGAACCGTGGGGCCTAGGAAGACCACATCCCATAACCACTCATTTGTATAGTGCCACCTAGTTAAAAATGAAAAGGCAAAAAACGAGGTGTTGTAATCACAGGTATCTCTGGCTGCACAAAATCATTTTGACACCCTCTGAATGCATGCAAAGTTTTGTGGAATTCCATTCATGGGGGGCCATAAAATAAATTAATTTACACACACTTACACACACATACACACAAGCACAGACAGACAGACACACACACACACACACATTCACATGCATGAACACACACACACACACACACACACACACACACACACACACACACACACACATAAACACACACACACACACACACACACATGAACACAAACACACACACACACACACACACACACACACACACACACACACACACACACACAGACATAAAGACACACATACACACACAGTAGGCATGTAGGCATACGTATGCACATGCATACACAGGCACGCACAGACTCACACGCATACATACACACACACAAGCACTGACACAAGCACATGCATGCACACACACACATAAACACAAACACGTACATGCACGCATGCACAAACACACCCACGAGTTTCAAGTTCAAGTTCAGTAACGTAAGCGTTGGCAGGTGTCGAGAGGCAAGGCAAGTTGCAGCTCAAATTCTCATATATTTGTGAGGATACAGTCAGTTTCTACATGTCTTTGTACATATCCTACTGTAAATAAAACCGTAATGTGGAGTTACAGAGTTTGTGACTTGCTTTTGTTTCAGTTGTGTATTTAGGCTAAGTTGTAGCCAGATAGCTCGCTCTATAACTAGTCTGGCTACATTATTCTAATGCTAAGCCATTTGATAGTCTTCCCCACCAGGGGAGATTCAAAATAAAACAGCAAGGCAGGTGAACGTACAGAACAGTCACAGAAGGCTACCAAATAGCCTAAACTCCCCTCAAAGTGAACTGATAAAATGTTGCATCTAGCCTAGCCAGCTGCCATGTCTCTATACTCTATACTCTTTGGTCTATTCTGGGTTTTGGGATCATTTTTGCCCTCAAAGAACAATATAGCATCTTAATAATATTAATTTAATATTTTACCATTTTATCAAAACTTCCCCTATTCCAAAGAGCAGCAAGCACCACTGACACAAACACAAACACACGCACACACACACAAACACACACACACACATACACACACACACACACACACACACCAGAACCCCCATACACCCATTCACAAGCGAACACACACACACACACATACATACACACACACGCACAGACACATAAGAAACACACACAAATGCAGGCAAGCAGGCAGACACACACACACACATACACACACACCATTACCCCCACACACACACTCACAAGCGAAAACACACACAGAGAAGCACACAAATACACAAAAGCAAACGCACACATGCACACTCATTTACATACACAAAAGTTGCAAGAGTAGGGGATGGAGTAGGAGATGGAAACAAATTGATTTATTTTTGAGGAGAGAATGTGCAGGACTGAGCGGCGGTCATATTTTGTACCGATTTGCGGTACATCTAGTACAAGCACAGACACACAGACACACACAAACAAACACACACACACATAAGCACAGACTCTCACACACAAGTTTTCGCTTGTGAGTGTGTGTGTGGGGGTAATAGTGTGTGTGTGTGTGTGTGTGTGTGTGTGTGTGTGTGTGTGTGTGTGTGTGTGTGTGTGTGTGTGTGTGTGTGTGTGTGTGTGCGTGTGTGTGGCCTACGGTTCTCAAGATATTCACAGAAAACTGTGTCGGGGGGGCGACGGATCAAAACAAAAACAATAGTTCTGTGTCATCCTTGTAGGATGCGGTCTTTTTGCGGCAGACATCATAAATGTAAATATAAATGAATACAGTTGTAAATGTAGAGTTTTGTCTTATTTTCTCTACAGAGTAGGGTAATCAACCATGATAATGTCCATAGTGTTTTTCTATAGTACTTAGTCTATTATCCAAGTCCTAATGGTGGATGATGCAATATGTTTATCCTAGATGTTCATTGATGGTGGAAACATTCCATATTTAAAGAGCCTTTGGCAATAGTATGTATGGTATTAGATTCATAAAGGAAAACCTTTACAGTTCTCAAACTCATGTGACAATTTGTTCCATTCAAAGCTGCCAGACTTTCACAAAACAGAGGACCATCAATTTAAAAAAGGGTTTTCAAGAAAACACACTTAAGACAACACTCTGTGACCGACAAACATATTTTAAGAAGTTTACACAAAGTTTACACATTGGTGCTGTATACTGGTCATGACCAGTTTCCTTCCACACAACTGCCAACAGTACTCCACTATCAGTTCAGTCAGTCCCAAAGCCCAAAGACAATCAAGTTACACACATAGAAGTTGCAATGTAATAATGACAATAGCATAAACTATATCACCACACACATATTAAGACATACTATATAATGTCACTGAGCCATATTTGAACCAGAATAGCCTTTTAATTCCTTACCAGTTTCCATGGTGCCAACAGTTTCAGGATGCCTTGTGTGAAAACGCTTCCTTTGACCGTAAGTATGGATGAGCAATATGGGGAATGTACATCATACCATTGTCAGGAAGCAATCCTCTGCACAGTACTTTTACACCTGTGGACAGGCACAGCAGTTTTTGAAGTGACCTTTATCATTTGGTTACATGCAAATGAATGGCAAGACGTTTCTGAAATATTTGCATCAAAGTTCTAGATAAGTGGAAGGAGAGCCGGGTGCCCAACATCACCAGTGGATACGGGAGGGCAAGGCACCATGGGTAAAACAGAGACAGATACTTTAGCAGGAATTATGTGATAGTGAAGTAATAATCGTCACTCAGGTCACTATAATTTACTTCATACAGAATGTAAATCATTTTATTTACTGCAATACAGTCTAGGAATTTGAATTGGTGGAACACAGCACAAGGGAAAATGTAAAACTATAAGTCAAACTGAATAAAACTGGAACTAGTAGAAAAAAATAAAATAAAATAAATACAAACACATTTTGCTGCTGCATTTGTGTGCTACTGCACATGTGGTCCAAAGAAGGAGTAGGTGTCCTAGTTGCACAGCACAATCCAAATTGTTTGTGCTTTAATTGTATTCTCTCTCTGTGTGTGTGTGTGTGTTGAGGGAACAGGCTGCTTAGACGAGCTTAGTCACTGGTGAACAAACAAATACAGCCTTGACAGCCAACTCAGTGCTGTAATCTGTTTATTTAGTCCATCTAAGCTATTTCCAGGTCAATATTAGCTTAGATGTGACAGTATCAAAACGATCTCAGGTATTTAAACACAGGCTTAGAAACTATTCAAAAACCTATAGCCTTAACTTGTATGAATGGCAATCAGCCACAACTAACTGTTGCCTATAGTGTATGTCTCTGTGCCTCAAACTTGCAACTACAAAGTCTTTAACATGACTCATGAGGCATGTAAAGCATTTACTGTCAGACATTGCTGCTCCACAATAAACAATAACATTGAGCAGGTTACTATGTCATTGTGCATTAGCAACAATGACACATAGGGGATTGACACTTCCAGGAAACAAGGAAAGGAAACGTATGAAAGCTATGAAAAGCTATTACCAGCAAAGGTATGACCTTTATAATACAAAATTGATGAACAGAAAGGAGAGTAAATGGCTGTCTAGCCAATTCACAAACTGCTAAGCTGAACAATGATGGCATATATTCAAATGATGTTTATTATTATTAACAATAAGAAGAAAGGGATGGAAATTTATTAGTATACAAGCGCCGTTGAATGAAGTTGAAGAAAGAACAGATGACAACATTAAAAAGAATCAAACGTTTAGCGATCATGAAATAATACCATACAAGATGTAAACAAGCAGGGAGATAATAAAGATCAGTAGTTCTACTCAAACTACTTGTGCACGTGACGTAGGCTATGGAAGATTGGTCAAATCTAGGAAGTAGGAAAGTTTAAGTGAATGACGTGAAAGTGAAAGTAAGACATTCGAAAGGCCAACAAAAGTTGAGGTTTCTTTTGGTAGTAGCCTACAAATACTTTCACCACAAAAAAATCGCTCTAAATAACGATTCTGTTGTCTTTGAAAGGTTCCCTTATTGACGCATTGAACTGCAATTTGGATTAACACCTGCTTTTACAAGGCGGAAGTATTTAGGCGCAGAATAGACGTGCGATTTCAGGAGCAGTCTATACATACCGCGGAACACATAATTAGGCGCTCTTTACTCTTCCCCTCCCATCTTTTTACGCGAAACTCCCACTTTCCCTTTCCCCTGGATCCTCCCATGAATGCATATGCATGACATGACAAACGCAATCTGCCACTTTCAGCTCCCGCGGCACTTTGCGCTTTTACATGAGTGCGGCCTGTTTGTACATCTAGCAATGATTTTACACGCACATTGCGAAACAAATACGCCTGAAGTGGGCGCAAAAGCGTTAGTACATCTGGCCCAGAAAGCACTGTTTTGTTAGAAGACTTATGACTATATGTCCATGTAGGACATAGGCTATGTGTGTAGGGGAGAGGGATCCACAGATAAATACATTCCTCAGCTCTAATGTAAGGATTCATACCTTCTAAACATGCTCTGTCACTTACAGAAGAGCTTGGCCTTCCTATCCACATTAGCCAAGATCTGTGAAAAGAAAATAATTCAATCTCACACCATATTCATCATAACACCGTCATACTCAGTTCCTCTGAAACTAAAGAAATAGTCATAGATCTGAGGAGGAGACACTGGGCTGTATTTTGGGTCACCAGCGCATGGCGTAAAGTTCGTTATTCACCGGCGCAAAGTTGAATTCGTTATTTTGCACCTTTATTTTTTAAGCATTGCGCCCAGGGGTGTGGCAATTAACAACCTAGGGAGGGACCTGGCGCATTGTCTAAAAATCGCTATCATACACCACCTAAACCTGGTCAGAAGTCAATGGCGAGTTGTTCATATGCTATTTTAAGAGCGCATGTCAACAGTCATATTGGCAGGTGCACGCACCATCCTTCTATCATTCATGAATCCACACCAGCGCACGTCCATGCAAAGCATTACAAATTGCACGATTACAATGGTAAACATAATTAGAATAAAGATATTACGAAATACTGTACATCTCATGATGAGTAGTTATTCACCATCATTTGCAAAGTGATTAGGGGAGAGGCGAGAGACACATATGGAGCACAGCTGAAGACGCACTGTCACGAGATATAAGCAACTCCTCTGCAGGATAAATGTTGTTTTATTCAGTCATTTGAGCAACATTAGGGTAAGTGTTGCATTTTCCAGCCTATGTTTTCGATGGTAACCCATTGTCAGTCAATAGTGAAAGTAACTGCATATAACTGTCTTGTCGTTGACTGACTCCTTGGTGAAGTTAGTTTCACTTTGCCAATGAGTTCAAATAATAGATGAGTGCAAATGCGTGAAGGCTATGCTAGGCTTTAGTAAAGCATGGTTTAAGAATGACTATTCCATAAGGTCTCGCAAGCAGCCTCCTTCAAATGCGCCGTTGAATGCCAAAATACCGATGCATTTATTTGACATATGGCGCGTTGCGCCGTTAAAGGGAATGACAGATGTCATTCTCATTGGTTTAAAATGATGTTACGCCCCAAACACACCCATATGACTGATTAAAAGACCTAGGAACACCTTGTTACGCCATGCGCTCCACTTTTGAGAACGAAACCCCTCCCAATGTGAACTGAACATCCTACTAAATTTGAATAGACTTTTGACGAGTGACGATGCACTTTAGAATGTCATGATAGGGCCCCCACTGTTAAAGAATCAGTCCGTTTCTCTGGCAGACTTCAAATTCCTTGCTTGGTACATGCAGCAGTAATCTGAAATAGGACATTAAAAGCAGCAACATCAACAAAAAGACCTGGCAAAGACTGCACTTCCTCAAGCTACTGAAGGCATTCCATGTCAACAAAGGCCTGCTGGTACACATTTATAAAACCAATGCAAAGAGCATCCTGAATTATTCTCTGAATTAATCTGGAATGTGAGCTTAGACAGTCAAATAAAGAAGAACCCTATCACCAATTAGCCTACAACTAGCCTATGGCTAGAAGAGAGCTAAATGCTAACTGGAGTAACTCACTTCCAGTGAGTTAAGACTAACAGTGTCAGACTGAGTTATTGCATACACAGAGACGAGAAGGGTATGCATCCTCTCATTCAACTCTGTGGTCGATGGCAAATAAGTTCATGTACCCCAAAATTCGACTCAATTCAAACTCAAAACTTATGAAGGCATCAACTCCAGAGTTCAGGGATCATCCAATCACAAACAGCATTGGAGTCAGGACTGTCACTGATTATCACCCTTTGTGTATTCACACCTCAATAATCCTTGCAATGTACAATGACGTGTAGGCCAAACATCACCACTGTTTTGGAATTAAGCAGCTCTTGCAATTTTATTCCATAGGAAAAAAGACAATCTAACCAGCAACCACACACACACACAGACACACACATACTACAAAGCACAAACAATACAGTACTTTTCATTTAAACAGCCAACAGGAGATGACACATTACTCTGTGTTAAAGCAAAGAAATGACTGGAATGCCTATTTAAAGAAAAAAAGTGCAAAAACATGATAGGCTAAACAGTGATAGTGATAGATAAGGCATAAACAACACAACACAACACATTGATTACATTATCATCAATGCACTTTCACAGTGGGAAATTCATTCATTACTTCTGCCAGTAAGACAACCTCTGTGGCATTTGGTCATGTGTGCTGAGTGCTCTACAGACTCTACTGGCTGCGTCCTGTATACATTAAGGCCTCTCCTGTGCTGGGGTATCTATTTATTGATTGTATTTATTATTATTAACATTTACAGGAGCACAAATAAATACACAAAGTTAATAAATACACAAAAACGACAATGCAAAGGGGATTATCTGGCAACGTTAAGACAGATTTCTTCTGTGACTTCTACTACTTGGGGACGACCTCTTTAAGGTATGAGTTAATGGCAATCAGTGTGGACATAGCTCTTCAAAAATAACTGCTAGATTGTGTATTTCAAAGGAAAGTGTAAAATGCTGTATAACTTAAGTTTCATTGTGAAGTACAAGATGACACACTGAAACACGTCACAATGGAGTTAGTAAACAAAGCTTAGTGGTATGTTGCTGTGACCACTTGTTTTCAAATAAGGCTCCTGTAAACAAATCCGCTAAAGATCACTAGACACAAGAGATCAGGCGTGAACCAGCAAAGAGAAGGGGAACAACCCACAAAACATCACACGTTCTAGAGTTCTGCAATAGCATTGGTCTTAAGTGTAACCCTAATTCAAATTCTTGTCTCTGTGTTTGTTTGCTCATAATTGGGGAATCAGTCGGAGACGTTGAATGTGGGAGTGTGAGGCTACATGCTCCGGAGCTTCAGATAAGACCCTGAAGGGAGAACAATATCCAGAACAAACCCTGAAACACGCCACACTCTGCAGTTAGGAGGGAAACACTGCTCACGTCTGTGCTAACAGAGTGTATACAAAACGGTTTGAAGTTAGAGCAAACTGCTCTCTGGTACTGAAATCACTCCTAAGTCTTTTCTAGAGGTTGTAAGGACATGCAAGGGTGCATGCTAGCCTGCTAGCAGTCATGCTAACTTCAGAAATACTTGTTACCATGGTATTGTCCTCAAACTATTGCCTCAGTTTCTGAATTTAAAAGCCCACTGAGCACATCAACATGTCTGCACATGACAGACAATAACACAATATCAGAGACACCCATGTGAGTGAAACTACACCAGACAGGAATGTGTGGTGTGAGTATATGTGAGTGTGAGTGTGTGTGTGTGTGTGTGTGTGTGTGTGTGTGTGTGTGTGTGTGTGTGTATACACGTGTGTGTATGTAATCCTAAACGCTCGTCATGGCAGGAGCTTGTCTGCGTTCTTGGAGAGGCTGTGCAGTAGAGATTTCTGGAAGGCCTCCTCGGACACCTCTGGAATGAGAAACTCCAGGAGCAGGTCCCATATGGAATACACCAGGTGCCTGTCAGGGGCAGGTAGACACACAGCACATGCACAGGTGAGCGAGCGCACAGGACAGGTGAGCTAAAGGCAAGGCAGACATCCCAGAGAGCAAGGCCCCATCTCCCTATGAAGGACTGGAAAACATGACTCAATTTGGTTCACTTTCCCATTAGCTCACAATGGAACTATTAAACAGATCCCAACGTTCCAAGCTGCATTTGCTCCTTACCACACACACACACACAAGTGGAAAAATACTTTACAACCACAACATACAATTTAGATGGAACCTATAGGTGGATAGGTGATTTATGGAAAAGTATTGCTACCATAGTTCATGAATAGGAAGTAATATTAAACCATATGTTTGGCCATAATCATGGGTAAATTTAGTTAAATGTTGAAAATCATGTTAACAGTTAACTGACAAGCTTGACCAGCACATATAATTTCAGTATAATCATATCATCAAAACAGGGGAAAGTGTGAAGGAGTGCCCTTATCCACGCTGACCCCAAAAGTACATGAATGTAGCTCTGAATGCGTACAAGTCAGCTGAAATCACTATCATCCTGACTGAATTATAAGAGCAGACTGACTATAAAGGTGTCTCATGTGAAAGGAGAAAAATAAATCATATAATTTAATAATTAAAAATAAAATAAGTTTGTGAAACACAACATTTGTGTCACTGCCCAAACTTCTGGGCACAACTGCACATTACATAGGAAATAACAAGGGACCATAAAGGCAATGAGACGTGGCCGATAGTTCTACAGCCATGCAAACCCGTACCTGTTTATGTGGGGGTCCTGCAGAGAGTCCAGCACAGTCGTCCATGACAGTCTGTACCGCTCAGAGCCCAGCAAGTCAGACACCAAGTCTGGGGGAAATGTAAACAGCTGAGGGCGTCATGACAACAGAACCACCACCCTATTTTAGTGCATTTTCTTTCTGCAATGGAACATCCACTTTCAGTCCATTCTATGCTGATGAAATACTGAGTGGGACTATTTAGAGTTTTGTGTTTTATAGGAACTTGACATATTACCAACCGTCACGTATGTCCAACCTCTTATGTGTATGTGTCACTTAATATTCATTTCTATGGACCCTTTCAACAAGGTAAACAAAAACAATGCTTGAACATTCTATTTGGGCCCCAATCTACTTCCTCTGCATTAAGATAACATATGGAATGTTAAAAAGGAAGTCTTGTGGGGCCAACTATGATGCTGATAATGAAAATTCCATGAAAGGGTCTATACAAACCAAGACGGCGGATTCCAAAAGAAACGCAAGCACCCACACCATACGTTTATCTAAATTAGCTATGTACCAAAAATTACATTTTATCGTGACTCAAAGAGCTGTAAACAGTGTTGTAAGGCTGCGTGTACAAATCCGCTTGGAGCTCCAGTGGAATTTTGAATTGCTGACGAGAATTCTCGGGCTAACCGTTGATGTGCTGTGAGAAAGGTTGAGAATAAGCACCCACCAGCCCAGCACTGAACTCTGAGGTGGTAAACAAATCAGATATTTCAGGCAGTAAGCCCCGGTAAGAACCAAACCAGATTTTGTTCAAATCTACACACCTATGGCTACTGAAAAATGTAAGGTTAATTTAGCAAATGTTATTTTGAAGTATTAAAAAACATTGTTGTTTTAGAATTTTCGAATGAAATGGTTGGTAATTAGCACGTTTACGATGTGTGTGTTTACTGTGTGTGTGTGTGTGTGTGTGTGTGTGTTGGTACCTGGGAGCAGCTTCATGAGGCAGTGCAGGGATTGCCTGCGGGTCTCCTCCCTCTCCTGGAGGCTGCGTTGGGGGCGGGGCAGGACTGGGAGACGCCCTCCGGGCCAAACCGCCTCCTGCAGCACGCGCAGGTACGTTACCCAGTACTGAGTGCAGGTCAGATTACACACCTTTACCTCCAGCCACCTGCACACACACACATGCACGCATACACACACGCACGCACACACACACACACACACACACACACACACACACACACACACACACACACACACACACACACACCTGAATGAGTTTGTTTGAGGATGAGCTTGCTATGGGATTTTCACCTGAATCCTATCTGTAATAATTCTTCCAGACACTTTTCTTTCATTTCACCTGCATTCTCCTTGTCTCTATTCTTGACAGATTTATTTAAATCTTCACTGGTGCCATCTGGACTTAAACGTTGCTTTTACAAAGACATACAACAGTAAACATTGGGTAACACTTTACATCAAAGTATCTACATACGAGTGACATGACACTGTCATAACTTAAAGTTAACCTAACCCTAACCCATCATGACAAAAACCGAATGACACCTGACAGAAACGAGTGACAGAAGCGTTGTCATAAACGGTTATGACTTGTTTATAATGTTTATGACACGTTCATGACCGTGTCATGTCACTCTTATGTAACCAAACATTGTTTTGCCACCCTGGGCCCTCAGTAGAGCAGCCCTGCATATGTTGCACCGCTATCAATCTAGGTTGACATTGGTCTTCATGCAGTGACTCAGAATAATCAATACATTCTCTCAAATACATTACAAGGAAAGTAACAAACCTGTTTTGAAAATGTAAGGAATAAAAAGTACAGATATTACTGTTAAAAAGTGTGGGAATGTGAAATTAAAAAGTTGCCAGAAATATAAGTACAGATACCTGAAAATGCAACTTAAATACAGTAACAAAGTATTTGGACTTTGTTACTTCCGCCCTCTGACCAGGGATTCAGTGACAAGCCAGGTGTAAGATAACCTTCCTCAGAAGGCCGTAAGGAAGGTGCGGTCACACACCGATCACACACAGACTGGCTCTGTGTGTTAGAGGGAAAGGAAAACCCCCGCCATAAAACTAGGACACTGTGCCACTTCCTCCTCTTCACTGTCAGGGTGCAAACACACTAACCTCTCTCCCCCACAGCACAAACCCCTCTCCCCCACACAGCACTGACCCCTCTCCCTCTTACCCCCCACACAGCACTAACTCCTCTCCCCCACACAGCACTAACCTCTCTCCCCCCCACACAGCACTGACCCCTCTCCCCCCCCCCACACAGCACTAACCCCGCTCTCCCCCACACAGCACTAACCTCTCTCCCCCCCACACAGCACTGACCCCTCTCCCCCCCACACAGCACTAACCTCTCTCCCCCCACACAGCACTGACCCCTCTCCCCCCCACACAGCACTGACCCCTCTCCCTCTCCCCCACACAGCACTAACCTCTCTCCCCCCACACAGCACTAACCTCTCTCCCCACACCATCACCCCACCCCAACACAGGGCCTTTTCTTTGGTCTGGGATGCGTCTGCGGTCACCCTTCCCTGTCCAGATAAAAAAAAGTCCCCGTCTCTGCCTGGTGCATGTAGCCAGAGGCTAACTGCATCTATACATTCTATTGGGCTCTAATTAAAATGGAGACAAAAGCTAATTTCATAATGCTGCAAAATCTATTTGCTAGTTCAATACCAAGATCCTAAGCATAAATGTCAGTCAGCCAGCTTGATGCTTCCACAGGCCATGAGATAGCTTTAGCTCATGCACCAGATACTTTGCTCATTGAGAAACGTTGCACAAATTGTGGTTAGTGGTTAACAGCTCATGTCTATATTCATCATGAATACGCCATATTCAGACAGTGCAACTTAATGATTAAGAAATAATTTCTCAAATGATTTAACAAGCCAAGAAAAACAGAAGATGACAGAGTATACACAAAGTGTGAACTCTGACCCCTGCAGGAGGTATAAAGTACTAACAGGAAATCATATGGTTAATCCATTACTTCATTAGATTCTCTGTGCATCTCCCGCGAAGTCCAGCTGCTACTCCTACAGTTTCAATCTGACATAATCTCAGAAGACTCTTGAGCAACCACGTGTACGGTGGTAGTGTAGTGGTTAAGGAGCTGGGCTAGCGTGCAGTAGCCTGAAAGTTGTCGGTTCAATTCCCGGCTTCCACCGCTGTGCCCTTGAGCAAGGCACTTAACCCCAAGTTGCTCCGGGGACAATGTGATCCCTTGTAATATAGCTGACATATGTAAGTCACTTTGGTCAAGAAGTGTCTGCTAAATGTAATGTAATGTAATGTAATGTAACCAATCTGCCACCTTGGTTCATTCTCCACTAAATTTCTCTGAGTATGATTATTATCCTACATAATATTAGGACGATCAGACCTTATCTAATATGCCACACAACGTCTTATACAGACCATGGTTTGGACGAAAGTGCTAAAAACTATAAACTATAAACATAAAAATAATGTGTCATGCTAGCTGAAATGTTTGGCAAACACACTTGAGCCCCTCCTCAGTGTAGCTTTTACACACGACCCTTGTTTTGTGTTCCAGGAATTCTTTTTATATTTACATAACAACCAGAATTTGTACGTGTGACTATATGTGACATATGAAAATGCTGATGTTGATCATAGACTGTATATATAGAACTATAGATCTATATAACAGTCTATGATGTTGACAGAACGTCAATTGAAACTGACAGAAATTGACAGGCAACATTAAACAGCTTTGCTTTGAGATTTGCTATGCTATCCATTTAGCCTTTACACTATATATTTTTTAACATTGACATGTCCCTACACAGTTTCCAAAGAAAGCCTTTCAGATGCATGAGGCCCCTGCTTTGCTGGATGGATTCAAATGTCTGTAACTGAATGCTGCTGTTTAGCTTCATATTAGATGTGTACAGGTGTGTCCTTGCCTGTCGATGAAGGTGCCAAAGAGAAGGTGCAGAGTTCTCTGGATGTTCTCGGTGCACAGCCAGCTCCACTGGTCCTTCATCAGCATACACAAGACATCCAGGGCCACATCACCCACTGCAGTCTCCAGCACTACTGAAGACACACACACACACACAAATGCAAACACAAACACATAAACACAAGAGGCTGTAACGGTTGAAAATGCTAATAACAGGAAAATGCTAATAACAGAAATGGGAGGCCATCTTTGTAATGTCCATTTTATGGCAGCTGTTTACTGATGTGTTTTTAAGCTTCCAGCCTCCCTTTGGGTAACCCTGTGTTTCACGTCACAACACTGGGAATTGTTGGTAATTCCCTTGAGTAAAGTCTACATATATGGCACAGAAAGGGTGCAGGCGACCCCTCATGCACTTCCTAATCTCACAGAGGGTAAGCCCTTAACCCTCATGCATTTAGTGTGATCATACTTTAAAGTCTGTGAGTCTGTGAGTGTCGACATTGACATTCAGCTTTTGAGGGTGTGACTGTCTACCACTCAGCAAGCAATAATGAGTGTTGGATTACACCGCCCTCTGGTGTGCTTACAAAGAAACTGCATGCTCAGTCTACCGCTCTAACTCATGAGGGCCTCTCAGGAAGACCTTTGAGCTTCGTTTCCTGAAGCGAAGAATGAAAACAGCAAGGGGAATACCCAACCTTGAAGGGAAGCACATTTATTCTGAGAAAACATAATAGTTAATAAAGAAATAAATATTATTAGTAATTGCTGTACTGTAAATGGAATAATTCATTAACTACATAAAAAGCCAAGGTGGGACACGACACAGCACAAAGTGTTCAATAACATTTCTTAAAACATGGTCACAATGCAGTGAACTAACCAAATGGGAATGGCCAAAGCAGGGGAAGCAGTACAAGGTCTAAGCCAGCTAGATAAAAGCTAGCTAGTTAAATAAATGTCTTCAAACCTGAACTTAGAGTCCTAGATCGTCCACAGTCCTGTCCCTCCATATTCAGTTTGAGACCACCCTCTCCTTTAGAGCCAGTCTCCTGTAAACTAGTCTTGACCACAAGAATCTCCTGCTCCTGAATGAAGGTCTCGAGTCCAGCCACAGAGAGACCATTGAACACCTGTCACAGGTGTGGAGATTTTAAGGGAACAATTTAACAACTTAACCTCAGATCCACAATAATAAAGAACTTAATTCAACACAATTATGCAATAGCTCTCTCTCTCTCTGTCTCTCTCTCTCTAACACACACACACACACACACACACACACACACACACAGAAAGAGAGAGAGAAACAAAAAAGAAAGAGAGAGAGAGAGAGAGAGAGAGAGAGAGAGAGAGAGACACACACACAAACACCTTCTGCTACCCTTTTCAGATCATAGTTTGAGAGAAAAAGATATTTAACACAATTCAGTTAAAATTTTCATAATAGTCTAATAACTATGCTGGGATCTACATACCGTGCTTGCCTCATCAAAGCAGTACAACACTTTGGGCATGATATCTGTTACAATCAGAGCAGGAGCAGTTTTACTGGAGAACCTCAGTCGCGACCTGAACACGAAGACAAAGTAGTGTACAGGTTTTCAGTGTTTCATTCATTCATTCATTCATTCATTCATTCAATCAATCAAATCATTCATTCATTTGATTTAAGATCACTTTGACATGCACACATCTTGACAGATACACAGAGAAACACCAGTGCTAAGAGCCTCTGAGGTGACGTACTTGGATTTTTTGTCAGAGGTCAGTTTGCCGTCCGTCTCTACCTCCACATCATCCGTAGGACTCTGCAGTTCTGAGCGAGGGAAAGCCGTCTTCAGCGTGTCCACTATAGCATTCATCACTATCTGCTTAACAAAGAATCAATCACAATACATTGAGCTAACTTATCCAGGGCGACTTACAGTGAGCTAACTACAGGGAAAGTCCCCCTCGATCAATTCGGGGGTTGCTCAGGAAAGGTTTTTTTTTGTTATGTTGCTGTCTTACTTGTCGTTTTCTGTGTCTCTTATACATGCATGTATGTATGTATGTGTATTTATATATGGGTATATATATATGTATATGTGTGTGTATGTATGTATATGTGTGTGTTTGTATGTATGTGTGTGTGTATGTTTGTATATGTATCCGAGTATGTACTGTATATGTATGTACCTCATTTGTTTGTTCCTGTCATGTAATGTGTTCCCATTGGTGTCTCTCTTGAATGTTAATAGGGAAAAAAACTACAATAAAGTAAAAAAAAAAAAAAAAAAAAAAGGACAGGGGTACAATCATAGAGGGTACAATGGCGGTCTGTCCTGGAATAGAACTCAAAACATTCTGATGTTCCATTCGGAAGGACAGATCCCTAACCAATGGAGACCTATCTCTGTGACCATATCCCATCAACTGTAAAAACAACTGCAAGTTTGAAATGTAATCTGACAATGTGTGTGTGTGTGTGTGTGTGTGTGTGTGGCCCTGTTCACCTGCTTTTCTTTAAATCCAACTTAAAACCCAGTGTTGCCCAGTGTACTTGGGACAGACATGTACCTTGTCTATCCGTGACACAATGAACGGCTTCTTCACAAAGGCAATCCTTGCATCTGTATTGAGAGCGAGAAACTCTTGCATTTCATCACTGTTGGCAGTTTCTGGGATGGCACAGAGTTGCTGTAAAAAACAAAAAAAACAAATCTAATGGTTTAATCATCTCAGTTCATTTCAGCCACATAGTCCATCTAACTGGGAAGGACTCAATTGACAGTTTTAACAACACAGGGTCAAAAGGCATTTTCTAGAACAAAATAATTTTCCAGTACAATTACACATTCCAGTACAGTTACACATTCCAGTACAGTTACACATTATGTACAGAACTGTATTCCAGAGCTACAGTATATGTGCATTTCCCTCACCATCAGTAACAAATCTTTGTTATTCCCAAAGTATGAACAATGCAATTATAACAATGGTTTAGAAAATGAGAGTACCAAACCTTGAGAAAATTTTCCAGTAAACTTTTCCTGGCTTCAATTTTATCTGTGTCCATGTTTCCAAATGGTAAATCTGGAAAGATCTTCTTTGGACCTTTAACATCTTCAAAACCCCCCCCCAAAAACAACATGAGACTGTTAGTACACGGAGGGGGGCAGCATAGGCCTACATGCATTTAATGAACTGTGTGCTTTATGGTGGCCGCACTTTTAATGATCTTGCGTAGTTCCGGTTTTTCCTCCAAGCGGGTTTGCAGGTTGAGAAATTCACTGTATCTGCGATTGACCATGTGATAAGCCACAGGTTGCACAGCGCAGGGGTTATCGGAGTCCAGCGCCGTTTCATACTGAAACAACATGCAAAAACAGTCTACATTTTAAATATACAAATTAGTCACTTAAAAGCATTGCTTTTCTTGAGATCACTTATTTCTGTGCACCCATCATTCTTCAGATAACTCACTACACACTGGTCCAGTGAATCAATATCCAGTGTCTTTGTTAAAGCACACACTCACAGACACAAACACAGGCACACACAAAAACACACACACAACAGTAAGACGTATTTTGAGGAGGGGTACTCACTTTCACCGTGTACAGAGTGTAAGGATGGGAGCCGGTACCCCTGTGCTCCTTAGCTATGATGGTCCCAGTGATGCGGAGGTTTTGGATAATAACCGGGCCTTCAGGGCTGCTGAGAGGGTCAAAGCTGAAAGAGCCCCCAGTTGGTGAGGAAGCCAGTAGCGGTGCCATCACAGCGAGCTCATTCGGACTCACCGCCATCCCGGCTACCTGCTGCTGATCCACACCCAGCGCGGCCTTAGACCCAGCGGGGCCTTCTTCCTCCAGCTCGTGGAGGGTGCAGAAGCTGGACGCTTCTTCGATCTTCCCCACATCTGCCACGGAGGCTCTGGGATCGTCAGAGACCAGAACCTTGGGGCAGGACAGCTCCGACATCCCCGAGATCTCGGACAACTCGTCCTCGAGGTCCACGATGCCCTCCAGCGCCGCCTCGGCGGCGTCCTCCTTTGGCTTGTCCGCAAGCTCGAAGATGGGACTGATGAGGACGAGGGACTCCGTGGAGTTTTTCTTGAGCTCGGAGAGAGGGGAGTCCTGGTCAGAATCGTTCTCGTGATAGAAAGGGTTGGACTTGCCGGGCCTCAGGAAATCCATTGGCCTCCGCACAAGAATGGGAGCAAGACCTGCTGCTGTAAGATCAGTCACAGGCCTGGATGAGTCCTCGTCAGCGTCCTGGTGAGAGCAGTTCTCGGCAGAGTCTACGACATCTGCAGTGGGTATCTCAGCCACGGGGACGTCTGCTTTACTGGGCCCGTTCCACTTCTCTGGTACTTTGGGAACAGGATGCGCCTCCGTCTCCTGAGCAGGCGTGGGTTCTGGGGGAGTTTCAAGGTGCAGAATTTCCTCGGTGCCGGTCGGCTTTGGGACAGGATCAACGGCCTTCGCGAAGATCTCCACGATCATCATGTTGAGCCAGTCGGGGTCCGAGAGCTTCGTGATGAGGGGCAAGAGGACGTTACAGGTGATGAGCTCGCCCACCACAAATCGTCCCGTTCGGGTTTCCAGGTGGGGCGCTGGAACGAGCACGTGCAAAAGCAAGTCCACAATCGCCCTGGCGTAATTCACCTCGACGGCAGAGCTCTTAAGGGCCGGATGAGGAGTGCTCTCTTTAGAATAGAGCTTCCACATAATGTCTCGGGAGTTGTCATCTTGCTGATTTTGTGCATCCACCAGGTTTTCCTTAGCCCTCATGTAGCTCTGAAGGTGACATCCAAACAGATCCAAGGTCCTCTGTGTTAAAGCTTTTGTGTCCACCCTCTTGCTGCGTAGCTTCAGCTCCATCGCCATGGAGATCATTGCTCTCTCGACCTCGTTCTCGAACTCATGCTCTGGGGACACAGTGCTGTACCACGATGACACAAAGTCTCGGATGATCTTGGTGACGGTGTTTTCGATCTCGCGGTCGAGCAGCTGCTCACTCTCTACGGAGGAGGAAATCCTCTCCATGGTGACAAACCGCTCTAGGTGAACGACCCTGTTTGACTCGAGAATCACCTGAGATCCGAGCCAGGCACCCAGCACAACAAGGAAACTTGTGAAGATGCACAGCAGCCACACGTTCACCAGCAAGTGGAACAAGATCATCCAGGCCAAGAAAGCACCAACTCCCAGCAGTCTTCTCTGGCCCAGCATGTCGACCAAGCCCCATGATTGGGAAGCAAGGCCGGCTGGAGAGGACATGATGGAGCCCCTGATTAAAGAAAAAGTTAAGTTTAGATTCACAAATTACAGTCAGTGTTGGGAATGATAGCTGGTTGACGGCATGGTTTTGATGGACAGTTCTGGGGGACTAGTCTTAAGCACCTCATTTGGCATACAGCTCGAGGAGAGTAAGGAAAAGGGCACGCTGGTCAGCTCAAAACTGGGAACAAGCCCGTGCACAATCTGTTTAGTCGTCTTGAGATTGTCTTGAGCACGATTGACGTGTGTGCGTTAGTTAGTTAGTTAATTTGGACTCTTGTAGGTCTTGGAGATGGTTGACAAGTGAAGAATGCACAACATGGCAAACCATCATAACGTTAATGGAAAAACCACTTGTCAAAACAAGTGCATGGTTAGCAACCCACAAGCTAGCTGGCCAGACATTTTCCGAAACGTTATAATCATGATTCTGATAAATGTAGCCTACTCCCGATGGTTTAGCAGTTTCCAACTACAATGAATCATATCACACTATAGTGCGCTTGATAACAAGCTATCGTTTTTAGCCAGCGATACATCGTACTGGTATGTATCTACGGCTAGTTACCTCCTGCTATCTATCTATCTATCTGATGCATAACTTAGCAAGCGAAATGCACCACTTCCAATGTAGCTGCTAAGACTGTATGTGAAGACGCCAAGTCACCAAAACGTATCTACCTTATTCAATGACTTGTCGTGAAAAATTCCGAGCCTAAATATTTAATATGTAACGTCATTCCGAGCACCATCATTAAGAGTCTTTTCTGTTTACAATTTTTTACCCAACGGGTTGTCTTCTTCTATGGTATGACATAGATTGGTAACAACTCTTCACTGCCACCCGCTGGACTACTGAGAAACGTGATTAAAAGTGACATTTCTATCAGAAATACTCTGTGTTTATGATAGATAGATAGATAGATAGATAGATACTTTATTGATCCCCAAGGGGAAATTCAAGGTCTCAGTAGCATACAGACATCACACACAACATGCACTTACAGCAGAAAAAGTAATACTTAAAAAAAAAAAAAAAAATCCACTGTACAATAGAGACAGTAGAATATAAACATGATACTAAGATACTAAATACTACTATATAAACTAAATCAAATATCTAATTGTCTGAAATGAAATGGTTTTTCCTATATCCCGTGTCAACTGGAACAACATGGAAATTGCATGTTTCAGGTTCAGGTTGTAGTGATTTCTATATGGGCCCCTATTAGACCAACTTTACAGTGTGAGAGATTACAACAGGGTTCCCACTCTCAAATGTAAAATTCCATGACTTTTCCCAGAGATGAACCCTGAATTTCCATGACTTATAATGAATAGTATAATATACTGACCAATGATTTCAGAGCGCCTGTGTAGCGGTCAAGAATCTTTCTAAGAGCGGGAGATGAATAAATGGGCATTGAATAAACACAGATGGGCTACTCAAGCAAGCAGTAAAGCTAATAAGCAGATATACACAAAAATATATTTTTATTAATGTATTTTGACAAGTACATTTTAAACTGCTACAACAAAATTACCTGATATCCCATGACTTTGCCCCAAAAATTATAAAATTCCATGACTTTCCATGTCTGGAATAGACTTTCCAAAAATCCATGATATTCCAGAAATTCCATGACCCGTGGGAACATACAACTAACCACAACTATGTTCAAAATGAGTTCTGAGCAGACATCATCATACCATCACTAGCAATAGTTGAATGAGGACAAGAATGGGGCAATAGGCTAAGAAACCAGTCCAAAGAGGAGTGCAGTTTCAAGTATTAATTGGTGTTTTTTGTGATTTGCTGCATTACCTTAAGATCTTGTCAACCATCTTGATGAATTTAACCCGTTCAACAGGATCCCCCCCCCCCCACCCCCCCAATATTTTATAGGCTACAATTTGTGAGCTTTTGATAGGCAATTTTTTTATATAATTTGATAGGCCTAATTCCAAGGATATTTGTGTTGTGAACCCTGAAATGATAATTTCATTAACAAAGTGTTCCTGATGATTGATTGATAAGAAAATGAGGTATGTTAATGAACAGAGGGAAATGCTCTAATCTAATTTGTTCAGAGTGGATGAACCTGGAGCTGGCGTGGGAACAGATTTATCACTGGACAGAAGAGCCCCCCACACACCCATGGCCGTGTCATTACTCTGTGGGCAGTTTCACAGGTCCTGCTTCCTCCCTTCAGGTCCTTTTCGACTTGTGCTCCGTATATAAAGCTACTCACCCCTCTCAGTTATGTCAGAGTTTTTTTTTTTTACATGGTTGACAAAAGAGTCTGGCAGAGTTGCCTTTGATGAAGGTGAGTTGCCCCCTCTTTCATCTCTCAGAATCATGTACATTTGTGGGAAAGAAAGAAAAGTAGGCGACTTAAAGATTAATAGGACAATGCTGTAATGAAATGTACAAAATGTCATTTTTGATGGTAAATTTTAATTTCAGGCAGCTCTTTTCTCTTCGCGTATGCTACAGACTTCTACATACCCTCGGAGAGTCACACCAAAAAGAACACGGTTTAGGGGAGAGATGTCTAAGAGCTGGATGCTTTGTCGCTATGGTAAGTAAGACACTGAAGACTTGTGTTCTTACAAGAACGTATATGAAAATCTATGTTAGTTGATGCGTAATTACACTAATAATTGTGATAAAGTAAAACTTTCACTGTTTTTTAGTCCTTGAAGTATAGCTAAAAACTTTAAAGATTTAAATTTCTGAATGAGCGGCTATGTTTGTAAGATGTTTGTAATTAGGCACTAATAAACAAAAATAGTATAAAAAGTAACTATGCCAGAGGGCTTTTAGCATGAAAAGATAATCTAAGGATCAATCATTATGATGAATGATTATTGTGATATAGGTCACGATGAATATTAGGATGAATGAAGAAAAAGTAATCAAGCTCAGCAATAAAAGCTCAAACTCAGCCAAAACTGAACATCTGGGTATTCGTAACATTCCTGGGATGGTGAGAAGTGCAGCGTGTTATCTGATGTCAGCCATCTTGTTCAGGCCAAAAGAGTTTCTCATGTTGCCCAGCAGCTCCCTGCTTGACACCACCCAGTTTCATACATGAAACAGAACCTTGTGATGTTAATCTAACTAAGCGTTTTATCCTTTTCTAGCGCCAGTTGCAGTGGTACTCATCATCATCTTCAGCGTTAAAGGTTACATTGAAGACCCTCTTCTGGCTTGCCTGCAGGATGCTGACTACAATGAGCTTCTTGACATCATGAATCAGGGTCTCCCCTTAACCAAAACTCCACAGCATGTAGTTATTGTTGGTGGGGGAATAGCTGGACTGACTGCAGCCCAACTCTTAGAAAAAGCTGGACACAAGGTTTGTTTATCAAAATGCATGTACAGGGGGGTATTTCAAGTATGTGGTTTAGTGACAAACCTGGGTAATTTAAGTCATAGTACAGTAAGTAGTAAACCTCCTAATAGAAGAGCTGTGTGGTATAACAAAACATAGGGCTCTTGTTGTAAGACAGGTTTACCAGTTCCTCTGAGTTAACTTACCCAGATATATATGTTGTTCAAATAGTTTGCACCTGTGTAGATGCCCTTGGCCTTGTCTTGTATGTGTAATCAGGTGACTATCATTGAGGCAAACCATCACTTGGGCGGCCGAGTGGAGACCTATAGGAATGAGAGGGAGGGCTGGTACGCCGAGTTAGGAGCCATGAGGATTCCCAGTTTTCACAAGTGAGCACACAGACTGGCATTCCACTAAACATTCCACAAAACATTCCACAAAACATTGACAAGCAGGTGTGGGTATCATCCAGAAGACAAATAGGATAAATGAGTTTTATATAATAATAAAAAAGCGTAATAATGTTATACATCTTATTTATTACCAATATGTATTTATGAAATATTTTTCTTAATTTATTTATAGTTGCATTAAAAACAAAGCAATTAATCCACTGAATGCATACTTGCTTTATTTCAGGATTCTGTTCAATTTCATAGCCAAGTTGGGACTGCGGCTAAATACTTTCATTCAGGATGACGACAACACATTTTACTATGTAAATGGGTTACTGCAAAGAACCTCCATTGTTAAGGACAACCCAGATGTATTAAGATACCCTCTCAATGAAGCCGAAAAAGGGAAGTCAGCAAGTCAGCTTTTTGATATGGCGCTATGGAAGGTACTGACCACACCTATGTAAAAAATAACCTCTTGAGGATGTAGTTCTTTAAACAAATACATGTTAATGAATGTTATCTTCACAGATGAGAGATGACTTGAACACCATTGGCTGCAATTCTGTTTTGGAAAAATATGATTCATACTCAGTAAAGGTAAACAACTTTTTACGTACAGGTTATAATTCATTAGTCTACGACTACAGAATGTTCATTTTATGATGAGCTGGGGTCATCATTATTTGCAGCAATGCATTTTATCGCATTCCACATATATTCTGCATGCTTAGGTTAAATGTTTAAAAGTAAGTCAGGCTTCTGTCTTTGTAATCCAGGACTTCTGCTACTGGGTGCTATGCATATTCAGCTGCCTATCACTATATGATAATTGTGACTTATGAAATGCTGTAATAATATAACAATATAACAAATGTTACGATAACAGAATGTAGTTGATGCTGGTCCATGTCCATTTCAGGAATATTTGGTAAAAGAGGCTAACCTGAGCCGAGGAGCCCTCAGGATGATAGGAGACCTTCTGAATGAGAACAGCATTTTTTACACGGCTCTAACAGAGATGCTGTACATTCAGTCGGATATAAATGACAACATTGAGTAAGACCATGTTTCATTTCACGATTGATTGACATGGAGAATGAATAACTGTTGTGTGAATAACATGACTGGTAGCACTGCTCTAAATTATGTCTCTGTTTTCAGGTACTATGAAATCACCGGCGGCTTTGATCTCCTGACAAGAGCAATGACTGATATGCTCAACAGCACCATCATTTTTAATTCAAAGGTCAAACGCATAACCCAGTCTGACAACAGTGTAACCGTTACATACCAGGACTGGCGCAGCCCCTCCACTCTGTCTAACATAACCGCTGACTATGTCTTACTGACTGCTTCGGCAAAGGCCACGTTGTTTGTTGAATTTCAACCTGCCCTGTCAGAGCTCAAGTTGGAAGCGCTACGCTCGGTCCACTACACCACCTCCACAAAGGTGGTGCTCAGTTTCAGTGAGCGGTTCTGGGAACAGGCTGGCATTAAAGGTGGCAAATCCATCACTGACCTGCCCTCTCGTTTCATATACTACCCTAGCCATGGGTTTTCTGGGAAAGGAGGGGCCCTCTTGGCATCCTACACGTGTTCCGATGACTCTGCCCTGTTCCAGGGACTGAGGGATGACGAGCTGATGGAAGCAGTGCTAAACGACTTGGTGAAGATCCACGGAGAGGGTATACGTGGTCTCTGCACGGGCGGCGTGGTGAAAAAGTGGGGTTTGGATCCCTTCAGCCTGGGAGCTTTTGTAATTTACACCCCTTACCAGCAGACGGACTACGCCTCTGTTTTGTTCAACAGCGAGAATAGGGTTCATTTTGCAGGGGAGCATACAGCCACACCGCACGCTTGGATTGAAACTGCAATGAAATCTGCCATCAGAGCTGCCAGAAACATTAACAAATTGACAGTCTAAGACCATGAAAAACAGTGCTTAGACTGTATCTGACCAACTCAGGTGTTTTTGTGAAAGTCTCACCTCCGGCCATAAACTGCATGGAAAATGTCTGTATAACTGGGCAACTATGGTTTGTTTGAAATTGGGACAATATGTGTGATGCTGTAGGTCCATATTGCTATAATTCAATTAATGAGTAATATGTGATACTGTAGGTAATAATAAGGAATAAAGTTGAATCTAATGTGTGAAACTGAATATCAAACAAGGACCTCAAATAAAATGCTCAAGTCTGTCAACTTTTATGTCTCAAACTGCAAAGTAAAAACGTAGTTGAAGCTTTATGCTACATTATAGCTATATTATTATTATTATTATAACCTTTATTTAACCAGGTTAGTCTCATTGAGATATACAATCTCTTTTTCAAGAGAGACCTGGCCAAGATAGCAGAACAAATAGTTACACATCACAATCACAAAACAAACACACAAAGACAAACAAAAGAGGCAAGACAACTCAAGTGCATTCCAGATTAAATAAAAGTACCATTAATTAAAACATTTGCACTGGATGGACTCATGTTCTATGGCTTTAACAACACCTTTAAAATCATTTAAGGAAATTAGACACTGTAGTTTGAGTGTTTTCTGTAGTTCATTCCAAGCAGAAGGTGCAGCAAACATGAAAGCCTTCTTGAACAACTCTGTCTGGGCTTGAGGTACATTCAATAAAATAGTGTTCTGAGACCTTAAGGCATAAGTACTCTGTGTAAAAGAAAGAAATTCAGATATGTAACATAGAAGCCTGCCTATAATGCCCTTATATATGAAGATATACAGTAGAGGTGAGTAAGTCGGCGATTTGACAGAGAGGGCAAATTCACTGTGGAGTAAAGTTTACAGTGATGAGTGAGGGGTCTGCAATTTGAAATGAAACTTAAAGCTCCATGATACACACCATCCAACATCTGAAGACACTTTGATGGGGCATTCATGTACAACAGATCACCATAATCAATAATAGGAAGAAATGTGGCATCGACTAGCCTATTTCTGGCAGAAAAAGTAAAACAAGATTTGTTCCTAAAGAAAAAACCTAGCTTCAATTTCAACTTTTTCACTAAGTTCTGTATATGAAGCCTAAAAGAAAGGTGGTCATCAATTAAAAAACCTAAGTATTTATAAGATGAAACTATCTCAATTGTTTTACCCTGATTGGTAACAATATTCAGATCTAACTTATTTTTCCTTGAGTTTGAAAAGACCATTACTTTGGTCTTCTCAGCATTAAGCACAAGCTTTAATTGATAAAGCTGTGCTTGCACTCTGTGAAAAGCAGTTTGCAAATGCTCAAATGCCTTCCTTATGGTAGCAGCACAACAATAAATAACAGTGTCGTCTGCATAAAAATGGAAAAATGCATGTTGTACATTCTCCCCCAGACAGTTTATATAAATAGTGAATAAAAGTGGGCCCAGAACGGAGCCCTGGGGGACCCCTTTACAGATTGATGCATATTTTGACGTCAGGCCTGCAACTTGCGTAGCTTGAGTCCTATCAATTTTCAATTTCAATTTATTGTGCTTATAGAGCGCCAAAACATAACACATGTATCATGGCGCTTTACAGAATGTAGGCAATCAGAGAAAGAAGGAAAGAAAGGAAGAAAAGGAAAGCAAGAGAGAGGCCCATGGGTAACAGGGGCGAGGAAAAACTCCCTAGAATTGGAGATATATATAGGAAGAAACCTCGAGCAGATCCACGACTCAAGGGCCTGACCCATCTGCCTAGGGTCAGTACATGACAGTAAGGTCTGTATACATGACAAATGCATATGATAGTCGGGTGTAGAGAATAAGACATGGTGTTAAGCACTTGAGCTGAAAGTTACAAGAGGTGGGATGATTACGTATCCGTTATGGTAGTTCGTTATTCCTGATTTCCTATCAGTGAGGTAGTTGACAAACCAGCCCACAGAGTGCTGAGACATACCTATACTGATCAGTCTATTAATTAGTATGTTATGGTCAACAGTGTCAAACGCTTTGGACAGATCAATGAATAGAGACACACAGTGTTTCTTATCATCAAGCGCTTTGACTATGTCATTAATTACTTTTGTAGCAGCAGTGATAGTGCTGTGTTTAGTCCTGAAACCAAATTGATGCTTAGATAAAATTGACTGAGCGTTTAAGTACTCTTTCACTTGTTCACTAACCAAGGATTCCAACACTTTGGCCAATGCTGAAAGTTTTGAAATGGGTCTGTAATTATTAGGCAAGGATGGGTCACCTCCTTTTAAAAGTGGTAAAACATAAGCAGACTTCCATACCTTGGGGATTTTGTTTGTGACCAGAGAAAGATTCAAAAGATGTGTCAGAGGTTCAGCTAGGATATCTGCAGCTAATTTCAAGAAGAAAGGTTCTAAGTGATCAGGGCCTTCAGGTTTTCGAGGATTTAATTGTTTTAGGGCTTTATGAACATCAGCAACAGAGAAGGAGCTAAGACTGAAAGTGTTGCCGGCAGTAGTAAAGGTATTATTTACAGGCTCCAACACTGTAGGGGCAACAGAATCAAACAAAAACCAAGATAAAATGAAATGCTTATTAAAATATCCTATTCCTACTGTTAAACACTGGAAAATAACCTGGAAAATACACACCCTATTGTAAAACAAATATTCTAAAATACTAAAAAACAACTATATACTATTATTAAAAAGGCTACTCTAGCTAGCAAGTTGCCTATGACTAAGGGCTCTTAATGCAAAGTAGCCCCACCTTGTAGGCTACTTCCTTATTTATACAGTAGGTCATATGGAGTCTTAACAATAGGCGTGTTCGACTTGGACTGAGTCTGACTTGGTCTGGCTTTCTACGTAAACGTGATTTTCAGAGGCTAGCCGGGAGGAGCTACAACAGAGGGCAGCTCATCCCGGACAGACAGGCTACAGTCTGCCTGACGTGACTCGCGGGAGACATCGCGGGAGATATCGCGGAATGTTGTTTGCAATAAACACAGCAGAACTTTCATTCTTACTTATTAAAATGAGCATGATGACTGACAAAATAAATTCTTATGATGTAGTTTAAATAAACCACTGTTGTCATACAGTTAACAGGCCTGCATTGTAGCACATAAATTCAATATCAAGTGTTTCCCCTATATGTGTGTCTATCTATTTAGGCAACAGCAGAAAATAACAGAATATCCAAACGTTTTCAGTAGGCTAGCCTACCATTGTTGCAGAAATCACGTATAAGAAGGTATCCCTTCGATTTCTGTTTATTTTAGCATATTCCAACATAAGGAAGCAGCATGAGACTCCCGTCATAATCGTCATGAGGACATTCCTCCCAAATGGCCCTATCATGTCTTTGAACTGACGTCATGAGGGCGTGTTTTAGCTCGTGCAGCTCGTGGAAGGCAACTGCAAGTTCTGTCTGCAAGCTAAGACTCCCGCGATATTTTAAGGTCATGTGACATGGTGTCACGGTGGTAAGTCCCTCCCCGGCTGACAGAAGTCGGACAGAATTTCTAACCAGCAAGCATTGCGTCCATTCCAATATGCATTGTGTTCAACCCAGCATGCATCACATCAAGTCAGATCTGCACAGATCTGCCTCAAGTTGAACACGCCTAATCTTTGATACAGATAGGCCGGATAGGCCTTGTGTCTTGAAGGTTTCAAGCAGTCTCCTCAAAGATTGTTAAGGCGGAGCAAGATATTTCATCAGGAGCCACTTCCGGGAACCCGGATCGCACAAGGGGGTGTCAAAATCCCCCTTTATGTAGAGCAGAGGCAGCGACTGCTCCATTGAAGTCTATGGGCATAGCTCAGAATTTTACCACATATGCTAAGGTCTTGGTTCTATAGAGTTAAGAATGTGAATTTTGGGCACGTTTTCATGATCCTCAAACCCTTCTGAACATTTCAGGTACATTTGTAGCATTTTTGAGCATTCCAGTCTGGAGAAAATCGACTTTGGTCGTGCGCCGGTTATTTATGCGGCTGCTGTTGGCCGGTTGCAACGTACGCTAATCATTTGGTCATCGACACATGGGCGGATTATGAACTTTCGGGCCCCTGGGCCTAGATGTATTAAGGCCCCCCCACTTATTGTCGTATATGTGGGAGGGGGGGTTTGGGGGTCCTCCCCCAGAAAATGTTTAATTTGTTTGATGTGATTTCCTGTATTCTGGTGCATTTTGGGGATGGCCAATACTAAATTCAATCAGATTCATAGCCTACATCCTGATTTGTTGATATTGAGGCAATGATTCCATGCAAAGGCTTGGGCTTCAGGGCCCCCTGACCCCTTGGGCCCCTGGGCCTGGGCCCGGTAGGCCCGTGCAGTAATCCATCCCTGCATCGACACGCCTCATGCAGACAGGATTCGATTCCCATTTCGCGCCCATAGACATGAACTACAACGAAGTATCTTGCTCCGCCTTAACAATCTTTGGTCTCCTCTCTCCTCAAATGCCCTTTCATTTCAGAGATCTTAAAACAGTGCAGAGCAACGTTACACAGTTCTTTGTATGTCTTAAGCCATTTACTAAAAGTGTTCGTGGCTCCTCTCCCTTTGGCTTTCTGAATCAACAGTAATAATAATCACATTATGGTGAATATGTTTTCAGTAATATTTAATATTTTTGATATTTCAGTTTACTTTGGCAGAATGTGACAAATACATTAGGGCTATATGCTAATTTTACAGTTAAAATGTGTGTGCATGTCTACTGCATGTCCAGTAGTCATAATACTACAAAGATCTGAAGGGCTGTAGCCTATCTCTTACCAATTCTTCTTTCTTTGTGGTGGATGTGGAAATAGTGAAATAGCACTTCCGGGTGAGCCAGTTGACCTTGGTTAGTGGGATCGTCATGGCGGCCCTAGTCAGACTTGGATCTATCTGTCATAGAGGAGTAAATCGTAAGTATTGCTTATGTTTAACATCAGTTCTATCTATCGGATGAAAATGGTTAGTAATCATATTACTGAAACTGCTACACAAAAGATTATTCGTATGCAGCACATAACTGGTCTAACAGTGCCAACGTTAGCTTGTGTCTGAAGTCATGTTCATAACGTTACCGAAGATGTTTGTAGGATACCGGTTTTCCAATTGCATCAGTTAGCGGAAAGCTACATTGATGGTGGTGTGGTATTTCTCTTAGGTTAGTTTGTTCCCAACCATGAACAGGCGAAATAATATGTAGGATAGACTTGAACATCGTCTATCTTACGCTAGCTTGCTGCCTATTAACGTTAGTCAACGTTAGCTGCTACCCATCATATGGTTTGTCTGTAGCCACAGTGACATCACTTGTTCATGTGCTTGGGAAGTTGTTGTGCTAGCTAACGTCGGCTAGTGAGGTGGATAAGGCAAGTTTTAATACGGGTCTGTTTATTGGACTGGCTACGCTAACGTGAATTCCAAAGTGTGTAAAGATATTTGTTAAGGCAACGTTAGCTGCCTTGGCTAACGAGAAAAACGAATGTTATCCGTGGTATCGATAGCTAACATTAACCTTGAGATAAGGTTAGCTTGTCTTAGCGTAGTGTACCCAGATCCCTTGAAAGTTCCTCTGAAGTGACCGACGTGCGATGTCAACTGACCTACAACCTGAAAACAATTTCTGAAGTTATTTTTGTGTCAGAAACAAGATCCTACCTAACCTGGTTTGTAGTGACCAGTCAGCCCGCATTCACTCTGCATTTAACGTTAACGTAGCCCGCAAGAAGTCTTGTGATATAGCCACCGTCTGAGCTGTGTAACGTTAGTGTATTAAGTTGAGCTAACGTTGACATTAACATTAATAGTCTATTAACGTTACTGACAACAGCACTTGCATACAATTCTCTGATTTTGCCAAACATCAACCTTTTTTTTTATTTATTTAGGTGAACAGGTTCGAAATACAGCTGAAAGCTTTTGGATTGTGTCACCATCTTGATAAGAAGAGAATAGCTTGTCAGCATTCTCTTTTGGTCACTTTGTTCCAATTTGGCCAGACCATAAGCGCCTGGAAATCATATAGATCACCATTTTCATGTTTTTGCTTGCAGCTCTCCTCCTTCGTAGTGTTCTCGGCGCACGACCACTGGCCGGACAACAGAAGGATGCAGAGCGACCTCATCTTTTGACAGCACTGATACATACATCAACTCCAAGTTATGGTTAGTATAAGTCTCTGGTATAAAGCAAGTACTACTTGCAGAGATGGGAAGTAACGAAGTACAAATACTTAAGCACTGTATTAAAGCGCCATTTTTCTATCAACTTTTTACTTTACTCCCCTATATTTTCACATAAATACTTGTACTTTCTACTCTTTACATTTTACAAAACTGGCTCGTTACTTTTGTTTTAATGCATTTGAGGAGATTTATGTCAAAAAATAAGCCTAGTCTTGTTTGTTCACACCCTTAAACTGCATACATGTAATACTCATTAAAAACAGCCCCTATAACATATTTGGCGATTCTGACGTCTTGACGCCTGAAACTAACACAGAGACATGAAACTGTCCCACCTGGTCTCAAGAGATATGGGAAAATGACTTGTGTAATGGTGCAGACATTAAGACGCATTTTAACTGGATAAGTTCTTATTTCCTCCTTGCTTCTTTCCTGCGTTAACTTAAAGGAAAATTCCGGTTTTTAGCACTTTATGGCCCTTTTCTGGTTTGTTTTGGATGAACTAGAGTGGTGGACACCGACATTTTGACGATTGGTCCTGTCTCGACTTTTCTGACTCGTTTTGAATCGCCTTTTCACTTCTCAGCAGAGGCGGACAGAGTACACAGCTTCATTACTTGAGTAAAAGTACAGATACCCTTTGCTAAATTTTACTCAAGTAAAAGTACAACAGCCAGATGTCTACTTAAGTAAAAGTACTGAAGTACTTGTTTTTAAAAGTACTTGAGTATCAAGAGTACAAGAGTAGCCTACATTTTCTAAATATTGCATTACTGCCACAGTGCTTACATTTATGTACAGAAACGTCCTATATGGAGTAATGGAAATTGTTAATGTTAATACCTTGGAGAATGTAAAAGGAATTGAAAGTAAAATCAAGTCATTTTCATCTTTTTACCATGTTGCCAGGGATGGGCAGTATTTCAAATACATGTATATAAAATACGTATTTCAAATACAAAATACAATTTTGTAATTGAAACACTTGAAGCGAAAACTATCATTAACTTGTTCAGAAAATTGAAATAGTCTGGCGAGGTGGGGCCACAGGTTGGCACATTCCCGGGATGGACCTCCTGTGTCTTCATCCATTGTTTCGTCCATTATTTCGTCTCTTATCTAAATCTGACCATGGAGTTGACTTTGGCGGACAGCTGAAGGTGATTGCTGATAGGCTGTCCCAATCAGTGGCGTCTGCACAATCCAATCACGTTTGAGAGAGTTTCCGAGATTTTTCTTTTTTCCTTTTTTTTATAAGAAGTAACAGGTACTCCTGTGGAGTAAAGAGTACAATATTTGCCTCTCAAATGTACTTGAGTAAAGTCATGAGTACACCCCAAAAATGATACTCGAGTACAGATCCCTCAAAATTGTACTCAAGTACTGTACTCAAGTAAATGTACTCCGTTACTGTCCGGCTCTGCTTCTCAGGGTGGCTGGCAATGGGCATACTGTAGTAGGCTACTCAAACATGTCCTAAAACAACCCTTAACATTCGTTTTCAAAACTGTGCAACTCAGAGTGGTTAGTGGAGTTCGTTGACTATTAAAAGCAAATATATCGGCGCAATGTATGATTCGTATTTGAACCTGAAGCATAGACGGTGGCGCAGTAATATCAACGTGCAATGACAGAAATCAATGGGATTTTACAAAATGCCAAATAAAAGACGACAGAAACTGTATTTCGCTACGCTACTTGTTTTGGAACATCAACGAACACCACTAACCACTCAGTGAGTTGCACAGTTTTGAAAACGAACGTTAAGGGTTGTTTTAGGACATGTTTGAGTAGCCTACTACAGTATGCCTATTGCCAGCCACCCTGAGAAGTCAAAGGCGATTCAAAACGAGTCAGAAAAGTCGAGACAGGACCAATCGTCAAAATTTCGGTGTCCACCACTGTAGTTCATCCAAAACAAACCAGAAAAGGGCCTTAAAGTGCTAAAAACCGGCATTTTCCTTTAAAGTTTTGTGATGAGTGGTCTTGCCTGGTTATGAAATACAAAAAAGCATGAGTCCCCATGAGACGACTCTTTTCACCAATAAACAAGCAAATTGTGTATATTTGCTCCCACCCACTTTAACATTTAACACAAGTTGAATCTCTTCACTCAGTTCTTGAAGAACCATTCCAACTGCTGCTTAGCTTGGCTTATTTGCCAGCTATCTAGCTGATGAACGTCGAGAAATGTTGGAGTTGGTCCACATCGTCAAGTAGCCTTCTGTAAAATCCAAAGTTGACAAAAGACCAAGTTACAAACCTGCCAGAAAACATGGGATACTGAACCTTGCCACACTAAAACAGAAATGTTAAGCTTCGGTACGTAGTGAAATGGCACCTAATCCCCAGAACTACAGTGCATTCTCCTCCAAGCACTTTGGGATGCTTGGAGCCATAGTGCACAATGTCCTCAAATATGTTGCTGCACTACATTCCAAGCCATTATACACCCCCAAAGCTGTGAAAACCACTGCCCTAGATGATCAGATCACTCTTAATAATAGCACTTAAAGAGCAGACATGGCATTAAAAACAATTTTGTTATAAAGTTATGGTTTGATTGAAAAGTGCACTGGTTTAGAACAGCAGGTTGCATCTTTGAAGGAAGCTTTTTTAAGAACTGAAGGGTGGGGGGGGTGGGGTCTTTTGTGTCCTTTGCCTCTTTTGTACACTCCATGTTTAGTATTATGGGATGTATTCACAGTCCATCAGGCTCAGTCCAAATGTTATGGATGAGGCTTAAATACTGAAACATTTTGAGACAAAAACACCAACAGCGTCTCAGATCCCTACATGTGTAGTAAATAACTGATGGACTGTAGCAGAATGCAACTGAATGATTTTCTTTTGTTTGTTTGCGGTAATGCTGCTAACCAATACAATGTTTTTTTTTTTTTTTAATGTTTTTGCTAACCAATACAACCGGGTCTAGGTTTAATGACCTTTTTTGCGTTTTTGCTAACCAATACAGCTTGGTCTACTTTTAATGACCTTTTTTGCGTTTTTGCTAACCAATACAACCGGGTCTAGGTTTAATGACCTTTTTTGCGTTTTTGCTAACCAATACCGCTTGGTCTACTTTTAATGACTTTTTGCATTTTTGCTAACTAATACAGCTGGGTCTGCTTCGAAAGCTGCGTCTCTGCACTGGACAGCAGAGCGGATTCTGAGTGTGGCGCTGCTGGGCATGGGCCCCCTGGCTTACTTCTACCCCGGTCCCATCGTCGACTACCCTCTGGCTGCAGCACTAGCCCTCCATGGACACTGGTATGACCATAAGTGACATGACTGAATTATTTTTCCATAAAACCTTTCAACTGCATAAACAAACATGTGCAACAAGTCATCTCTGGTGGCATAGAAAACAATGTTGAGCATAACTTGGGGAAATAAATATTTAAATAAATAAACAAACAAACAAAAAATTATTTTAAAGTCAACATTTTGTAGAGCATTAGGCTGTCTGATTCATTTTAATTTGATAGTATCTGTGTTGGTTTTGAGCGTTTCAACCGGAGACCCTCTGGGAACAGATTGAAAGGATCTATACAAAGAAAATATGTGGATAAATGGCAAGCACCTGTTTATATTTATGCACAGCCCATTGAGTTGCTCCAAAGGCCCATTTGTGCTTAAAGTAATTTGATGAAAAAAAGCCTGCCATATAACTAGTCACTTACTGAACTTGTAGATAGTGCAGCTTAGTTAGAATGTCTTTTTCCTTTATCTCTCTTTAAATGGAATTCCCATTATGTCTTGTTACATTAACAGTTCTCCAAGCTCTATATAGTCTGTCATTAAACCCACAGGAACCTGCTTAATTGAAATGTCAACCCTAAGCAGAAGTGACTGTTCTAGTCCCCAAATCCCTGTCATGGGGCCAGCTAATTCGCTCTTAGCAGAGCCTGCGTTTTTAAATACTCATCAAAGCTTCTCTGGACAATCAGCCTGCTCTGAAGGGACAGACCCATCTAATCCATATGCTGTTTAATGTTTGCTAACTCCTAGGTTCTCCAATTAAAGAGTTTGATAAAGTTGGGATTGTGAATAACCTGCAGTGAATATATGTAGCCTACTTGGCCAATCATGAAAAACAGGGCTTGTATTGGTAGTTTAATCAAAATTTATTTTCTTTTTTCTTCCTAGGGGACTGGGCCAAGTATTAACAGACTACGTTCACGGAGACACTAAGATCAAGATGGCAAATGCAACTTTATTCATGGTGTCCTCGATTACATTTGCTGGTCTCTGCTACTTCAACTACAACGATGTGGGCATCTGCAAAGCTATCGCCCTCCTGTGGAGTAAATAAATGGACTTGAGACTGTATATATTTGAGGAACATTTGGGCACGTGGACTTTTGTGATCTTGTTCCAGCTGAATGTGTGCTTTATGGGATATGTAAATTATATAAATATATAATTTCTCACAAAGTGATTAATGATTATTCATAAGTATTTTTAATTGTACGTCATGGTGAGTATTTCTGCTTCCAGGAAAGGACTTCCTTTGCTTTTCTCACACAAGTTCAGTGAAAATCTAGTCCACTCTCTATTACTATGAAGGCCAGATGAATCTTCCTTTTATTGCTTTGTCTGCCAAGGGAGGAATCCTATTGTTATTAATCCTTTCAATTTAAAGGAAGACGTTTAATTCAGCTTGGTGTCCACAAGAATTGAAACCCCATATTTTTTCCACTTGTATGTCTTTGTTTCACACGTGTTTACCATGGAAACAGCATGTATACCTAATGGTAACTTCAGCAACAGTGGTCTATGATTACTTATTGATATCTTTACAGTTTGTCAAGTCAGTCTACGTCTTGAATGTTTGACTTATTTATTATCGTGAAGAGTATCGATGTTCTTCTCCAGTCTCCAAACAAGACGGATGCTAGTGTCAGCATTTGGTTGGCAGATACAGCAATATTGTCACTGCAAGTCCTGTTTTTTTTGTTAATAAGGGAATATTCTACTTAAGTTGGCCTGCCTGTATGCATCAGAGGTCCGTTCTAACAAATGTCTTTTTGTTAGTTTCCTTGTCTCTGGATAGAACAACTGTTTGTATAGGATGTCATAAGAGGAAGCGTCTCACCCCCTACATCTTCAACTCAGGCCCATGTCATTGTTGTGCTGGCAAAAATCAGTTCAAAATATGTTGTAATATTTCTGATTAATACTAGGTCTTCATACAGCTTACCCATGAGCAACTGTTAAACTCCAGGATAATTGAGTCCAGCTGTGTTTCTTGTACGGAAGCAGTTGAATTCAGCAGTGCCATTAATCAAATCAATTGTATCTACGCACAAACTAGCTTTGGCTAATAGTAAGACCCACCGAGCAGCTTAAAAATTGTGTTGGTCTTACGTATTTTTTGCTTTCCTCAATAAATAGCCATGTCTTTCATGCCAAAATCTTGGATGGGCTGTAGTTCTTTCTTGCTGAATTACAGCATCATTGCACAAACCTTTCAAGCAAAACTGTATGTAGTTTAAGTACTCTAGTATGATATCTGTGCACCGATTTTCATGACAATAAAAAGCACTTCACCAAAATGGTCACCCAGGGCTGATCTTCTAGTGAACACAGACTTATTGTGCATCTACAGCCAGGAGTTTTTGGTGTTGTTTTAGATGTGGTTTCCACAAAGACCTCACATAAACTGTCATCACTTATTCTGGGGAAGTACTTAAATCAAGGCTATACATGTTTTTAAACTCAAATGAAAATTGATATCTATGAATAACCACAGAAATAACGATTGTGAAATTACTACTAATCAGTGCAGTTACATTTACATGGGAGATAAATCAGTATTCTAGTATGGCTTATTTGCATTTCCTTGTGTCATGTAACATGAGATTTTATTGGTTTTGTATGGTGAATGCATTCTTTATCTCTTCATTTATCTGGCTGGAGGTTTATCCAAAGGGACTTACAGATGCCAGGGGCCAGACTCCCTGGAGCAACTTGAGGTTAAGGGCCTTGCTCAAAGGCACAACAGAGGTGACTCTCAGGACTTTTCAGGCTAATGCACGCAATCCCAGCTCCTTAGCCGTTCCAGTATCTTGCTAGAGACTTTCTAACGAAGAGAGCACTCAAAAAATCCTCTATAGAAATGCATGGGGTTAGATTGTAACGCCAATAGAATTTCCCCTTGAATTTCCCCTTTGGGATCAATAAAGTATCTATATCAATATGACAGTTGTCTACACATATCCCACCCCTACTGCGGCAAAATGTCGACATGTGAATACATTGAGCCAATCATGTGGTGTGTTGTGAACAGGCTTGGAATTTCACCATTCTGGGGGCAAGGCCACTTGGCCTTCAGTTGGGCATATTTGGTGGGGGGCACAAAGGCAACATGTCGGCACCAAGGCCAAAGTTAACTATACAGTAGTAGGCTATAAAAATGATCAAAGTTGTATTTAGCCTATTCACTGCAGTAGACCTGCATCAATGTATGAAACATTACAAAAACATGAAATGAAAACATGACATATTACATAGAACTGTAAATCATCTGACTATCTAATATTTACAGATATCTAGGCTATATATAACATTTATTATATATTTGGCCTTTTATGAAATCATGTTATGAACAATTTAGGCACAGCTCAGCTTTAAGAAACTCAAATAGCCTAGATGCATGCTTAGCATTTTGTGATCATTAAGGCTACTTTCACAAACTCTTAGTCAGCTGTCCTCTGATTTACCAATATCTAGGCGATATTTGTAACATTTATTTTGTATTTGGCCCGTTATGAAATCATGTGGAACAATTTAAACACATTGTAAAACTTAAAGCCCAAATTTGGAGACATCCATGTATGTCGAACTTTACTGCAAATTCAAAACTGGATTACTCTGGAACGGCTAACTGTACAGGTGACTGCTTTACACCTTTGTGTTCGGTAAGGTCTCCTGTTTATTCTGATATATGGTTTGTCATGTGTTAAAATAAGGGTTCGTAAAGTATTTCACCGAGATGAATGGATAGGGAGATCATGGGACGCAAAACCTTCAGTAGAATGTATGATTAAATTGAATTATATTATTTACTTTTCTCGCGAACTGTTCAACACAGCAATTATCGGCTAACATCGTTTAAAAGCTGAGAAAAAGCTCTTTCATGTTATACTTGTGGTGTCTGTGTGATGAATAGGCTACTTCGCGAGTAGTTCAACTGAGAATGGGTGAATTTGGACGCAATTTCTTTCTTGCGCTGTCACTTTCTTCACTGCGTAAAAGACTAAATAAATTTGCGTTGTGAATGCTAAGATTATTTTGACAGGCCACAGGCTAAATAAAAATCGCTATTAGTAGGACGCAAAGCAGAAAGAAGGGGGCACCAAGGCCACCGTGGCATGTAAACCTTTAATTTTCAAAGGGGCCTCACGGCCAACGCAAGGGGCTCGGCCATGGCCGTCGTGGCCGCCGTGAAATTCCTACCCTGGTTGTGAGAGTACATTGAGCCAATCATGTGGTGTGTTGTGAAGACATTGTGCCAATCATGTGTTGTGATCTCGTAGCTGGAGCGAGGTTGGTGTTGTGAAGCCTTGCGCACATGCATTTCTGCCGAAATAGATGCCCGATAAGTCCCCAAAAAGCGTTGTAATATGGCTGCCAAGTGGAGGGACTTGCCTAAAAGGACTTTGATCTTGCCCTAGTGTTTCCTTGCCTGAAATTATTTTTGCTTCCATGTCAAGTCCACCATGTGATATATTTTCATGCTCACTCAATCACAAATGTTAGTCAGATTTTTACCGCACTACTTTAACAACCCAACATAGTTACCAGGTCAGGATGGCCATTGACTGTAGTTTGGCTCTTGCCCAGCGTCCGTCCAGTGAGGCTTTCTTACTCGTAGCAGCTTTGGTTTCAGGTTTAATCTGTCTTGCAACCCCTGCCTTGTAAATAAGGCCCTTACTGCATTTTGCAACTGTATGCATGAGCAGGAATTCATAAATCATACATCTGACTTGTGGAACATAGCTTAATGTGGGTGCCATCAACCTTTTCACTTATCTTTTTACACTGACCAATACCATTATTTTAAGCTCTTGGGGCATTGGGGACACCAAACACAGTTAACCGTATGATGATGGAGGTCATTATCACTGGGCAAGCTCCCGTATAGTTGCCCCAAGTTATTCTAAGAATGCCCTGTGGAACAGAACTGTGTTGCTCGATCAGTGTTGCTGATGGAGTAGGCCCAGACCTGGCTTCATTAGTAGGCTATTCAGTAATGTAAGTGATGCATTATTACATGATTGAAACCAGACCAGTTCCTAAATTCACCATTCAAGATTTACTATATGGGACTCAAGTCTTGTATTTTGTTGTCTTCTCCACACACTAGAGGGTGACACGGGAAGCAATTTTCACTCCCGTCCCATCCCGAGCCCGCACAAATACTCCCGTCATATCCCGATCACGTGACAGCCCCCCCAAAAAAATTCTGTCCCGCAAAATCCCGAGAGAAAGACTCCCGAATCCCGTCCCGCTCCCTATGTTGATGTCTAAAGTTATCCGACTGTTAGGCTACAGTAGCGTGCGGTGATCATACATTTTGGTAGGGCAGAAAGCCTTGTTTAACTTTTCTTTAATAGCCGATCATTTTGGGCTACATTAAAATTACATATTTTACAGTACTTTGCTGTAGGCTATGCTTAAATAATTTCTTAGTTAGATCTCATCCCATCAGTTAAGTTTGCACCAAAGATTCTAGAACAGAGCTCTGTTCTAGAATCTTTGGTTTGCACCGTTCTCATCACGTTAAACCAGCGAAGCATAGCAACGTTGTTGCTATGAGTAAACAAAACTATTTTTTGCGTTCCGCCAGGTTATGCGATAGATAGGCTAAATATATTGAGGAATGCGATCGTCGAGGTGCCATGCCCCAACATTGCATGACACATTAAACTCAACGAGAATCGCTTTTCCCGGACAGCTCGTGCAATTGAATAGAGCCGTCCTTTGCTGACACTTTCGCCTGTAACTGTTTCTTTGCATCCATTTTGCCTCAGGGCCTATCTGAAGCTGATTGATTGTGAACAGGGCAGCTGCTTGTCTTGCTCTGATAGGCTACCAATCAACAACAAACGTATTGTGGGTTGTAATTGGTTATCTTTTCTAAAACGAAATGTCTCACGTCTTTGGGCGCACTCACTGCATTGCAGCGTCATTTTTTTAAGTTAATAGCCTAATTTTTGGCTTCCCGCCAGCTCCCGTTTATTATTTCCTGTCCCGTCCCAATCACGTTACCAACAGTGACATTTACTCCCGTACTGCGGGAAACCCACGGGAATACCGTGACCCGCGGGAGTCCCGAAAAATTGTCACCCTCTACCACACACCTCTACACTGTCGATTATAGTCTACAGCCTACAGGAAAGATGTGCTTTTACTTTGATTACAAAGCGGAAAGACTTTTATTATGGCACATTTGAATGTGAACATACTTGGTGACGTGGTTAGAGTTCGAGTTTGTGTCGGATGCTGCTACAATGTAACGTTAACAAGCGTTCATTGATTGAGAGCTTACTGAAACGCAACGATGATCTGCATTTTATTAGTTGCTGGGCATGACACGGTTTTACAGGCACAGTTGAAGGTATGTAGCTTTAAGCCAATGCTGTGGTTAACAACATAAACCATCTGCACTGCACTTGTGCACACACTATTTGCAACATGCTTTCATGTCTCCTTAAATCAACTGTAGAGTTGTTTAAAATCCGTAAACTGTTGCGTAAGGAAATCACTTTAAGGTGAGTTGCGTCCTGTGATTGTGCACATGCACCGAGATGTCAGTCTGACTGACACGAGATCACAATTCACTTCAAGTCTGTGTGAAAGACAGCTAATTACATTTACAATTGACCAGATCCAGGAAGTTTCGAATTAATTCCAGAGCTCAGTCAGTCACGAGGGGAAACTGCAATAGTTGTTGAAGTGGGATTACGGTCGTTTAATCCTCTATGATGTAGCTGAGGTTCTGAGAAATTAGCCAAGGCAATGCTGGACTTCATAGTGGTACCCACACTACAGCAGCAGTGCTTGCCAGCTTCAAGCTTGACAATCAGTGATGAATTACTCCCGACCACCACCAACCCTTTTAACTAAATAAAATAGCCCACTGATTTAAAACACTGACATATAATAGTTTTGAATAGGCCTATGTTATAATCATAAAGTGTCACTGTTTTGACAGAATGATGACACAGGTTTGTATGGTCACCTGACCGGAGTTCCTAAGGCCCTGCTCCCTGGGGTGGGAGGAAAGAAGATCCTGGACTTTTGGTGGGAAACCGTAAACACGTGAGTTTTGGAGTAGCCTACTAGTCATAGGTCACGTGTCACATTTTTCATTCACACTGCTACAGTGTGAGAAGTGATTCAAAAGTCATTCAGAGCAAGAGCTAAGTGTCTCAGTGGAGCACTGAGAGCGGAAACAGCATGGTACACAAGGTCTTACAGTGATCACCCTGTATTTGTGTCATGCAAAGACATAAGGCCCCTGGTTATAATCTTTTTTCCACTATAGTGCCTCTGAGTCAGACTTTGCCCTGTATGCGCTGCTCTACCCCACCCTACGTTACCCTTTACCCAGATTTAAGCTGATAGATAGTTGACAGAGTGCAGAAAGGTATTGGCTACACATAGAGATACTAATTCTGAGCACATTTATGTACAACTGTGGTACGAGTGTGGTGAAGTTTCCAGGTGGAAATGTTGGAAGGAACATGGGGGAACAAGGTGCTGGAGATGTAGTGAGGTCATGAAAGCATACCGGACTTCCCCTGACACACGCATGCCGGTGGGATGAGTATGTTGCAAGCTAAATATCTGGGTTCCCCCAATGAGAGAGAGAGAGTCTTCCAAAATACGGACACAGTATACGAATACAAGCACACAGCATGTTGAATGACCCCTTTGATAATAAACCTAATACATACACACCTTTGTGGAAGCCTGATGCTCATAACCTCATGGCATGCCCTGTGTTCATGACTGTGCAAATTCGTGTTACTTGAGAGATAAGACACAAAAGCGTTAATATGACCTCTGTGAAGTGACAGAAATACTGCTCTCAAAGGCCCAGTATGTGAGAAGTTTACTTTATTTTAAAGGGAATTTTGGACACATGTGAATGTGCACAGAATATGACCAAAAGCTGCAGGAGGAGGACCGTTGTGATATTTAATGTAGTTTATGGGTCTTTTGTCTTGTTCTTTTATTATATTATTACAATAATGTATTGCTATTTGAATAAGCTTCTGTTTTAAATATTATTGTTTCTTTACAGGAGACAGTTATTCACTGAAGTGTATCTGGTCACAAATGCGGACAAGTGAGAATTGACAATAATCTATTTCAATTATCTATTTAAATTCATTAATGTTTTGGAAGTTAGAATTGCAATTTGAAACAAAAAGGGCTTTCTTTATTTAGGTATAAACATTATGAGCGCTGGGCGACCGCTAATGACTTTCCAGTGGAGAACTTGGTAAATGACGGGAGCACCACGTTAGAAGATCGTCTTGGTGCCGTGGCTGACCTTGAGTTAGCCATTCGAAGCCGTGGACTTAAAGATGACATCATGGTGGTCAGTTGCAGTTGACAGACTGAAATTATGCTGAGATAGGCCTACTCCTTTAGAATACCTTGCTAAACATAGTGCTTCAAACTGTTATTTAAAGACCCCCTATCCATTCCAATCCATTTTAAGTTGTTTTGGATTTAGACAAGTTGTTAACGAATGATGTGAATGCATATTAAGTATGTGTGTTTTTTTTATTTATTTTTTTAGATTGCTGGAGACATGCTCTGTGCTGACCAGAACTTTGATATAGCACAAGTGGTCCGGTTCTATAGATCAAAGGTAGGGGGGGATTCCTTTTCTACTGAAACATGAAACATTGAAGTGGGCTTTACAACATAGTTGTCTCTCTTCTTGGTAGCCAGGAGACCTGGTAATATACTATGAGCTGGAAGAGAGCGAGAAGAGCGACTCCCGTGGCATCGTGCAGGTGTGCCCAGACACGCACAGGTGAGAAGGGACAAATTACATTGCAAACAATGATCACTATTTCCAGTTTAGTTGTGGGTGAAAGCAAATCTTGGTGTATTGATTGACAGTGATCTACATTTAAACAGCCACATGAAATCAGCGTTTTACCACCTCAAAAAGATTGCCAAACTTAGAGGGCTGGTGTCAAAAGATGATTTAGAAAAACTCATTCATACATTTATCTCCAGCAGGGTTGATTACTGCAATAGACTTTTCACAGGCCTTCCTAAAAAGACTATCAAACAGCTTCAGGTGATACAAAATGCAGCAGCTAGGGTTCTCACAAAAACTAAAAGAACTGACCACATTACTCCAATTCTTAAGTCCCTGCACTGGCTTCCAGTAAGTCACAGAATTGACTTTAAAGCACTACTGCTTGTTTATAAATCACTAAATGGAGCAGGACCTAAATACCTCTCAGACATGCTTCATCAGTACACACACTCCAGACCTCTCAGGTCTCAGTAGAAAAACCTGTTAGTTAAACCTGCTGTTAGAACTAAACATGGTGAAGCAGCTTTTAGCTGCTATGTGGCTCAGCTCTGGAACCAACTTTCGGATGACATTAAAAAGGCCCCAAATGTAGCCAGTTTTAAATGTAGACTTAAAACCAAACTGTTGTCATATGCTTTCTGCTAACTGCACTGAGTTATAAATTCTGAATCTGTCTTGAAAATTATTCTACCTTGTGTCTTTTATTTTGTCTTTAATCATTCTCTATTTTTAAATCATTTTACCTTGTGCGTTTTATGATTTTTTAAAAATTACTATTACTATTATCTTTACCTTTTAAACTATTATTTCACTATTGCCCTTTTATGGTTGTATTTGTTATTACTGTTTGCTTTTGTTTATGTAAAGCACATTGAATGACCTCTGTGTATGAAATGTGCTATATAAATAAACTTGACTTGAAAGAAGGAAAGCGAGAATTCACTATGTCGCTCTCTCTTTATCTGCCAGGATCACTTGCTTCCTGGAGAAGCCACCTGAGGGCCAGACATCGTCTCGGTTGGCCAGCGTAGTATTCTACTGCCTACAGAAGGAGACGCTCCTCTACCTGTCAGAGTTCCTCTCCAAAACCCAGGATATCAGTGCCCGCACCATGGGGAAGTTTTGGGTCAGTCTAAATATGCATACATATATCTACAGTTGTGCTCATAAGTTTACATACCCTGTACGCTAAAGTTGACTAAAAAGAGAAATAAAAAAATCTTCTTTTGGTAATTGATCCTAATGCCTTAATTAAAAAATCCAACCCTTAAGGACACCAATTTTCTTTGTGAATGAATAATGAATCATAGATAAATACATGTTCTTTCTTAAAATACAGGAAATGTTCTTCCTTAAAACAAAATAAAATACATACCCCAATGTTAAATTCCCATTGAGGCAGGCAGATTTTTATTTTTAAAGGCCAGTTATTTCATGGATCCAGGATAGCCTACTATGCGTAAGGGATAATGTATAGAACGCCGGTCATTGTCGGGAGATAGGTCCCGACAGGGCGAACCGGACCCCGACGCGCAGCATTATCCCGCTTATTACACGGCTACTTACCAAAACGACACAATAAACTCCCCACGATATGACTCTTTAGCCTACATAGCCTAGGCTATAGCCTATTTGTTACCGTTTCATCATGGCTTTTGCTGAGAAACAAATAGTTCGCAACAACACACGCTGAACTTGAATCAAACATTCCTTAGAACACAGCTGATCAACCGTCTGCTTTCACTTTTGAATGAAGTTCCAATCCTTGCGTAGTGATATGAAAGAATTGACTTAGAAGCACAAAGCCCATTTTCCTTGACAGCGGTCTGTTATACCTAGCAACGGTCTGTTATTCAAAATTAGCAGACCGCCGAAGGTTGGGAATTCTGATAAAGTTCCCTTAGCCTTTGGAATTAAAATAGCCCCACATCATCACATACCCTTCACCATACCTAGAGATTGGCATGGGGTACTTTCCATAAGATCATCTCTCAATGCAAATCAAACCAGCTATTAGGCTAACTGAAATAAAACCCTGCCAATCTCTAGGTAAACATATGTAAAAAACCTATAAAAGTCAACACATATTGCTCACAGTTGGGTAAATAGTGGCAAATTAGAACAGATTCACTCGTTATCCTATGGCACTCACAACACTTTTAATACCAGTTGTGGTTTGATTGCCATCTCCTCTGTATGCTTAGCCCAAACCATTGATCCAATACTGCATCTGATGTGCTTTCACTACAGGAGTGGTTCATCAACATCCAGGAAATGCCTGTGTTCGGCATGAAGCTTCCCACCGGGTTTCAGCTTATTGGCCAAGTGGTGTGTAGCTGATTAGGGTCACCAATCACATCATTGATCACTCATTAGGGTCACCAATCACATCATTAATCACATGTACACATAGCATTGTCAAAACACAATGCTTATATTTCAACACGTTACAGGGGCTGTCAGAATATGCCAAATGGTTGGCCCACTATTCTGCCAAGCAACGAGAGCCTCCTGTCAAGCCCATTACATGCCGTTCATTTGCCAGGTAACTAGTGATACTCTCAATTTCCTCTTGAAATGGAAAATGGTGGAATGTCAAGTGCTGCCATCTTAGTCAATATTTTGTAATTTTCCAAAGCTTTTGTGATAAGACAGTAGCAGAAGATACAGTAGCTGTACATTTACATCAACATGAAGAGAAGAATATAGCACATTTACATACCAAAATGATAGCACATTTACAAGCCAAATGATTCACTCTATGACCATACTGATGGAGTGTGTTGCCCAATCACAGAGTTGGACTTATGGGGAACCCTTCAGATGGCTTTCACGGCAAAACAATTGCTATGTCCATCTCTAACTTCTGGGCCGAGGTCACACTTCTGGAAAGCCAGACTCTGGTAATGTGAACATCCAGTCTTCTACTTGTCTTGTAATACTCATGACAGATTTCCCTTACTGCACTACAGCATCTGCTACAGTATATACGGTTGTTTTCTGTATGAACCGTAGGTCCTTCTTCCTCATCCACTCAATGACCCCACAGAATTTGGCAGTCTGCAGGACCTCTACCACATCAGCAGAAAAGAAGGGTTAGCACACTAACCACTTGTTACTAATTATTACTAAGCTCCTGTCGTGCCATGCCATGTAGTACTGTCTGTGTTTTTTTTTCTTCTTTCAATGGATAAATGCTGGTACATCTGTCTTTAGTTACCACATAAATAACTTCACCTCTTTTCATTCTTTAATGATTTTTCTGCTGAATTGTCAAGAGTAAATGGCATGCTTTCTTAACTGCAATAAGACAGTGAACTACTGCACTGATGCTGGTGCAGAATGTCCCTGGTTGCATGCAGGACAGTGCAGTGGTTTGCATCAAGCTCTGGACAGTGCCTAACGGGTTTCCCTGCTGCTCTCTAGGTACCTGGGGGGTCTACGCCTACTACAGGCTACCTGCAAGAAATTCTATCAATTCTGCTCCAAACAAGGGTAAGAAATGTTATGACTTATTTTTTATTCTCAGGAATAAATTACTGACACAACTCCTTGGTCTATCAGAGAGACTCCGTCCTGGTTTCAGCCATGGGCTCTACAAAGCACTTTAAGACAAAGTCTATGGTGCTGTACAGTAGAAGTCCCTGCTATTGACATTAATTAAATCAAATAAAGTTGTAGGTCATTCAACATTCTTGTCAGTAAAAGGTATGCCTTGACATGCACCATTCTTTTTCAGAATTGCTTTGCGAAAGCAGAATTTTACTCTCAAGTATGACACCAACATCCCACGGCAGGTGGTGAGTACTGTGTTTTTTTCAGATGGTTGGACACTGTTTATGCTGCAGATGCGTTATGCTTGGACACTCTTTATGCTGCATATGCGTTATGGTTGGACACTGTTTATGCTGCAGATGCGTTATGCTTGGACATTCTTTATGCTGCAGATGCGTTATGCTTGGACACTGTTTATGCTGCAGATGTGATATGATTGGACACTTTTTATGCTGCAGATGCGTTATGAAAAGGCTGCTTGTCCTTGATGAATATTCAGGAGTATTGTGTCCCTTTTTGACCCTTGTCATCTGGTTTCTGTCTCTTATGTAGGGACTGGCTGGAAGCAGGTAAGTGCTCTGAACTGTCATTTCTCATTTTGTCAAGGAGGCCACTTACTGACTTAGGCCTGGGCTACACTGGGCCCGCTAGTGAAGCACTCTGTTTGCAGAGCGTAGAAATGGATTTAGAAGACTGGCCTAACTTTTTCAAATGTACATGCCATTATCGTCTATGGTGTAACCGCTTCCATTGATTACAGTGGAGGCTAAATGTTGCTGCAGATGCTCCGCAAACATAAAGCTTCAGTTATCTGCCCAGTGTAGCCTCCCTGTTGCTTACTTACGTACTTACTATGGCGTGGTTACTATGGTTACCAGCTATTCTAATTGGGGATGCTCATCAGTGATGGCTAAGACAGTTACATGGAGGAGGATGACTGATTGAGACAGACCAGGATTATTGTTGCTAAGGTCACCTTAAGGCTTTGGCCATCATCACCACATCAAGGTTTTTAATGCTTTGCTTTTAAGTTGTCTTTGCTGTAACAACATCAGTCACTGTCTTTTTGGGTAATTATCTCTTCGGTACTAAAACTGTTCTAGTGTCTAGGTATTAACATGGCAGCTTCATATAGAAATATGTGTAAGAGTTACCAGCAGGTTTGGCATACATGTAAACATACATGTGACAATCATATTTTCATCTTCACATTGAAAGTGCTATTGTGTCTGCAACCCTGAAGTGCCTGATGAAATTCTACAACATTACAGATAATGTAAGTGTCCAGTCTTGGAAATGATGTTGGGCAATTTAGTCTGCTGCTGTTGCATTATATTTACAGCCACTGGGTGGCACTTTAGACTTAAGTTTTCTTTGTCAAAACATTTTGTTGTCTTAACTGAGCGACTGCGTTCTAATATTCATATTAACTGTGAAGACCATGCTATAAGGCCTTTTGATAATAATAATATCTATATTAAATAAATGCACATAGCAATTATGCATTAATTAATCACAAATTAGGCATTAATTAATCACATAACTATTGACTAAATCATCTTGTTTTCTTCTTCTCTTGTCAGGACCTCCGCAAACCAGTGAGGGCCAACTTCATCTTAAATGTTGAGACCGATGAACTCTTCATCACCGCTGGGCTCCAGGACAGGGTGGTTCAGGTGACCTATGAAGTTTTATTATATATATATATATATAATAAAATATATTATTATATTTTATGTAAAATAACAGGTCAAAGTAAAGAATTGTGCCAGTTTGAGAGAGAATATAGTAAGTATTTACTTTTAATTGTGTCAGTTCACTCTAAAAGGTGATTATACTCAGGGCAACATTTTTAGCAATGATGCTTGAGCAGTGTTATGTTGGCCCGTTGCCATTGGTATTGGACAACATACTCTTATCTGGAGAAATTTGATGATCAGTTGGGAAACTGTCAATTATGTTCAATTATTACATGGATCCAAAAAGTCTAAAAGTTCAGCTCTAAATGTTTCCCTGTGTACTATCATCGCCTTAGCGTAGTGGCTAAGGAGCTGGGCTAGCATGCAGTACTACTGTTGTGTCCTTGAACAAGGAACTTAACCCTGAGTTGTTCTGTAATGTAATTGACATATGTAAGTCACTTTGGATAAATGAAATTGATGTAAATGTGTTTGGTCACAGGTCTATGAAGGACTGGTATACATGGATTTCAGTAAGCAGCTGATGGATGCAAAGGGACATGGTACGATTTTATGAATGCTGTTTAACTCTAGCATGTCTGCACTGTACACATTCTACATGTAAACTACATCTAAATGGTGGAATGGTCCTTTATGGTGTGAGTCTCACTGTGTGTTTCTGATGCATAGGAGAGTACATTGGCATGAACATGGACAGTCTTCCACCTTTCTGGTTGGCCTATTTGGGGGATCCCAGTGATTCAGGCCGAATACACAGCAATGTTAGACAGCGATGGCTTAATGGTACATTTCAGGCAGAGTTAAATACTTCAAATCAGAGGTTTCTTTAACCCACGCCTGTGTTACTGATATTTTTTTCCGTCTTTCCGATAGGAGAGACTGAAGTTATTGAAGCCATGAAGTCTTTTGCTGAGCTAACTGACCAAGCAAGGTTTGTGCTGACTACCCTGGCTGTACACTGTGCATTTCTGTGTTGTCCCTAACGTCATCATATCATTCTTCAATGTCAGTCAGATAGCAGGCTATCTAGCGTTTATGAAAGGCATGTCTGTTAGCAGCTAGTGCACTTGTTTTAGATGGAAAAGCCACATACTACATACTTTGTTATTCTCAATTCTATTTGTATTTCTCTATTTCTATTCTATTTCTCTATTTGTATCTACATTTCTCCAGATGATAAGACATTCTATCATTTATCGATTGCTCATTCAGGTTGGCCATACAAAGTAAGGACTGGGCAATGCTTGCTCAGTTAATGGACAAGAACCTGGAGCTACGAAGGTAGGACCTCTGCATTTGTTTGCACACATGGTAAAGCCTGGATGAACCCAGATGAATCTGTGAGCACATTTTAATTTGGTTAGCAGTTCTGTCTGGCAACGCCCCCATTCAAGACCATTCCCCGATCACCAAAAATCCAGGAACCAATCACAACTGCTTATCTGGCATGGGCTGGGCTTTTCTATGATGACGGACAGGAGTATGTTAGTAGTGCGTTGAACACTATGACTGCTGTTAGCCTGGGGTGCAGGCCCAAGCTCTTTGTTGTCTAGAGTATTGTTACTTAACTAAAAGCCTCCTGCAACTTGCACCACAACAGAAACAAGCACGGAAGTCCCCTATTTGATAACTTTACACGCTAACCCTACACACTAGCCCTACATGCTAGCCCAACACGATAGCCCTACGTGAAGTGCACAAACATGGAAGTAGGTCCTCCTAACTGATGTGTGCTTGTCTGCATGTCAGTTTGGCAGGAGCTTCAAGGAGCAGTGTAGTAAGAAATTTCTAGCCTTAAAGAATATGAGTAAACAGAAATCGGGTTGATGAGAGATGTTTAGCATCAGTGGCATTCTTCCTCAAGGTGATTGGGCCTAAGAGTGCATGTTTGTTAAGATAGAAGGGGCCCTGAGTTGGAGCGGCCATCTCCTACTAGGGAGGTTGGTGCCTTCATGTATGTTAGGTCAGCCTTTGGGTTAATATGACTGATGTCGGTTGTTAGGGGTTACATCCTTGTATACAATGTTGGGCAAAAACGGGTGATGTGCTCATCTTGATTCCTGACATACCATACTTGGAGATTGCCAAAGATTTGCCAAAGTCCTATAAGAAGTGTGCCTTTTCTTTGTAACCTCAGACTGCGTCTGTTAGCAACACGACATGGGTCTCTGGTGCCGTGAAAAACTCTCTGAGATTTCTGACTTGACTACTGACTGGCTGAGACTTTGATCAACTGATTGCTAAAAACCTAGACCGATAGCGGTCAACATACCTGCGGTGTGACTGCTTGCCCTGTGCTCCATCCATAATTCTATACGGCCAGCCCAAGCGTTGATGTTCATACAGTTAAAATTTTAGTTTAATGGTGGTCATTCCAAAACAAAGCATGAATCCAAATGGCAGCAGCATGGGGAGACAACAGGCCTCAGCTACCGCTAAGCCTTACAAAACTAATTGCCTCCCACGAAGGTGAGGACAGGTCCTATTTAACCAATTAGACACAGGGGCATCACTGGAGCCCTGTCTGTAAGTTAGTGCTATCCCTACCATGTGACCCTAACCTATCCTAACACTGCACTGATATAATCAATGTTAAACAACATAAACACATATTTTCTCTTGAATTGAGTAAATATCTGCATTTAAAACCTTCCGTTAAGAAATATGTTTGCTGTTCTTTTAAAAAAAGATTTCATGAGAGTTTAATTAAGTTTAATTTCACTTTTGGTTACACCACTTGTAAATCGAAAGTGATCAAAGCCAGACCATTCTCAATTTCAGTCGAGATGAGAATTGATCGGGTGTCAGCCTGCCTACACAAGGTGGCCTCGAAGCAGAAGCCACAACCATGGCCACATTTGTTGCAACCCTTTCAATAAAAAAGAGCAATGCTCAATTTTTCTCTGAAATAATTTGAAACAGACATAAGTAAATGGCAGTCATCATTCTTTATGGCATGTTTAATGCAAATCAGACTTTGCCTCTGATGTTTCATTCAACAGAATATTGTAGATGATGTACACAATGTTGCCTAACTACAGAATGGCCTCTTTAAACTCCATTCAAACAGGCTGAAATACAAGATAGAATATGTCTCTGTGTTACTGATTAAGGTGAAACGGTTAGTTTGAAATACTGCTGTAATCCAATAAATCATCATATTTTCATCATCGCTATTTTAGGATATACATATTAAAGACATGGAGCCAGGAAGGTTTGCTTTTAATTTCATAATCTTTCCTGAAGAAATTAAGCATTCTTTCAATGAACTGTAACGGTAGCCACAAATTTGCCCACAAATTTGCTTCCCATGCCATAGTTCCCTCAGGCTCATTATTTTTATCACATGGTGGCACATCACACACAAATTACCCATGTGCAATTATGTGTCAGACATGTGTGACAAATTACCCATTTTTACTGTATACTGTAAAAAAAAAAACACAATCAGAAACCGATATTACAGTATACGTTCATCTTTACTTTACATATAATTGGGTCTGATTGAGTTCATAAATCCTGTATATTTTTCAACAGGTCCATATACACAGATGACTGTTTGGGACCTGGGAATCTGAAGATGATTCAGATAGCAAGACAGGTATGTGAACTACATTTATTGTTGCCTTTTTATCAATCCTCTGACAACTCTTATATGATCATCGTCAACTGTATATATCATCGGAGTGTCTATTTACACCCCTGGTACAAAGAATTCTGAAAGGTTTCGGCACTAATATATGTTCAAATTAAGTTTTAGATTGAAAATATGTGTTTTATTTTCATAATCTTCGTTCAGTGAACACATACAACCGTCAGTTTGTTAGTTAACAGAAATTTCTTGAGTATGACGCTCAGGCCTATAAACTATAGATTTACCTTCAAACACCCATCTAGTTGTAGAAGCGATAGTGCAGTGGTCACAGACACGGCTTAGTACGTGGGAGACCGGGGTTTGTATCCCGCATGATGCATTTTGGCAGAGTGAGTGTGCATGTGTACCAACGTCTCTGGAGAGAAGGTGCGCAATTTGAACAAGAAATCGGTGCTCAAACCGATTTCACATTGCTATATACACCAGAGTACAAATAGCATCCACTTCTAACTATACATTGATGCAAACAGCATACCTTATTCAGAGTGTCTATTACACAGCTGAGCTGTTCATACCCTGTGACGTAACAACAAAAACATGTTGCTTGTTTTTTTATTTTTTAATTACATTGTGTGATCAATATACCAGAGTAAATGCACAGGGGTACAAATAGCATACACTGATATTTGTTCCAGACGGGGTATTAATAGAACACATTGCTCTGTGCACCGGGGTACGAATAGCATACATTGATATTTGTACCAGATGGGGGTACGAATAGAATTCACTTCTAATTGCACCAGGGTACGAATTGCATACACTGCTAATTGTTCCAGGGGTGCAAATAGCCTTTCCCATATAACATACATACTATACTGTAATTAAGGGATAACAGCCGCCGAGGTGAATAACGGGACACCTATGAAGTAGATCTGGTAAAAAAACTTTGATTGCCGTTCCATATCAATGCTTATGAATGGTAACTATAACAACCATAGTAGGACGACAGTTGAGCCTGAAGGCTTCGTAACCATGGAATCAACTGTAAACAAGTTGACTGTCCACGCTATCACTGTTATAGGGCCAACGAAAGTTGTACAACAAGCTGAACTAGTGGGCTTCTTTTTAAACGGAACCGCATGTTTCCTTTGCTTGCTATAAAGGCATGGCTTTACAGTGGCAACCGGGTGATAAGCGGGATAACGGCCTTCAAGGTTTATCTAGTTATACGGAATTAATGGACTCGGGCGGAGGCAACTCCCCTCCGCGGCAGGTCAGGGAGTTCTTTGCCCCTCGCCCTCGTCCATTAATTCCATATAACAGGACACCTCGAAGGCCGTTATCCCTTACTTAAAAGCCACCCCGCCAGCCAATCAGAAAATACTATTTCTTCTCTCCGGGTGATAAATGTAAATAGTGAACTACAGGACCTCCGATGGAAATTTCCTAGATCAATTAACATGTGTGAATGTGTGATACGAATATCGTAAAACAATGGAAAAACGCGCTCAACACCTCCTGAGAATTACACACTGGGTGTTGGATCCTTACATGTTACATGTAAATAACTGAATATAAAGAGAAATAAATGCATTCACAGTTCCTTTTTTAAAAAAAAAACGAATTACCCCACGGACATTTCAAGCAAAAAACTCTTCCTCAGCGTGTCAATGGCGATTACACCATTGATATGCTGAGGAAGAGCTTTCTGCTTGAAATGTCAATGGGGCGATTCAAAGTTTTTCTTTTTTAAAGGAACTGTGAATGCGGTTCTTTTTCTTTATATTCATATATACGAATATGAAATAGAGTTATCAACCTTTGACAAGATGTCCTAATATTCATGAAAAGCATAGTGTAACATAGTGCCACTGAAGAACTTGTCTTTGGAGCTTTTACCAAAAATGGCCTGCTTTCTTCAGTGGCCTTCCCTTATTCATGAGCATGTGTCATTCTTCATACTGGTCTGCTCTGCAGTTTGGTTCGTCTGTGAAGTTTCCTGGCAGTGGAGGGGCTGTGGTCGGTCTGTGTTTGGATCCAGATCAGATGGTATTAATGCGCTCGTTTTAAAAGACCCCTAATTCATTTGCCTTTATTAGGCTCTCGGGTGCTTAACCCAGTGTGTTTCTGTTTCAGGTCGAGATGAAGAAGGCCTTTCAAGAGGCTGGTTGTGTTTTCTGTAACATAATACCTTATGATCCCTCTCGTCCTTAGAGTACGAGTCATGGCCTTAAATTTGTGAGTAATTAGCAACAAAGATATGAGATATGAACACATATGCTAATACCGGTAGCACATTTTCAACAAAATGCGGGCTAATTTTATAAGGAAAGTAAGCATTGTTTGTGGCAGATTTGGCAACAGTCCAATACCATATTTCCGACAAGTAGTCCTCAGAAGCAGTATGTGCTGGAGTGCTATTTCTTATATACAGTTTGATGAATGTTTCATATTTTCCTTTTTATATATGTGGATATGCTGTTAAGGCCATTGAATGTAACATTGAGTGGGTGGGCAGGGACACAAAACGTGTATATAAAACATGTTTCCTTTATTACATATGATTACATCTGTACTGTATAACTGTAGCTCTAAGTAACTGTAATTGCAATTCATATTGAAACACATAATTCCAACGAAAGCAGGTGCACCAAATTGCAATTCCAGATGGTGATACCCTCTGTCCCCTTTTTGTCCAAAGGGACATAAAATAATAACAATAAACATTATCAATAATAATTTACAGTTTAAAGTAGTCAGATAGTAGGGGGCGCTGTGGCATTTCCCATCCCACCCCATCTCTCTCTCCCATTGGGTCATTTCCCGCATCCCACCCCATCTCTCTCTCCCATTGGGTAATTTCCCGCATCCCACCCCAACTCTCTCTCCCATTGGGTCATTTCCCAATCTCTCTCTCCCATTGGGTCATTTCCCATATCCCACCCCATCTCTCTCTCCCATTGGGTAATTTCCTGCATCCCACCCCATCTCTCTCTCCCATTGGGTAATTTCCCGCATCCCACCCCATCTCTCTCTCCCACTGGGTCATTTCCCGCATCCCACCCCATCTCTCTCTCCCATTGGGTCATTTCTCGCATCCCACCCCATCTCTCTTCCACTCACTTCCTGTCACTCTTCACTGTCCCTCTTCACTGTCCTATCCGAATAAAGGCAAAAAAAACAAAAAGAAAAAAGTAGCCCTCATGAAAATACTATATATGGTAGTATACTAATTCATTTGAACAGAATAGTAACGATAGCAAATCACCATAATAACAGTAGCCATAAACATATACAAACCATGACTCTGTAAGGAGAATTCATTAGATACAAGGTAAACAGATGAAAATGCTAAATGCCAATGCCAAAACTATCACTAGAAAGGAAAGCATTACGTACATAAATCATTCCACCAACGAGGAATCACAGAAGAAAAAAGTCTTGACTGTGACCTCTTAGTGTTGATGGAAGGCCGACACAGCAGACGCTCGTCAGAGGACAGTGGGCAAGAGGGGCCAGCAGTAGATCCAGGAAGTGTCCTAAAGGCCAGAGTGAATTGAATTTTGGAAACTATAGGAATTATGTAGACCAAACTACTTTCTATATTATAAACATACAAACTTACACCAGGAAAAAGATTGTTTCTATAAAATAACACAATGGAGGAATTCACATTTTTATACATTTTTTTTACGTAATGGGTACCTGTTTAGTGCCACGGGAGCACTCAATTCACAAAGAGCTGCCACCTTGGTCAGAACAACCAAGCTAGATTGTGCAATGCCAGACGCTCTGAGGGAGTGTACATCATTATGGGCAGACATAATGCCTATCTGCGTGCATATCATCGACATGAAGCCATTCTTTTTCAAATAGTAAAGAAGTTGTGTGATATATATCATTTGATAAAACAACAGCTGCCAGACAATGAAATCAGTGATCAAAAATGAAATGCAATGTGAAAACTCCAAATGAGAGAAAATTAATTGTGATGACTCCTCCCTGCTAATTTCAATATATAATTGAGAATTAAAGTGACCTTGAGAGTTGTGAAATCTCAGTGTAAAATGCAACAATCTCATTGTTAAATGCGACAGTAATTAATACAAGGATACAAGGAGGTTTATTTGTCACATACATAGCAATACTAACGTAAAGCATGTAGTGAAATTTCATTTGGTGTTCAGCTTTTTTTGTGCAAGTGTGAAGAAAGGAAGATCAAGAAATAGCAAGAGAGAATAAAAAGTGCAGTGTGTGTACAGTCCATTTGCAAGTGTGTAATAAAAAAACATTAAAAAAAGTTTATATAGTCTTGTGTGTGTTCAGGATACGAATTGCTTGAGGAAAAAAACTCCACCTCAGTCTCTCTGTTCTGGTCTTGTAGCAGCAGAGATGTTTGCCTGACCTCAGTCTTTTGAAAAAGTCAGGATGTGTCCTTTACAATACTTTGGGCCCTGGTACATAGTCTTTTCTTGTAGGTCTCCTGCAGGGTAGGGAGAGGTGCTCTGATGGTACGTTCGGCAGATCGCACCACTCTCTGTAGTACACTGCAGTCACGGGTTGTACAGTTCCCATACCAAGTGATGATGCTATTTGTCAGGACACTCTCCACAGCTGAGGAGTAAAAGGCCTTCAAGATGGGTGCTGATACTTTGAACTTCCTCAGCTGACGTAGGAAATACAGTCTTTGCCTAGATTTCCTCAGTGTGTGCTGGGTGTTAACAGTCCATGTTAGATCATCAGTGAGGTATAATATTGTGATAATGTACAATGTTTTTGAAAATTAAAATTTCCTGAACAGATACTGTATTATAGTGATTTCTGCAGTAAATGTGTTTCTTACGGATATTTAGACTTAAGAGTGGAGAAAATCTAGAGCCCTTAAGCACTTCAAGTGAAATGTGTCATTTAAAGAATGATCTCCGTATAAGTTATTTTTAAATGTACATTTTTAATCTGTGGACTCTGATTTAGGTGTAGTGAGAAGTCAGGTATGACATACTATATATTCTTAATCCTCCAAAACATCTACCATTAAAAACATGCAAACACTGCGTCCACTGGAACGCGTCTTGTATTGTGACATAGCCTATTCAACGACCCGCGATTTATTGTCTGTGACGTTTTAGACTCCATGACCAATAGTCTAGCATGTTAGAATTTTTGGGGAATCTTCTAAAACTCCCGTGTTGACACCTATTTTATACAGTTTATGGTTGACACTGACACTGACGACATGTAATGTCTGACTTGGTCAATCGTAAAAGACCATCTTGGAAGAATGTAATCTGCATAGGCCATAACACTGTGCTCGTTTGGGTTGTTAGACGTCGTGTGAAGGTGGTTAGATGAATGGTTTTAGAAATATACAAAGAACACACACTCTCACATACAGAGATTCCTTGTTTTATTGTTTAAAATAATGACTGAACCAACTAGCCTTGTGAAGACCAACAGCAGCACAGTTGGCATTGATAAAGGCAAGCTAGCTTCCCATCAACATAGAGTGAGAAAAAAAAGTTTTATTGAACTGAAATTGGACATGTGCTGAGACAAGAGGGAGGCCCTTTCCTGGCCCTAATCTAAATCTTAACCTAAATTCAAATTAAAATCTCAAAATATTTTGTTCTATTTTTCCTTCTCAATCTATTCTTATCTCACTTTATTTTTCCAAAGGGTTCCTTAGGATAAACTGATGACATCTCAATAAGATCTGATTTGTTTCTTATGAGACAAATAAAAAACATTTTCATGGCAAGAAATGTTCCTTTGGGTTGCTAATTGATTTGTCTTGGCATCGTGCTCCAGGCTTTCCAACTACATGACAGGACCGTTATTTACAACATTGTGAGTTGTGTTTATCACTCATTCACATGACTGCATCGTCAAAATCAAATTGAGGGTGTTTTAGAATCTATTTACCTTCAAAAACATACCTTATAACATTTTAAGGGTTCTCAGTCTTCTCATTTCCTGGACTTTGTTGGATAACTGACTGACCTCATGTGCAGAATAAACATGTCTGATGAAGCCAATGAAGTGCTCCACAACTGCACAGATTTAAACAGAGGTTCTGGTTGCATCGCCAACTCCAAGGGAAGGATAAAGATCCACTTTTCTTGAAGAGGGTGCCTCACAAAAACTAGTGCAAATTGGCAAAACAAATCTCTGATGGCAACAAGGTCATCAGTTTTACTGTAAGAGCTCAAATACTGATGAAAAACAGCTTCGGATGGATGCATCTGCTGGAGATGTATAGGCCCTATCATTCTGCACTTTGTCATCTTCCAGAGTGAGCCAGTCATATAATGTCAACACTGTCAGTGCAGACATCTTTATTTTAATGCTGCATCATTGTGGTCTTTTATTTGTACCCAATGGCAAGACAAAACATCACAAAGTTACACAAAGGTTCATTGCTGAAGGCTGGACTGTTCCTCAATAAGGTATGCATCGCTAGAGAGGTTAGATCTCCATGACAGCCAAACGACTCTATAAAGGAGCGTATTGGAAATGTGGACAAGTAATCTTACAGTTTTTCTCAGTCGCTTTGGTGCTTTTCTCACATGACTATTAACATTTGCACAGCAGTTAGTGCATTTCTCAAAACAATTAGTGCAAACTGCAAAACCTAGTGGATACCCTGCAAAAGCACGTCACTTGCTCAAAATGGATAGTCCATTCCTTAAAAGCAAGTATTTATGTCCACAAAACTGCCAGTGTCATCAAAATGAGAAGTCTTGACCCCATCGTTTATGAACAAGAAAGTCAAATGGCTCTCATGTTTTCATTACGACAGTTTATGCTCTCAGTGTTTTCCCATGCAAAAAAAGGTCAGAACACTGACACTACCTGAAAATGCTCAAGACAGCACTTGAGCCATTTGAAAACTACAGTAAAGTTACAAATTGCTGTAGTTAGGGGAGTAAGTGAGTACAAGACACTGAATATGTACGTTTCACAGTTTTACTGTATATGCTCTTTGTAATTCTACAGCATTGTGACAGAATTTGATAACTAGTTCACCAATTTTGTATGTAATGACTCAAGCAATGAAATGAAGACTATTAGTTTTATATGGTGAACGACTATTCAGCATCCATAAGTATAGTTCATTTTTGTGATTCAACTATATAAACCATATATTTTCTGAAAGCTTAGACCCTCAGGATGTGATCTAACATGACATGAGACATGTTCAACCCTCCTCATTAGTATGCAGCCCATGCATAACACATTGGGTATTGGTACAGTAAATCAGTATATGGCTGATACCTTTGGGTCTGTGCCATTTAGGAAAAACTGGTTCAACTATATAAACCATATATTTTCTGAAAGCTTAGACCCTCAGGATGTGATCTAACATGATATGAGACATGTCCCACCCTCCTCATTAGTATGCAGCCCATGCATAACACTTTGGGTATTGGTAAATCGGGTATATGGCTGATACATTTGGGTCTGTGCCATTTAGGAAAAACTGGTTCAACTATATAACTACTTTATATAGTTGAATCAGTTTCCCATTCATGGTACAGACCAAAATGTATTGAATTAGCATAGATTAGCATAGCTAATAAGCCTATTTGATATATTTCATGCGTATGCATGCTTTTTAAACATGTACAGTATATGCTGTGTTTACAGTAGTAGTATACATTTGAAAACAGTATGTAATGGTTATGATTAATTCATAAACTTTGTCATGTTTTCTAGTATTATCTATACGGACCTGACTTTTACCATAAACTGGCACTTCAACCGTTTGGTTGAGCATGTTTTCAAAAAAATATTTGACCATGAAAATATGTATATATTTTTAATGTAAGTTAATACATGTGTTATTCCACTTCATGTTAACATAATAATGAAGAAAAAAAAGTCTTACTTTTGAAAACTTGGTAGATGTGACTCCACAAAATATGGCCGAAATCGCGTAAATTAATTTCTTAACTCGCGTATGATGAGAAGGTGTGGCCTTCGACATTACAGAAGTACTGAGCAAATATTTTGCGCTTAACATGTAGTACTCAAGTGGTCGATATGGCTCTATATGTTTAAACTCAAAACAGTTGGATTTTTTGGTAAGATATGGTGTCTTAAAGGCAGTTAAAGGGTTAAATTTGCCAAATATAATTGTTATGGTGATTCTATGTTATTATAACCAATACCAAATGTATAATGTGTTTTTTTGATTTAACATGCAACAAAGAATCTTTGTCTTAGTTGTTCAATTTCAGTTCATTTTAATTGTGTACATCTGCAGAAGCAGATTATTGTCTTTGGTTAATCCCAGCATGTGTTTTGCATACAGCATCCTCAGTGTGCTGTGTGAGTAAGTGCCTGCATGCCTTATAGCTCAGCAGAGCAGAGCGGGCGCCTGGGTGGGAGTTGATTGGTTCCCTTTTGCGTAAGCCCCCGCACTCCCCCCTAGCCATCCCCCTGCTCTCCCGAGCCGTGTAAACACTGCTCCAGTGGAATGTTGGACCCTGTGACCTCACAGCAAACACTCTGCCACAGTTCACTCGGTTCAGCCTGGCCTCCCAGTGCTCTGCACAGTCCCGCGCTCTCCTCTGCTCTGCGCTGCGCTACTCTCCGCACTGTGCTGGGCTGCGCTGCGCAGCGTTGCCACATTACTTTCCGCTACTTGCCTGCCCGGCCTCCATTGTGTGCCTGCAAAACAGTAGCCTCCCACTGCAGTTTCCTTGCTATATTAGTGCCGCAGTGTTACTTACCCCAACAACAATATTTCTGTATGCAAATGCCTGCACCTAAATGTCCATATCCCATCCCAAACATCCCATTTTCCATCCCAAACATCCCATTTTCCATCCCCATTCTTCTGTTGTTTTTGTTGTGACCATCTCTCAACAAATTCAGGCAGAAGGTTCACAAAAATGCATAGTGTAACAGTATATAGCATATCTGCCCCCCCCCCCCCCCCCCACACACACACACACACTCACACACTGGTATGTGGATGACAGCTGCCAGGGCTGCTCTGGGGGCTTTTAAGGAACGATACTTAAAGCTTTAAGATGCTTTCTGGAGCTGTGCCAGCAGACAGAAATGGATTGGTTAAAGATAGATCAAAGCAGATAGCATTGGCCGCCGTGTCGTATGCACGCTGAGTGAGAACTCAATACTATGGGCCAGTAGTGTTGAACTCAGTGCCACTGACCGGTGGATTTCTCCTCTGCATATGCCACCATCTTTGAATACGTACAAGCAATTTTGTACAGTTAAAGGGGAAGATTCATGTGAATTATCACGGTCAGAGATGCTAAAATGAAATATTTGTTTAAAACCATTACAAAACCTGTATACTATGCTGGATAAGGCTATATGTGATGTTTTGTAAGAAGTTACTATATATATATATATATATATATATATATATATATATATATATATATATAGTTCATTGCTGAAGGCTGGACATATATATTGTCCACATATATATAATACAAATGCAACCAAACCCGCAAAAAATATCCTATGCATATTATATAATATACAAGAGATTAAGCCTTAAGATCTTTTCTTGGCAACAAATAAAATAAATGTGCTATATTTATGTGTTAAAATGTTTTGCATAATGCATGATTTAAGTACTGTTTAAATTTGATAAAATGTAAAGAAAAGCAAAACATGTAGTAGAGAGAAGAAATAGTTTGCCAGTTTGAACAGTTCAGGCTCACCTGAAGAGATGTTTTATCAAAGGATTTTCACAATAGTCAACTTAACAGGGACAGAATAAAAAGTCTTAACATGGTTCTCAGCCAGGAAAGAATGGTCCCTATAGAAGTCTGAAAGGCTGCTTCACACACAGCGATTGGACTCGCTTGTCAGATGTCACAGTGTTCAGGGTCAGGGTGGATGAGGTGTGGTTGGTGTGTGTGTGCGTGCGTGCGTCCTGGTGTGTGTGTGTGCACATTGGTGTGTGTGTGTGCGCTGATGTGTGTGTGTGTGTGTGCATGCTGATGTGTGTGTGTGTGCACACTGATGTGTGTGTGTGTGTGTGCGCTGGTGTGTGCGTGTGCGATAGGGTGTGGGTGTGTGTGCGCTGTTGTGTGTGTGAGTGCTGGTGTGTGTGTGCGCTGGGGTGTGGGTGTGTGTGTGTGTGCGCTGGTGTGTGCGTGTGCGCTGAGGTGTGGGTGTGTGTGCACTGTTGTGTGTGTGAGTGCTGGTGTGTGTGTGTGCTGGTGTGTGTGTGTGCTGGGGTGTGGGTGTGTGTGTGCGCTGGTGTATGTGTGTGCGCTGGTGTGTGCGTGTGCGCTGGGGTGTGGGTGTGTGTGCGCTGTTGTGTGTGTGAGTGCTGGTGTGTGTGTGTGTGCGCTGGTGTGTGTGAGTGCTGGTGTGTGTGTGTGTGTGTGTGAGTGCGCTGGGGTGTGTGTGTGTGTGCGCTGGTGTGTGTGTGAGTGCTGGTGTGTGTGTGTGTGCGCTGGTGTGTGTGAGTGCTGGTGTGTGTGTGTGTGTGTGTGTGTGAGTGCGCTGGGGCGTGTGTGTGTGTGCGCTGGTGTGTGTGTGCGCTGGTGTGTGTGAGTGCTGGTGTGTGTGTGTGTGTGTGAGTGTGCTGGGGTGTGTGTGTGTGTGCGCTGGTGTGTGTGAGTGCTGGTGTGTGTGTGTGTGTGCACGCGCGCACTGGTGTCTGGGCTCGGCTCTGTAATGAAGTCCAGAATCCTGTTCCTGTGGGAGACAGTGGGGCCCAGCGTATGGGGCACTCCGCTCAGAGTCCGAGTGAGTCTCGTCTGTTGGAGACTACTGTGTAGAGAGACCAAGCAGAACTGTGCTGGGTGACCTATACTGAACAAAAGCTTAAAAGCTTTCAAACACTTTGTTTTAACTTCCATTTTTCATGAATTGGTATAAACAATGAGGTATTTCTTCTACACACAAAATGGTTTATTTCTTTGTCATACCCTTCACTAATGTTACAATCTGTGTGTGAACACTTCAACTTAACCATCAATAATCCATCCTCCCAAGAAGTTTGACGTATCAAAAGCTGTGGATGCAAAACATGATTACAGCACAGAACACTGTGCCGCGGATGCCACAGGTTTGGAGGAGCCAGCAGCTGCAGGATTATTCACCAAAGCTGTTGCCTGTGATCTGAAAGTGAAGGTGAAGAGCTCACTAAAAGGATTCTTACCAAATCCGTGAACATAATTTGAGTGACATAAATCTCTTGTGTCTATAGAAGTCTTAGATCGCTTACTTCAACCCATCACAAATGGGAGTAAAAAACAAATGTGTTGCACTTATATTTTTAGTTGAGTATACTGTACTTAAGGCAGATGTGTTTGTGTGCCCCACATTTATGAAAGCGATTTGAAACACTGCACTTCATCCTGTGATAGTTTTTGTGATATTGTGTTTAAAACGCAGAGTACAACGGAAGTGGCAGAGAAACGGTCTTCAACATGAACTCTAATAAACCTTGGCAAAGTACAGTAGATCATCATTGCGTTGATGTGACAACAAAGATCCAGAAACATAGTTAGACCACAATGTCTGTGTTGAACCTGGATAGAAAAGACCTTTCATGTTATTCACAAGTAGGGCAACCTCAAGAGGAGGCTCTGCATTGTTCCCATGACAAAGACGAACATAGCAGTGGATGTGAGGCACTGTTGGCTGCTGGCCCAGAGAAGAGAATCTTTAAAAGATTAATCACAATTATCTTTGGGCTTTCTTTTAAATTAGAGACTGGAAGTGCAAATACTGATGTAGCAGTGCTGGTGCACATGTGTCATTCCTCAGCTAGTACCTTCAGAGGTGTTAGTGACGAATATGAATCTGGCAAATAAGTGTTATTTGCTTGATCAGAAAGGACAGTGCTGCCCCCTTCTGGTGAGAGAAACATGTTGGGTTGGGTTGAGAGATGAATAACTGTGTGTGTGTGTGTGTGTGTATTTCTACAACACTTAAAACAAGAGTCATGTGAACATCTGCTAATGTAAGCAAGCCAAACCAAAGGTAACTATGACCCAAGCTGTGAAAAAGAATTAAACTTAAACTGACATGATATGAGTTTCAGGAAAACTCAGATGAACCTGTGATCTTAGGTAGTGATATCTGAATCAGCTTTATTGATCAAGTATTACCAAGTGTTGACGAATTTAAAGAAATTTGGCTTAAGTCATTGACAGCCCTCAAAGAAAGAAAAGAAATACATTTTATAGACATACAACATTCAGTAAGAAGACAAACAATACAGTGAAATGAGAGATGGACGAGATCTATTCTGTAGACTAATGTATATACTGTAACTCCATTCACTATCATAACAAGGTGACTGACAGACCCATCAAGACCATTACAAACTGGAGAGAATGGCTAAATATGATAACATTCAAAATGGAGAATGGACTAGGGGTTCAGAAGAGATACAGCTGTTCCATTATTATTGCCTTAAGCCTCAGGACGTGAAAAAGCTTACCTTAAACATGCTTTACACCTGGCATACCTTCTAAACTAAGCGTTACAATTTATTTGAATTTATTACATAATTGTAATGTTATTTTATACAGTGATTACATAAAATGTCCATTGTAGATGAGTCGTATGAGGACAAAAAACTGTTTTTTTTAATCTAATTTTATAATTGGAGGTTTTTCCATTAAATATTTAGACCCAAAGATGACTCGCCGCATCATTCTATATTGTAAAGCCTGGACTGGCAACATGAATTGATATACAATCGGACAGTGTGGAAAAATGAGGCACCACAGTAAGACAAAAAATAACATTAGTACAGGTGAGTGTACTATTTAAACACTGTTCGTTGCTACCCCCCTTAATTTACTGTTCGCGGTCAAATTTGACCAGACAGTTTTAACTGCTCTCATTTTAACATAAATACCAATAAAAATGACAAAGAGTATTTTTAATTCTCTATGGTATCCATCATAATATCCTTTTGTTTTTTTTTCTGTTTAAAAATGTACACTTTAACAATAATAATAATATTTTTGTATATATTGTTTCTTTTTTTATATTTTTAAGACAGTTTGCCTCAAGGCAACATTGTACCATAACGATAAAAAGTAAAATAATTCCTATTTTTAAAAATGAAAGCTAAGTTATTCATTTAAAACACATATCTGCATTACTTAACACAGAACAAAAATATGTATCTGGTTTTCAATGTATCACAAGTCTCATACTTAACAAAAATCTCATTGTTGCTCCCAGGCAACATTGTACCATTGCGGAATGAAAATCAATATTTTACAGATATGAAGTTATAATTAAAACATACAAATTATCATATGAAATAATCTTCACTGTTATTTACTGGTTAAAAGCTCCATACATCTCCCCAAACATTCTCAGGTATAAACATACACACACAAGCACCCACACACATCCATGAGTTTGTGCACGTACCATGTATACCCATGCACACTCATGCACACACCCATAACAACATCCACTTTCCCCTTGAGACCTGCACCTGACTTTATGAAAGTTTAGTAAGTAATTTGTCTGAAAAGAGAAACACAGGGGATAGGCCTACACTGTAGCAAATAGAGGCATCAGTCAGGCCTCAAACTTGGGGCTATGGGGTAGCAAGTGTGCAGCTTGACCGCAACACCAAAAAGCCATGGAGGTATGGTAGTCAGGGCACATACTCAACCATATGCTGGCATTCTGTATTCATGAAGCTCACTCATGCACTTCACACAGACAGGTGCCCCTCGTACATCCTTCCATCCACTGTTCATCACAGGGTGCTTTCCATGGGGGCCCTCATACAGGGGTCAACCTGCCTAAGGGTCCCTCATACAGCTTTTACTTTGAGCACATTTCATTAAGCATCACAGCAGGCCCTTTCACTTCTGGCATTATGTAGCAAAAGGAGAAAGCAGTCACAAATCGGTCATTTTTGACCGGAACAGTGTTAGAAGGTTAATCAAAACCAAAACTATGATGACAAAGCAGCTGGCTTTAGTTGTGGATACCTCAGCGAGAAGTATTTGTAACGATTAGGGTGTAAATGTTGTTTTTTGAGATTCCTGACCTCTTTAAGAAGGGCGGCACCAAGCTTTGTTCCTCTTAAGCTAGAAAACATGATCAAAAGCAAAACAATCCGACTCCCTTGGCAACACACTAAGTCAGGGTGGAAAGACCTGACAGCTTCCGCGGCGTTTGCCGAATTTGCCTCATTTGCCATCTAAGGACATGACAGCACTTGATCTGCTGACAGTTATCCATGAAAAGCAGCTCAGGCATTTATCCAAAACCACGGACTGGGATTAAACCGTTTCCAGTTGCCGTCACCCTTGCAGCCAAAGAGGCATGAGTACAAACTGAGAGGAACTTTTCCTCTGATCACCTTCAATAGAGACATACTTGGCATCTGGCCTGACGCTGTCTCTGTGTTTGCGATTGATAAAATAAACTCTGGAGGGTAGGGTAGGTCCTTAGGGCAGTTAGGGGAGTTAGGGTTTGAAACTAGTAGGATCAGGTGTGTGATGCCCTCATTTCTCTTGTTTGACTATTTGTAATTAATTCTAATTTCACTTGTTGGACGAATAGTTGTTTTGTTCTCTCATGACATGTTTTAAAGTTAAAATCTTGCTGTTCACACAGGCTGAGGTCTCACCAGTTCACAAACGGAATATTGTCATGTCAGACAGGAAAGTGGAAGCACCATGATTTGGCACCAAAGCTTTCAGTCAGATACAACACGAGATACAGATACTGATTGTGTTGAAACATGCGAGAGGTCTATATTCTGCATAATAATAATAATAATAATAATAATACATTTATTTTTTAATAGCGCTTTTCTAAACACTCAAAGATGCTACATTCTGTAATGGTGAGCAAATACACTCAAACTTGTTGGCATTTTAGTATAACACAAGAGGAATGACAATAGTAAATGCTGAATAGCTATAATAAATACTAAATTGTAAGGAATAGTAATACTTGCAAAGTTACATGACACACAAAGAGGGAGACACAAATTATATTCTATTACACACTGAAATCATCATCAAACGTTTTTTATTTAGGGGCAGCCTATGGGGCAGCCGTGGCCAACTGGTTAGCGCTTCAGACTTGTAACCGTGTAACTTGTTATACTTAGAAATTGACTGTCATGACTGACAAGAAACTCTACATCTCCAAATCACATATTTGGTCACGGAATAGGTCACAAAGACTGTATAAGAGAATAAATGTTGATTAAATGTTAAACACACTGCAGTTACTTTTTGCAATATTATGAATTACGAATAAATGTTTATGTTTAACTGTAAGTATGTTTCAATTTATGAATGTGCTTGTGTCACATTGATGACTTTCTCTGATGCTATTAAAGGAACACGCCACCCAATGTCAGTAGTAATATATGTTCTTACCTTAACTTTCACGAGTTGAGTCATACCTCTCCCGTGTCGGTACGTGCACTCAAACACTCAAACACACACAAACGCGAATGTGTTAGCATGTTGCTATGCTAGCGGGCTGAGACGTAGCCATAGAGGGAGGAAGATGGCAGTAATCAAAAACATCCACGTTTTCCCTACTTAAGTACAGTTGCATGAGTAGTTGATAAAAATATGTAAGGTCACACAACATGAAACGTGGCGATTTTCCAAGCAAATTAACAGGAGAACTACAATGTGTGGGTTTATGGGAAACCTGTTGTTAAAGGAATTATCCGGAGTAAAATGCACTTTAGATCAATTTACGGATGATTGGGAGTACATACGTTGAGTTGACATCCAAATCATGTCATTCGGATGTGTTTTGAGAAAGTTCGATGTTACCGTTTTTAGTCAAAGCTCGTTAGCGTGGAAGTGAGAAGAGAATTATTTTCTTAATTCACAATTTCGTCGCCGTTTAAAAAAACTTCATTTAAATTTCAAAAGAAATACTGGACTATGTTTTTTTTTTTTTTACGGCGACGAAATTGTGAATTTCCAGAGCACACTTGGCAATCGACTCCTACGGACTTTCCCCTAAAGATGGCAGCAAAGATGGCAACATTTCCGGAAAGGTACCGGCTTGATGAAATTCATTCTGGACTCTCTATCCGACCACATAAAGACCTCGGGATACTTCGGTTTGGCTTTAGGGACCCTCTACTCACTACCACGTAAGTGCAATGTTGTTTGGAACTGTAGAAGAGGTATAAAAATAGCGTTTTGTAGCGGCGAAATAATATGCCCTTCTCACTTCCACGCTAACGAGCTTTGACTAAAAACGGTAACATCGAACTTTCTCAAAACACATCCGAATGACATGATTTGGATGTCAACTCAACGTATGTACTCCCAATCATCCGTAAATTTATCTAAAGTGCATTTTACTCCGGATAATTCCTTTAATTGACTATAGTTCTGCCTTTCATACAATAGTTCCAAGTAGGTTAGTCACAAAGCTCAAAGATCTGGGATGCTACTGGTCTTGAGTTTCTTGATTGACAGCCAGCAATGCACCTTCAGCTTCCCTGTTGCTAAGCACTGAGGGTTGCATTCTGAGTCCCCTGCTCTACTCCCTTTGCACCTATGACTGTAACAGCTCAAGCATCATTGTGAAATTTGCAGTGTGAAACAACGATGAGAGAAATTTGCATTGTGAAACAACTATGAGACAACTTACCTGGACAAGGTTGAGACACTACCCTCTTGGTGGAAAAACAACTACTTAGACCTGAACGTCCAAGGAACTGATTATAGACTTCAGGGAGAGAGAGCTTCCACCACACACCTCTCATTTGGGAGTTCACATCCACCACACAGCTCTCATCTGGGAGTTCACATCCACCACACAGCTCTCATTTGGGAGTTCACATCCACCACACACCTCTCATCTGGGAGTTCACATCCACCACACAGCTCTCATCTGGGAGTTCACATCCACCACACAGCTCTCATCTGGGAGTTCACATCCACCACACATCTCTCATGGGAGTTCACATCTCTGAGGACCTGTCTTGGACCCCGCATATCTCCACCCTAATGAAGAAGTGGACTCCACACTGGATCAGCCCTTTATGAAGTCTGGGCAAATTACTAAGTCAGCACCAGTCAGAGGCTACATTCACTGTTTTCCAAATATGATGATATCACATCACCAAAAGTATTGGTTCAATCAAAAATATTTTGCAACTCCAAAAATACACACCCTTAAAGTATTTTGATACAAAATACATAGCCATTTTCTTCAACCCTATAACATACAAATTACAAAATGCTATTTTGTATTTGAAATATGTATTTTAAATAAATGTATCATAAATACTGCCCATCCATGAGAATGGCCCTACAAAAAGTGACCAAGTGTGGCAAACCTATCACCAGGACTGCATCACCACAGAACTTCTAAATCAGATGGTGCAGAACCAGGGCAAATAGAATTTACCACCCTTGTCAAGAACCCTGTCAATGGTTGCCCTCTGGGAAGCATCTGTACATTTTCTAAAACTGATAGTTCCGGTCCCTGATTGTGATTGGCTGAATCGCATCCGATGCCGTTGTAAAATCCAGCATAAACATACACCTTGACCGCATTTCGTTCTATATTACTGCACTACCATAACTTGATAGTAGCTGCGTCTCGACGTTGCTTGGCAACCATTCAGATAGAGGAAATATATTTCTTGGTGGAAGAATGCTAGCGCGTCGTGCCTAACTACACCCCTTAGCTGTTGTAGAATCAGTGTAACCTACCTCCTCTCGGGGCTTATTGCTTAATTCCAACACAACAGGCTGGTTGGACAATAATCAGGTGACTAGTCAGACATCAGGCTTTCCACCAGGCAGTAAATGTTATTGATGTGTGTCATGTCTGGATCAACACATCCTCTTGAAAGCAGTGGTGTCAAACAAGCATTGCTACCAAAGCACTAACCTTTCCAACCCACGCAAATACATCTACTCAAACAAGCATTGCTACCAGGGCCGGAATGGGGCCACTTTTCGGCCCAAGACCGGCCCACGTTTTCCGTGGTGTATCCCCTCCTCCTCCCTCCTGACTCGAGGTTGCCAACCCGGATGCCAAAACACTACTGACTTTGTGATTAGTAGATAGGTAGAGGGTGGCGCATCAGGCCAAAACACAACATGACATGACAAAACACAACATCAACATCAGTTGAGGGCTGCAACTTCACTTTTTAAATGGCAATATCCTGGCCGGACTACAGTTGTCAGTGATATAAGTATTTTAAATTAACATGATTTCTTAATGTCTAGTGACATATCAGGGCCATTTTATGATTAATTGAAATACATTTCTTACATATGGTTCCTTTAACAAAAACAGACAGAAAGAAAGAAAGCCTTTGAAATGTAACCTATCCCACGCTTCCACAAAGAGGCATATTGAACTAATGTTTAGGCTACATGTTTTTGCATGGGTAGGCTATATTGTTGTTTGGTAGCCTACTTCTTTACTACACCCTCTTCTAAGCAAACAAGGCATATAGGTTCATCATGTAGCATAACTATTTTGCTCTTTCACTAATTTCGGGCTCATCATTTTCAGTGGTCGACTGGTTGATCTGCTGCTCAGAGGCTACAATTTTTACCGCATAGGCCTACACAGATCAAACTTCAGTTTTGTTATTAATATTTGCATACTGCAAAGTCTATGAATCGGATACAAAAGCTAATATTTTAAGAAATGTAATATGTTGCTTGCAAATAGCTTGACAACGCTACAAACGTCCAATATTAGGCCAATAACTGCTAATAATCATTGCCTATAGGCTATCTCTCTTTACCAGTTGCCACTTTTGTCTGTAGGCCTAATCTAGAAGCTTGGCACATTTAGCAGCATCTACCTGGCCGTTTCAGTCCCTCCAGGCCTCTTTCTACCATCCATCCTTCCTGACGCTTATGGCTACTGTAGGGCCGGCCCGGCTATCTGTATCTGAGAAAAGTTTTTGGAAAAGACGGGCTATATGGACCCAACCAACTCTTTTTGGGAGGGGAGAACTCCCTCACACGGTAGGCTACAACCCATGCAGAGGCAACGGTGCCATGCAATGAATGCGGAATGTGTAGCCTACTTTTTGAGAAGTTAGACTAACGTGACAAATGTCAATATTTTTTTCCTCGACCGGCCCAAAAGTGAAGCGGCCCACTGGGAATTCTCCCGATTCTCCCGATTACCCACCCCGGGCCTGATTGCTACCAAAGCACTAGCCTTTCCCACCAATGCAATTCTTTAACGGTAGCCTATTGGAGGCTTGTAATCCATGCATGATTTGTAGATTGCTTGCAATAATCCTGTTTTCTTCTGGTGGATAATACCCATTTAGATGGTGTCTCCAGGGGTATGAGCAATATGTCCAACAGGTACAATCATAACCCCATTCCACTTCATATAATAACAACATCCAGCATGTAAAGGAGTGATATAGGGATTTTTTTTGCCACGTGCTGTCAGAATTTCCACTTCAACTGGCTTTTGCCAGGCTTATTTAGACTGAAGTGCTTGAGGACTAAATTTGCCTTGATTGCTTGATTATCAGGATGGGTTTAAAACTGGGACTTGCTTTTTCATTTGTTCTTCTGATCTATCCATCTATTTATGTAATGTGTAGGTGCAGAGGACATCTAATTAACATCATGCCAAGACTCTGCTTCTAAACTTCCCTCTGGCAAGGCAAATACCAGACTGAGTCATTTTCAAGGATGTCCTTGTACAAGGGAAAGCTTGAGGAGGACAATAGAGCTGCACAGTCCCGCCCACAGCCGATGCCGGATGTAAAAAGTCAATGCAATTTCTCCATTGACAATTGCGGTGTAAGCCATAAAAACTTAACTGCACGTGGTAGACTTAAAACCAGCTACGGTTGTACTAAGCGATTGTATATGCTCCTATAGACACCAAGAGTTCGTGGGGCACTAACCTTGTTTTGAGATAAATGCCTTTTATTCGCGATCTCTTGGATAAGTACTTCATTACCCACAATCCTGAACAATCCCACAATCCCACAGTGATGCCTCTGATTGGTGGAAAGGCCGTTATGGTCATAGTTTGAAACTTTCTCAGCGGAAAAATATTGACAAAGATGGAGGAGTTTTTTACTGCCTATGGCGAAAATCTTAATGTGATTAAAAACTTTCTTGACGAATATTGGTACTTGTATCAATAAGGATTGGGGTTTATACATCACACGAACTTAGTCAGGGCCAATACAAATAGACCACTGTAAATGTTAGTTTAAACACTCAAACTTTTCAGGTAGGCTAGCACTAGCCGACAGCATTTCCGACATTGTATGTCATTACATAATGCAGCTAACATTAGCCTACATGCTGCAACACAGGTATGAATATTATGTTTTAGTGAGTGTCCAAAGGGGTGAAAGCCACTTTAAATCGGGTCACATTATTGACTGTTGTGTGTCCGAGAGTCAGTTTGTGGGTTTTGTAAGGGTCAGCAGCATGAGGGACAAGACCTAACGTTACAAAGTTGTGGTGAGTTAGCTAAGCAGGGAGGTTGTAATGTTAATGCTGCTAGCAGTGCTAGTTAACATTAGCTAGGTAGCCTTCATACTGTATGATTCATATTAATCATTAACCTAGGAATACTTCGTGCATTTAATGAACATTTTGTGTAATAATTCACGGCAAATTAATAAACTGAATATGGTGGTCCAAGAGCAGACCATGCATCAGCCCGACTGAGCAGTGATGACAGCATAGGATGAGTCAGGTAACGTTACGAAGCACTGCCGTTAACGTTAACCGCTTTCACACACACGATATAAAATACACGATGATAAATATAAAATTCAATATCAAAACACTATTATTTACACGATTACTCCTGAAATAACTGCTATTAACTGCACATTCACTATATAAAAATCACTGTTTGGAGGAAAGGGTTCGCTGCTGTCACCGGTTGGAAATGAACGATTTCGCGCTGGTTCGTGCTGCTTATATATTTTTCAGTGAGGCCCGGTGGTTTATGGGATGAGTAGTTCCTTCGCTCGGAAATGAAAATATGTACACAGTCTTGTACCTTTGACTTTTTTTGGATTTTCTCTTCGTTTTTTCACTCGAAATAATATGTTGTATGCTTATGAGTTATGCCGTAGCTGGTTAGCCTAAGACATGCTGTAAAACTCTTTAGATACGGATTTTTCCAAATGTCAATGGGACAAATGAATGGGAATCTTACATCCGGAACCTAACCGCATTTTGGCTGTGGGCGGGACTGTGCAGCTCTATTCTTGCAGAGATAGTGTCAAGCAGTTTTCAAAATGTTTAACATTTCTTAAAGGAACACACCAACTTTTTGGAAAATCTGCTTATTTGCCGTCTACCTGAAAGTTAGAAACGAAGATGTCCTTCTCTGTGTGTGCAATAACTCAGTCTGACACTGCTAGCCTAGCTAAGCATTCACTGGAAGTGGGTTACACCAGTTAGCCTACAGCTAGCCTACAGCTAAAAGGAACCCAGACTGTACATTAAAACCCTTGCAGATGATCCAGAATGCGGCAGCAATCAACTTACACAATATATAAAGGTGGGTTTCAAAAAATTTGAATATTGTGGAAAAGTTCATTTTTACCCCCTAATTTAATTCAAAAAGTGGATCTTTCATTCTAGAACTATTAGATATAAAGTGAAATATGTCAAGCTATTTTTTTGTTGCAATCTTCAACCGGCTTACAGCTCATGAAAACCAAAAATGAGTATCTCAAAATATTAGAATAAGGAGGTTATAATACAGAAATGTCGACCTTTTGAAAATAAATGAACTAATCTGTCTAATTTCACTAATCTAACATAGTTCATTTATACACTCAATACTTGTTCTGGCTGCTTTTGCACAAATTACTGCATCCATGTGGCATGGTATGGAGACAATCAGCCTGTGGCACTGTTGAGGTGTTATGGAAGCCCAGGTTGCTTTGATAGCGATCTTAAGGTCATCTGTATTGTTGGGTCTGGTGTCTCATTTTTCTCTTGACAATAAACCATAGATTCTCTATGGGGTTCAGGTCAGACGAGTTGTCTGGCCAATTAAGCACAGTAATACCATGGTAAGCAAACCAGTTACTAGCAGTTTTGGCACTGTGGGCAGGTGCCGAGTCCTGCTGGAAATGGAAATCAGGATCTCCATAAAGCTTGTCAGCAGATAGAAGCATGAAGTGCACTAAAATCTCCTGGTAGAAGGCTGCATTAACTCTGGACTTGATAAAAACACAGTGGACCGACATCAGCAAATGGCATGGCACCCCAAATCATCACTGACTGTGGAAACATCAAACTGGACTTCAAGCAACTTAGATTCTGTGCCTCTCCACTCTTCCTCCAGACTCTTGGATTCTGGGCCTCTTCACTCTTCCTCCAGACTCTTGGATTCTGTGCATCTCCACTCTTCCTCCAGACTCTTGGGGCGTTGAGTTTGGACCACTGAGCAATGATCCAGTTCCAAATATGAACACTAAAATATTTAAAACTCTCTACCCTTTCTATCAGACAGTCGTTGATCTGGAGTGATTGGCAAACTTTCTGCTGATTACGCCTGAAATCTATAAACATCTCCTTGGTCTTGGTAACATTTAGGAGTAGGTTGTTGTCTTGGCACCAGTTTGAAAGTCTGTCTACCGCATTGAAGTAAGCCTGCTCATTGTTCTTAGAAGTGAGGCCAACAGCTGCTGTGTCATCAGCAAACTTGACAATGATGTTGGAGTCATGTACTGCCATACAGTCATGTGTGTAAAGGGAATACAACAGTGGACTTAAAGAGTGCTGTGGTGCTCCTGTGTTGAGGGTAAGGGATGAAGAGGTGTGGCTACCCACCCTCACCACCTGAGGCCTACCAGTCAAGAAATTGAAAATCCATTTACACAGAGATGAATGCAGTCCAAGATCTTCCAGCTTAGTGATGAGTGTAACAGGTTTGATTGTATTAAATGCCAAGCTGAAATCTATAAACAACATTTGCACATAATTCCCTCCCCTGTTATCAAGGTGGACTAATGCAGTGTGCAGTATAAAATTAATGACATCATCAGTAGATCTATTACACCGATAGGCAAACTGCAGGGGATTTAGATTTTGCAAATGTAGTTTTTAACTAACCTCTCAAAGCACTTCATAGTTATAGATGTCAGTGCAACAGGGCGGTAGTCATTCAGGCCGGCAGGATGTAAATTCTTTGGAACAGGAACAATTGTTGATCTTTTAAAACATGTTGGTACAGTTGACTGGGCTAAAGAGAGATTAAATATATCTCTGTGAACACTGGAGCAAGTTGATCTGAGCAGGTTTTGAATACTCGTCCAGGAATGTCGTCTGGACCTGCAGTGCTCACGATGGTGGAAGCAGGCGCTTTGTAGTCTGTCATCGCCCTTAGTCCTTGCCACATGCATCTGGTATCAGACTGTTCAAACTGGGACTGGATCTTTGCCCCATACCGCTCTAACCTGGTCTCTGATTCAGGAGTGGCTTGAAACTAGGAATATGCCACTTGTAGCCCATTTCCTGGACACGTCTGTGCATGGTGGCTCTTAATGCAGACTCCAGCCTTAGTCCACTCCTTGTGAAGTTCCCCTAAGTTTTTGAATCGACTTTGCTTGACAATTATCTCAAGGCTGCTGTCATCCTTGTTGCTTGCAGACCTTTTCCTACCACACTTTTCCATTCCAGTCAACTTTCCATGAATATGCTTTCATACAGCACTCTGTGAACACCCTACCCACCTTCTGTGGCTTACCCTCCTTGTGGAGGGTGTCAATGAGTGCCTTCTGGACAACTATCAAGTCGGCAGTCTTTTCCATGACTGTGGTTGTCTACTGAACCAGACTAAGAGTTTAAAGGCTCAGGAAACCGACATTTCTGTATTATAACCTCTTTATTCTAATATTTTGAGATACTCATTTTTGGTTTTCATGACCTGTAAGCTGTAATCATCAAGGTTACAACAAAAAATGGCTTGATATGAAAGATCTATGAAAGATCCACTTTTTGAACTAAATTTGGGGGGAAATGAACTTTTCCAGGATATTCTAATTTTTGAGACCCATGTTACTCAATTGCTCATCAAGCTCCACTGGTTACCTGTAGCCACCTGCATTATATTTAAGTCACTAATACTAGTCTACAAAGGGATATTGAGATCTGCACCTGCTTCCTTGAATGCTCTGATAAAGACCACTGTGCTCCTCCAAAGAACGCCACCCGGTACTGCCGCCAGCATGCTCACAGCAATCCAAACTATTCTCATCTGTTTCCCTGATGGTGGAATGCACTACCATTTGCTAGCAGAGCAGGGACGTCTTTTTCTATTTTCAAAAACCTCTTGAAGGTCTCCTAGCACCATTGATAACCTAACACACTTAACTTGGACTTAACATGACCTTCTTCTCTATCCTGTCCTTCTTCTCTGTCCTCTCTATATCTCTCATCTACATCACTTGGCTTTGGACAAAAGTGTCAGCTAGATGAATAAATGTAGATGTTCATTAGTATTTCTCCTCAGGGTTGTAGTGTTTCACCAAAGTACTGCCTCTACATAAAAGAATCATACTACTCCAATGAAACGTTGCTGGCAGGAAAAAGCCTCTTAGAAACCATCGAGTAGTGGGGACTTTCTCATACATAGTAATTGTTGTGAATAAGCAACTAACTTAAGTGTAAGAAACTGTTTTTGCCATGTCCCAATATTTCCTTATTACAGACTCTGCTCACACACGGTAAGAATATAGGTGTGTTTAAAATTCCTCTCATTCACTACATAGTCTTAGTGCACTATTGGTTTGTGAGTGATTATTCGCTATCCACTATTTAGTGCACTTTGTAGTTCAGTGTGGTGAATGAGTGAATGTTGTAAACATAATTTTGTCGCAATTTCCATTGTTACACCTGCTGGACTGGAATGAATGAATGCCAATTTAAAATGTATTATTACACGGCTCTTCAGAGTGCTGCAGAATGCTCCATTCACTTGAATGGGCCTTCCCAACGTTCGGTGGTGGTCTGCTAATTCTCAATAACAGACCGTTGCTAAGTATAACAGACCGCTGTCAAGGAAAATGGGCTTTGTTCTTCTAATTTACGTCTTTCATATTACTGCGCAAGGACTGGAACTTCATTCAAAAGTGAAAGCAGACGGTTGATCAGCTGTGTTCTAAAGAATGTTTGATTTAAGTTCAGCGTGTGCTATTTGTTTTTCACCAAAAGCCACGATGAAACGGTAATAAATAGGCTATAGCCTAGGCTATGTAGGCTAAAGAGTCACATCGTGGAGAGTTTATTGTTTCGTGTTGGCAAGTAGCCGTGTAATAAGCGGGATAATGTATAGAACGCCGGTCATTATTGAGAAAATAAGTCCCTTCAGGGTGGAACAAGACCCCTCCGCTGCGCGTATTTCCCCAATAATGACTGGCGTTCTATACATTATCCCTTACATGATAAGTGAAATGCTCATTTGGAGGCTGTGTTGTAGTCAAGACCAACTAAAGTGAGATCAAGTACTGACTAAGACCAGAGTGTACTGAGACCGAGGCAAGACCAAAACTTTGAAACGTCAAGTCAAGACCGAGGCAGGACCTGAACCAAGGCAGGGCAAGACAGAGGCAAGACCAGAACCAAGGCAGGGCAAGACAGAGGCAAGACCTGAACCAAGGCAGGGCAAGACCGAGACAAGACCTGAACCAAGGCAGGGCAAGACCGAGACAAGACCAGAACCAAATGTTGTGACGAAGGATTTGGCTGACATACCTGCTAGATCTTGAGACAGTCTCAAATATTACAATGCTAGTTGGAGGGTGAAGGTCAATCTTGCCAAACTGATGCTATTAAAACATTGACAACAGCTAATATCCATGAATGATCCCTCTAACTACTGCTCTTGAGCTGTCGTTGCAACCACCAAACTTTCTGACCATTCACAGTAAGGTTTGGTAGTTTATGCTCTATGACAGATGTCACCACGCAGGCCACTTTCTTCTGTCTTCCCTCTCAGTTTAAAATAATCACTCGTTCACACTGGCAACTGGCAACATTAGTGGAAATAACTTTAGCGTTAAGTATCGCTATAGTTAATTAGAACAGCAATGTCCACACAGCATGCTGTAACGACAATGACATGAAGAGCGGTATCATTGGATCACTTGGATCACTTTTAGAATGATTTTGAGAATGATAGAAACCTGATAGACATTCAAAACCCATAACATTTTAGAAATTGCATTATTAAAGGTATCCAGTACATTTTCGGGTATGGCGGAATATTTATATTTGACCTTGCCATTATACTGTAAATACTTCTCACGACTTGAGCCCTTCCCCCTGGACACGGTGCATATGCATTTGTTTTGGAGCCAAATGACTAGCAGCAGGTGAAGAAAAAAGGTGGTGTGTGTGTGTGTGAGCGTGCGTGTGCGGAGAGCTTTGTCTACTGACCAGGTGGTGTTTCACGATTCTTGCGAGATGCCTCGTGATGCTAGGAGTGTGATTCTCCCTATTACAAGTTTGTTTAGCATCAAAATGACTTGAAGCTGTTATATTAAAGTAAACAATGTACATACCTGTAGTACTGCTTTAACGGACATGGGGTTGCCGGGCAATGTGGTCATTCATGATGATATAGTCACAGTTCTTGGTGTGCATCGGCCTTTGCACTGGAGACTCAGCTGACAGGGGCGGAGCCAGAGGGGTAGCTCTGGGTGGCATGGGCCACCCTTGAGGTTCAAATTGCCACCGCAGGTGCGACCCCAAAATCCTAGTCTCTGATTGGCCATTAAAATGGTCGAAGGTGGAATCTTTCTTGCTGCACATGCAGCGCGGGAGTTTGAAGTGTCAGACGTCAGAAATTTAAGTATCAAACACACTTTGATGTAACCAAAGAAAAACTGCTGTTAGGCTTATAGACTACATCGCTTATTGTTTTTAGCATGTGAGTTTACAGTAGGCTACTAATGCTTGTGCCAGCACGCAAATATATCTATCTACCTATCGCACTGTACTTTTGTAAAAGCGTTTAATTATAGTACTGTCATAATGCAATGTTAAGACAACTTTTCATTTGTGGTTCATCAAGCTCACTCACTATAAACACTCTTCGCATTTAGGTTTTACAAGTACAGTAGCAATATGAATTCTGATGACATGTATGACCATTAACCCATTCAGTATTTGTTGTAAAATATTGAAATTGTGGAAAGTTTACATAGCTTAGGCTAAACTGTATGTTTCCTGAACGGTTTTGTTCAGAGCTGTAAATGCAACTGTATTCGACAGAGGACATACGTACATGTATGTAGGTTGATAGTGACAAAATATTAGCTTTCAGTGTGGTACGATCTCTTGGTAAATTGTGTTTAATTAAAAATGTTTTAATCGTCCCGGCTGTCCCTTATGGTAGGCTAGTAGTGTCCCATATTCAAGGGTAGAAAAGAATGTATTGTAATCAGGGCTCAACATTAGCTTATAAAAGTGGTTGCCAGCTGGGCAGCCAGGCATGAGGTTTTGGTTGCAAGACAAAAAAATGGTTGCCCATTATTATATGACCTGTTATTTTCAGTTTTCTCTGTTTTTTGACAAACATGATTTTGTTTTTTTTTTGCCTAAATCAGCAGAATTACATTTTTGATTAACTGTTTCTGAAAAACCTGAAAAAAATGACTTATGCCAGGAAGGTGACGATAATTAACTTTAATACGTTTGTTTATTTGTATGCATTTTATTCAAATACAAATAACTTGATAAGTTGATTTGGTCATTTTGAGAGTATGGTCTTTGTCTTTCTTTTTCCTTCTATTTATGAGTAGGCTATGGTGTTTGGTTTTATGAATGTATTTGTGCTAATTTAACATATTGAGCCTGTTTGCCTACTCATACCACACTTGCCCCACAATAATCTAGAATCGTCACTGTTAGCTGACCTCTCAAATAAGGGTCGTCCATCCTGAGCCCTATGTTATTTTGTTGGTGATTTTATGAGGGCTTGGTCTTAGAACAAACTGTTTAAAAGGCCTACGATTTCTGTAGTTGAATTTGACTTTGTCAATGAAAACATCTCAGGCTTCGAGACACAAGACATGTGTTTGTCTGCAAAAGGTAAATTGGAGAAGCCAGAATATTTCCTCAAAGTGAGACTTCCAGGGTGGCATAGTTGGCTGCAATTTTATGATGCTATAAGTTTTTACTGTGATTTTGTAACATTATAACTTGTCTAAGTACCCCCACCGCTCTCCATGACACATTCTAGTAATCTGCTTCCAAGGCTTGACTTTGTCTATTGCCGTCTTGGCAATGCAAATATGCTGTTTAAATCTAGCTCTAATCCAAACCAGAAGTGTGGAAGGAACAGCATACAGAAAACAGGGAAAAATCTCACAACACAAAACATATTTAGATTGTGCTTCGAATCCCTTGCTGCTCAAGGGCTGTTTTCAATCTTCAATTATTGAATGATTCACTAGCATCCAAACACTAGAGCTAGTAAAGTTTTACCATCATATTTCCATCATATTTCTTTCTTTACTGCTCATACTGTAGTCACAGTACTTGACTTCATACAATCGAGGCCTCTTTTATACAATACAGCAAGAGGTGGTATCGTATAATTCTAGTCAAACTGGCACTATAAATGCAAGCCTGCCAGTGCAACTATAGAATTTTTCTAAAGAAGCCACATGTATAAAAGTTATTTTTTGACAAAGTCTTTCATTTCCACCTTCGCTTAACAGATGCCAGAATTACTAAACACTATAGCCAGAGGCCACATATACATATCAATTATTATAGCCAAGCTCCACATACTATACATATCAATTATCTCTCCCTGCATTTGTTTACCTCTTCATTATGTCTCAATTAGCACACAAAGCCCCTCAGAGCCATAAGTTATATGTATTATTTTCACACAGCACATTGGGTTTGATATGGCACATAACGGCACATCCTACTGCTGCCCGAGGATGAGCTGCTCAGGGAAGGGAGCTTGAGTTTGCATGTCGCAAGCTTGCAGTAGCAGCAGCAGTGGCGGCAGCAGCAGCCATCAGCCAGTACTGTCAAAGGCAGTCTAATATTAGTGCCCCACTGATGGCTGGCTGTATCTGGACAAAAGGAGGGTGATAAATGAGGATAGCACTGGCAGGAGGGTGCTGGGGGGGGTAGAGTGTGTGGGGAA
>NW_027468650.1:33438844-33533844 GCF_046254945.1 Alosa pseudoharengus
ACCACACACACACACACACACACACACACACACACACACACATACACACACACATATACACACACACACACACACACACACACACACACACACACACACACGCATACACACACACACACACACACACACACACACCCTTTCTCTCATGTAATTCCTTTTTTATATGCCAGTACTCTATCAACAAAAAAGTTGAAATCGGAGATTTCGATACTCTGTCTAGCTCTCTCTCTCTCTGTCTCTCTCCCTCTCTCTTTCTCTCTCTCGCTCCTTCTCTTTGTTGGGTCTGTGGGTGAGCATGTGCCTGTGTCTCGTTGAAACTCCCTGCGATCCTCATCCTTTTCTTGCGGAGCCAACAGATGTGGCTTGTCTTTATTGCCTCTGCATGGAACTGGTTGTGGTGGGTTCCGTCCTGCTGTTCCAGGCAGGTAGACCTCAGGCGGACCTGCAACACTCTTTCAAAAGAAAGAAAGAAAGAAAGGGATACTCCTTTCACCTCCAATGAATGCGGCTGCTCCTCTGTCTCTCACCGTTTAACGTTGATCTTGTGTGTCTTTTTTTCTCCCCCTGAAAATTGTTTTCACTGCTAATTCCAGATGCATATCCGGGTTCTTGTCAAGTGAATGCGTGCAGAGCAAGCAGCCTTTATGTGTTAGGAAGCAGCTCCTGAGGCGTGGGGGCTTGCACAGGTTTACCTGGAGCTGGGGCATTTTTACCAAAGGCTGTATTGTTTAGTCTGTGAGCTGGGGTGTGAGAGAGAACAGGAGGGTGGGAGAGAGAGAGACAGAGAGAGAGAGAGAGAGGAGAGACAGTATGGAGGGGGATGGGAACAGTGTTGTGGCTGGCTGCACTTGTTGTGTGTGTGACAAGCAAGGAGTCTGAATCCAGGGATGTGAGCATGGCCGAGGATCGGAGCAGGAGGACAGCCTGTGACTGCTAGCGGATAGAGCCCATTGCTCGACGCTTTCCGCTTTCTTCCGCGAGGGCAGAAAAGGTGTTTTTTGCCTATTTTCATCTAGTTCGGATGTGCATGAGTATGCTGCACCGCAGACTGAATGGTACGGTGTGTGTGTGTGTGTGTGTGTGTGTGTGTGTGTGTGTGTAAATGGTCTCGTTTCGACAGCGGCACCAGCGGTTCGCCCCAAAGTAAAGACCCTATCAGAAGGTAGCCAATTCAACAAATGTGCCTTTCTCAATCCCTGAGACCCTAACTTGTGACGTTTTGACATGTCCACAGGGTAGGCTCTTGGGAGCTGGGAGGGGTACGTGTTCATCTGTTTATTGTCATAAATGCTTGAACATGGTGGTGGTTCGGGTTGGGTTGGAGGTGAGTGTGTATGTGTGTGTGTGTGTGGGATGTGTCATGTGAGACATTAGCGGTTAAAATTGGATGAAATGTATTTGCCGTTTTTGAATTGTGTTTGTATGTATGTGTTTGAAGGGTACTACCACACACTTTAACAGCAGAATTTGAATATCAGCAAATCCTTTCTTCAATGTCTGCAACCTTCTTCTCTCTGTTTCTCTCTCTCTCTCTCTCTGGCTCTCTCTCCATTGTTTCCACCGACTGGAGACCCAGTCAGTCTCAACGATTCTCAAACTGAGAGCTGCACAAAAGTACTACGGAGAGCGTGAATCTGGACGGCTCGGTACACTTGTGTATGACCTCCCCAAAATGATCGACAAAAAAAACTGTGTTTCTGTTTTGGTCTTGTTTTGCTTGTGTGGTCAGTGAGTGAGTGCGTTTGGGTGGGCCTGCCGTCACTGCGTGTGGTTATTCCTGTGTGGACTTTAAGCCGCGCTGTATGGAATAGCATGTGAGGCCGGCCGAGGGGCTAAATGGGTCCTGCTGAGACTCCGCTTGGGACAGAGGAGTGACCTTCCCAACCAGCCATGTCCCTAAAACAAGAGCATCACACAGACAAGGCTGCTGGGGTCCTCTTGCAAAGTAAATAGTTTACTCAGAGATGGATGTATTTATGCTTATGTTACATATTTCATCATCTTTTCAAAATCTAAAAATAAGTGGGATTTTCACTGTCTTTTATTTCTTTACTGTCTATAATTCTTATGTGTGGGTTTCCTAAGTTAAAGGTTTCCATCACTGATGTTGTCTCTGTTTTTGCTAACTCTTAATCCAATCTCTAGATTGCTCAGCTAGGCTGCAGAAATGACTAATGACATTTAGCTTGTTGCTGCATTCAGTGTGTCACCCCATCTTGCCCAAAGAGTAGTGTTCGCCAAAGTCTCTTTTAGATAAAGATACTATTATGTCAGAGACAAATAATGCCACAATTTAGTTGAGGTTCTACAGTATATGTCAAGAGCAAAATTCACAGTGTTTTTGTTTTAGGTATAGTTTTAGTAGAGCAAAAAAATATCATGAATTGGTAGATTAGGACACATATATCTAGATATTTCTTCATCCATGCCCAATAACAAAACAAATATACAGTCCTTCCAAAATGGATGTTGCGTGTGATGTGAATATTATCCCCTTTTTGCGCTGTGATGTGGTTTCCATGTAGTGCCCTGAATCCTGCTCTCAGTCTGCAGGCCATTTTGTACCTTCAGTCATTATGATGTTGCACAACTAAATATGATACCAAGTGGCAACAGTGTGTGTGTGTGTGTGCTCTCAGGTGTGTGCCATTGTCTCCAAGAAACAGCTGCAGTGCCGCATCAGAGACAGCAGACGCATGTGGCACCTAACAGACTCACACACACACACAACTCAGCATGTCTCTCTCTCTCTCTCTCTCAAACACACACACACTCCCCTTCCCGTCCCTCTCAACGTTTCAGCACAACTCCCTCTCTGTGATTTAAGACTTGAGTTGGTACCTGAAGTACACTGCATGACTGGATAATTGGCATGAATTGTGCCTATGTCTGTTTAAGTGAGGCACAAAGGGGGAAGCACACAGCCAGGGCTGGAGGTGGCGTCTGCAGGATCCTAGTGCTATCGTCCTGTTGCAAGGTCCTGTGGCTTTGTTCGTAGACCGAACAGCCATCAACGCAAATCAAAGCATCGTTGTTTATCCAAGCAAGTGGACATGCTTGGTGGTGTACAGCGGCAGACGTTCAAAGCACAAAATGTATTTTTGTAGCAGCGAGGCAGTCATGGGGGGGGGGGGGGGGGGGGGGTTGGGGGGCAGTGACAGGCTGAACCCTGTTAAAATGAGCCGGTGCCTTCGGACAGGAGCGGTTCAGGTGGATTTGATTAAGTTGGGGCCCTTCTGCGTTGTTGGGGGGTCGGGGGCGGTGGTGGGGAGGGGCTTATGACTGGACAGTATTTTGTGCGCTGTGTTCCCGACACTCGTCGTTAAGGTTTATCTCTCTGTCGATTTTAACGAGAGTCTGGAGCTGATGCTGGGCTGGGTGGCTCAGCAGTTCTGCCACACCCAACTGTAGCCTATGGGACTGTCTGTAAAGGCGCATTTCCTTGAGAAAAATATGTTTTGAAGACAAAGCAAGTAGTCCAAAGTAGTCTTTTGTAGCCGAACAGGATGCGCTTTATTAAGCTATAATAAGAAGCATGTGTATAGGCCATGCACACACACACGGGTGTGTGTGTGTGTGTGTGTGTGTGTGTGTGTGTGTGTGTGTGTGTGTGTGTGTGTGTGTGTGTGTGTGCACTACCTGATACTATGATGATTTTTAATTCACCAAATAAACAATTACTTAAATAACATTATAATGATATACAAGGATAACGTCACACAATATTATCAATATATGGCTGTCTTTCGCTTATTCCCCTTTGTCACCAATTTGTAAAAAAAATCAAAAGTGCTGCCAGTGTTACTCTTTATTAGTTTGTGACTCGAGCCCTTTGGGTCAATTGTACTGTGTTTAAGTGTGCTACAGTATATAAATAAATGTGACTTGACTTGACATGTAATAAATATATCCTGTTCCCTAAATTGAACCGGTATTGTGGGACGTTTGTTCATTAGACAGCCCAAGTACTGATATAACATTTAACATAGTGCACACCTGTCAGTACGCTGCCTCAGATGTAAACGGCCAATAAATTATCTCTAGGTGAAGCATTTGTGTGAGAGTCCCACCAAGGCATGTCCCTCTCCACGATGACCAGATCATCGTGTCCATCTCCCACGATGACCAGATCATCGTGTCCTTTCAGATTGAAAGCAAAGACTGAGCGAGACAAGTGCACACAGGCAAAATATCTCATTCACCTCAGTATCTCAACAATGTCTCATTCGCCTCATTATCTCAACAATATCTCATTCGCCTCAGTATCTCAACAATCTCATTCACCTCAGTATCTCAACAATCTCATTCACCTCAGTATCTCAATAATCTCATTCACCTCAGTATCTCAACAATCTCATTCACCTCAGTATCTCAAAAATGTCTCATTCGCCTCATATCTCAACAATGTCTTATTTGCCTCAGTATCTCAACAATGTCTCATTCACCTCAGTATCTCAACAATGTCTCATTCGCCTCATATCTCAACAATGTCTCATTCACCTCAGTATCTCAACAATGTCTCATTCGCCTCAGTATCTCAACAATGTCAGCGCTGTTTGTCAATCTCTACCTGTCACTACCCCAACTCTCTACCCCAGTCTCTACCCCAACTCTGACTGTGTCAATGCAATGTTGCGATGTGCGGGCCATGCACAGAACTTGGACATAAATGGTCATATAGATATGGGTATCATAACAATGGGGAGTCATCATATACAGTATATGATAATCATGTATACACACATTTAGTCATTTTAATATTTTGCCACTTTAATAAAAAGTCAGAATTATGTTTTTTTGTCAGAATTGTGTATTTACTTTGTTTTTGTTTTTCAGATGCATGTTTTGACAATTTGACAAATTAACCCAGCAGTTTGCTTCAGACAGATCAAGTGATTACATGTTATTAAATATAATTGTGTTTGTGAGTGTGTGTCTATATATATATATATGTAAGCTATATATATAGCTGTGGAGTGCTTTGTGCATTTATGTATATGTAGTTTACATATTGGAATTACAAACTATAATACTATGATTCTAAATCCTGTTTTGTACTATGGGATATGTTACAATATTTAATAGAACTATTATTAAATATAATCAATATGTATTATTATTATTATTATTATTATTATTATTAGTAGTAGTAGTAGTAGTAGTAGTGATATTATTATTATTATTATTATTATTATTATTATTATTAATAATAATAATAATTATAATTATAAATCTCATTTACCACAAATGAGGCTAAATTCATTTTCATTTCATTTCTTATGAGGGATTAAAAGCAATAATGCAGTTACAGTTAAACAGGCCTGACTAAGTTAAAAACTGGTTTCAGCAGGTTAGACTAAAGGTCTTAGTAGTAAAACATCTTTTTTATTCTTTTTATTTTTATCTGTCTGGATTTATCTAATAAGCAGTGAAGGATCCAGTTCAAGTGGAATAGAGATCAAATGTTTTTTCTCTCTTTCCTACAGTCTCAGAAATATCACACAAATCATACACTAATCAGGTCAATCATGAAAGGGGACCAGCTGAAACATGTCAAGTGTATCACTGAAAATAATAGAGGGTACAATTACATGTTAAAAGATACAATTATGACCATTTAATCTGTGCCGTTTAACACTGGCAATGACGAAGTCATGTCCAAATATTGATTTAGAACTTTAGATGACTTATAAATATTTAGTGTTATGTAAAGACACAGGGACTTTCCACCGACAGAACAAACATGGCTCTGTGAGCCGACTTCACATATCAAACCCTTTGGAACACTGGCCAACAATATTCCTAATTAATCCAACCAGTATCTCTTTAAACAGCCTGGAATCATTGCTTCCTGTCCAGTTCAGTCTTGATGCTTTGCTTCATATTTTTACTGAGGACTAGGCACATTTCCTCCTTCAGGAACAAATATCTTGATCTTTGATTATCATATCATATCATATCATATCACACTCAAAGGGCCAGTAAATATTCCCAACCACCTTGATCTTTGATTATCATATCATATCACACTCAAAGGGCCAGTAAATATCCCCAACCACCTTATTTCCATCACCTATTCCTCAACACCCTATTCTTACAATCATGTGCTGTAAAACCACTGATCTATAAAGAACACTTATATACTGTAAAACATATTGTGCTACTTTCAGTGTGCTACATTGTTTTGGCAGGTCTAAAAATTCAATTTTGACATCCAAAACAGCATTGTGCCCTATAATGCTCTCATGTCTTGGTGACACATTTCAACCATGGGTTTTTAAGAGTTTTAACTTCATGGGTTTTTAAGAGTTTTAACGTCATGGGTTTTTAAGAGTTTTTAAGACATCTTGGCAGTTGGAGAATATCATCCTGCGGTGGGCCGGTTTGTTAAATAGTATGTATTACTTAGCAAAACAAGAAAAGGAAGCAAAACTTTTTTGCGATTGAACTGAGCATGAACCTGAGGTGTGTTTAATGTTTATGAACGTGTTTGTTTGTTTATTGCCCTTCATCTTATAATCTCCTGGTACACATGGGTTGCGTATGAAGTCCTCTTTAATCAACCCACTATTCATAGCAAACAGCGGAAAACGTTAATGCAGTGAAGTTGATCATTATTATGCAAATGATTATGTCATTGATTAATATCAGTTGAAGATATTGGGCGATTTATATGCAACTACTATTTGTAATTTAGAGAATTTTCCAGGCCAAAAACATTATGACAAGACTATCAAGATTTTTGCTGATCATTCAATATTATAATAATATATGTTTATATGTTAAGCATCAAACAGTTTATGTGACATACTTTGAAAATGCACCAAGTGTACATTTGTTTGCATGCAATGAAAAACATAATAAAAAATTTATCTTTATTTTGTGTTGGAATTTTGTTCACTGCTGAATTATTTATGCTTTGCAATCATCTAAATTGTTAGAATTTAACTGTGGTTGTTTGCTCAAACAGCATTAATTAAAGCCTTTCTCCAGTTGACTACTGTAATCTAGTTTCATGTTTGATGAGGGTAATCAGCAGATTCAATATTAAAGTCACCCCTCCCTCTCTTTGGCTGATCATTCACTGTGCAGTATATCTATGACTATTTAAATGAAATATCAAAACCTCAGGCGAGGCGATGCTGTTCTATTTTTCTTACTTCAGATAGAAAAGTTGCTTTTATCTGATATTCCTTATTATATGATGACACATTCTGGATAATGACAATGATTTTCTCTCTAAAGATCGTCAGATTGCAGCGTTCTGCTCAGATGTCTTGTTCACACAATTTGCTTGCCAGATTTGTCAACTTCAATAGTGCCGTCATAGATACTGGAAGAATAGTATCGTATTTAAATAGACTCACATAGTATTTTTAAAATAGACCCAACTTTCTACCTCTGGGGTCTTCTCTGCACAAGGGATTTGGAGTGAGACTGAGAAAAGACTGAGAGGGACCGTGGTAAGGCAATAGAGGATTTTACCAACATCATTAAAAGTATATAATGCTGCACTTTGGTCACTGAAGTAATGTAATTGTTGGTGATGAATTACCTCTTGGTCCTTCTGAATAACATCAACAACCTCTGAATAAGATGAGCAATCTCTGAATAAGATGAACAATCTCTGAATAAGATGAACAGCTTCTGAATAAGATTTTGGAGTTCTGAATAAGATGAAAAATTTCTGAATAAGATGAACAACTTCTAAATAAGATGTTGGACTTCTAAATAAGATGAACAATTTCTGAATAAGATTAACAACCTCTGAATAAGATAAACAACTTCTGAATAAGATTCTGGACTTCTGAGTAAGGTTAACAACACATTTATTGGCATACAAAACAGTTATTGTGGTTTTGGATTTTCTAATACTTAATGTGGAAGTCAAAATACAGTAGACACTAACACCACACTGCACCTGAACACTGCACCAATAATCCAGACTCTGTTCATTAACAATAGCCCCTGAGCAGTATTTCTTTCCGTTACCCTGCATTACTGTACAGTGAACTACTCAGGACCTCCCCTCTATTGTTATATGAGGAACTCTTAGGGGAACCTATAAATGCATGTACATTTACTGTATAGTTACTACTAGAATATGGCAGTATAGAAGCACATGTCCTGATGACCCCCAAGAGAACACAGGCATCAGTGCACCTGACATGAAGAGGACTGGAGCAGGTACACAGGCTCTGCCCCCTCAACACTGTGCACCTCCCGACTCCACCGCCCTATACACATACCTCCTTCTTCTTCCTCATCTTCCTCATCCTCTCTTTCACCACCACCACCACCTCCTCCTCCTCCTCCTCTTTGTGAGAAGCAGTTGTGAGGGCCTGGCATGGCTGAAGATGTTATACATATACAGTAATGTCAAGTGCCATAAACTCTTGGCAGGTGAAGGTCACTCTCCCTGTGGCCACAGTAATGCCACGCATGGCTTGTTTGCCGGGTGAAGCGTGTTAAAAGACAGGTAAGAGAAAATGATGACCATAAATGACTAACTACAACCAGGGACTTTCTAATGAGGAGACGCACTCAAAGAATCCCCCATTGAAATGTATGGGGTTAGTTCATAATGCCAATTACACATATCCCACCCCTTCAAGCTCATTTTAACGATTTTGAGGGAGATATTTAGATTTCAGATTTATTCAGATTTATGTCAATATGACCTCCCTTGCATATGCCTTCATTCGAATAGGAAAATAAATGCCTGAAGCGGGCTGGCAAGATGGTTGCCGAATTGGGAGACTTGCATATAGACTCTGCTACAACAACCAAAAGAGTATCAGTTTCCCTTCGAGCCATCTTTCACATCTTTCCCTGGCTGCCATCTCTGTCCCTTTCACACTTTTGTTCAGGCTTGTGGACCTACTGAAAGCTTTAGGTTGCCCTAGCAAGATGAGGGAGATGACTTAAAGCTTTAGGTTGCCCTAGCAAGATGAGGGGGAGGACTTAAAGCTTTAGGTTGCCCTAGCAAGATGAGGGAGATGACTTAAAGCTTTAGGTTGCCCTAGCAGGATGAGCTGCAGTGCTGGAAGCCAAACTTACATCCTGAATGTTGTAGATGCAGAGAAATGCATCTGATTGTCAAGCAGAGATCAACATACCAGCATACACACCTAAAGTATGTTGTGGACTCCACATATATACTGAAGAACTATTATAAGCATTTCAGCTGCACATGTTTATTTCAAGGTAACCATTGTAATCACAAGAAGAAACACAAATTCATAATTTCTTCCATCCTTTTAGAATAATCAGTCTGCTCTTAGAATTCAGTCAGAATGATAGTGTGATTTCAGATGACTTGTACTCATTCACACTTTCCCCTGCTGATGATATGATTATACTGAAATGATGTTAGCTGATCATTTGTGCCAGGACCAAAATACGATGATAAAATTAACTTTTTATGCTAATGAAGCTATTTGAATTACTGGTAATATGCATCTGATCACTCTGCACAATAATTTAGAAACAGCTGAAATTGCCACCACAAAAACTGAAGTAGCAAAGCTTGCTAAACACAAGATCTATGTCACTGGCAAATCATTTGCTCATGACTGTGCACACTTGTGACGGTTCCATTCTTCATTAGACACGTGCTCCTCTCTAGTGTGTAGAGGTATGGTGCTGTTGTTTTTTGTCAGTGCATCATTGCTGCCAAAGGTGAAGTCCGATCGGTGATTGTATTTGTCAGGAATCTTGGTACTGTAGATGTTGATGTTTACTTGGCAAACACTTCTATCCAAAGCGACTTATAGCAACCGCTGAACTACCATTTTGTCAAGCCACTAATGCCGCAAACACGGAGGCATGTTTTAAAAAAATAGCCATGTGAAATTAAAGGCTTTTTAAACATATAACCCTCATGAGTGCCTCAGATTTTCAAACATTTTTCAATTTTTTGGATCCCCAAATTGAAGAGGATGAACTCGAATGCCCGTGCTGTCTGATACCCTTGCAAATTGTTTGTGGCTGAATAATAATATATATATACTGTATATATCCCCCAAAAAAGAATTACTGCATGATGTCAAAGAAGAATCCAGGGAAGGCAGTGACACTTAAGCTTTGCTTACTGTAAAAAATATAAATGTACGGTTTATTTTCAGGAACAACTGGGTCGTCAAAATGAAGATGACATTTTAGAGAAGAGACTCACACTGTCAACAGATAGCAGTAATATGAGCTTATTATTGAAAAAAGATGAGTGATAAAGTAACATAAAAAGTAATTCCCCTTTCAACATACAGGGAGCCTAATTTGTTTATACTGAAGACCATTACAATGTTACCTATACCAGGCTATTCCGGTGCACTTGCAAAGCCAAAGCAAAGACCTGGTATATTTACAGGTAAGTGTTGTATTAAGGTAAAAGAACTTTGTAGTGTTCAGGTAAAATAACAAAATTGTGTTGTTTTAAGGTAAGAGGACATTGTGTTGCTCTAGGGAAAGTAAAATTGTGTTGTTATGAGGGAAAAGAACATTGTGTTGCTCTAAGACATCATTTCCCAACCTTGGAGACTCATAGAAAATAACAAATGGTCGCACTCCAAAAATAACACACTGACGAAGGCCATCAGGCCGAAATGTTTGTCAATTAACCCCTGTGCTAAAATGGATTAAAAGCAAGAAAAGATTTTTGGAGTGCAACCATTTGTTATTTTCTTTGAGTTCCCTGGATTACGCACCCACAAAGAAACAAGAATAATTGTGAGAGCGCGGTGTTGGCTAAGAAAAGGACTACCAACCTTGGAGACCCCATGAGGGGTCACCTGAAATTCAAATGGGGTTGACTGAGATAGTGGATATCCTACAATTGACCAGTACTACATTGCATTAAAATATACATACATTAAATAAAAAATATTACAAACGCCATGATGTCCAAGTTAAGTAACGAATCCTTCATTATAATCTAGCTATAGTAAAAATAAACTTAGACAGCCCGCATAAGATGTTTGACAGAATTATGCTTGATCATTATTTGAAACAAAGTAGTAAAACCAGACGTGCAAGGACATTTGGGGAAAATTAAAGAACCGTTCTCGTCTGGATGTTACAGCAGAACTGGGTTGCAATCTCCCTCGCAACATGTGAATGATTGAGGTTGCCAACGTTTTGTGGCTCATTTTCTGTGAATAACACACACACACACACATAACAATTACAAAGGGTCTACTGGACCTATAGGTCTACAGGTGTCTATGTGCAGGAATGTTTGTCTGTTTACCATTGTTTACCTTTTTTTATAATAGAATTTCCTAGTTTTCTCACAAACACCAAAAATGATCATATGATCATACATGTGATCTCACAGGGGTAAATAGCATAAAGTAAACATCTGTTAAGTATTTTTACATAAATTGTTATGGTTGTATTGATTTAAAGCCTAATGTGGTGGGTCCACCAGACTGGGGAACATTGGCTGAGTAACAAAAATATGAACACCTTACAAGGGTTAAGGCAAGAGGACATTGTGTTGCCCTCAGGTAAAAGAGCATTGTGTTGTTTTAAGATAAAATAACTACATTGTGTTGTTTTAAGATAAAATAACTACACTGTGTTGTTTTAAGGTAAAATAACTACATTACTACTAAGGTAAAAGAGCATTGTTTTGTTTTATGGCAAAAGAGCTACAGAACATTGTGTTGAAGACCTCAGTGCTTTGAGGGTGATCTTATTATGAGTACCTCTAGATCTCATATTTTCTTATCATATTAACAATAACTTAACTGATATTGTTATTTAGCAGACACATTAGGATAGAACTGCTAAATATGCCTAACCAGACTATATGGATTCAAGAGCATCATGGTTTTAAAGAGCATCATCCCAAATCAGAGTGGGGAAGTTGCTGGGATCCCTGTCAGAGCAGGCATCTGAGCTTTATTATGATATTCTATGTAAAGAGATGGCTCATAGTGTTAATATGACACTTGGAACATCGTGATGGATCAGCACTATCATTCCCAGACGTGAGGCTGCCTCATGCAAAGGCCACGGCAAACATGGAGTTTAGGATTTATGGATGGATGATGCATCAAAAAATCCTCTATGCAATGTTATATATTCAATTTGGTTTTGGCTCAAAAAGCTTTATAAATCCTCTATGCAATGTTATATATTCAATGTGGTTTTGGCTCAAAAAGCTTTATAAATCCTCTATGCAATGTTATATATTCAATTTGGTTTTGGCTCAAAACGCTTTATAAATCCTCTATGCAATGTTTTATATTCAATTTGGTTTTGGATCAAAAAGCTTTATACTGTAAATCTATGCAATGTTTTAAATTCAATTTGGCTTTGGATCAAAAAGCTTTATAAATCCTCTATGCAATGTTTTATGGACCCTTTCAAGAGAGTTCCATTATCAGCATCATAGTTGGCCCCACAAGACTTCCTTTTTAACATTCCATATGTTATCTTAATGCAGAGGAAGTAGATTGGGGCCCAAATAGAACGTTCAAGCATTGTTTTTGTTTTTATTGTTGAAAGGGTCTATATTAAATGTGGTTTTGGCTCAAAAAGCTTTATAAATCCTCTATGCAATGTTATATATTCAATTTGGTTTTGGATCAAAACGCTTTATAGATTTTCATGAACATTGTGCAGTAAGCTGTGGTTTATAATACAAAGGGAAATTGACCAGCCTCATAGATGGTTGTTTCACTCCCAGTAAACTATATGATGAAGCTTAAAGTGGTCTAATATAAAACTCCCATTGCTACATTAATCCTAATGTATTCAAATGTACCTTGTCTGTGGGTGTTATGTGCCAAGTAATCGTCGATTACTTTCTTCCTGTTTTTTTTTTTTACTGAATTCTCTTATGAGTCTTTCTCTTGAGATTGTGTCAAAAGGTGTGGTGTGTGTGTGTGTGTGTGTGTGTGTATGTGTGTGTGTCCTGGAAGACTGTTTTGTTTATTGATGTAAGGAGCTGGTTTCCCACACAGAGAACAATATACTGGCCAAGTGACATCACTTTTTGAGAAGTTAGGTCGGTTTCACTGGTCAGTTTCACTTGTTTTTTTAATACTGATTGTGCTCGAAAGACCTGTTACAGTAATAATCCTGGGTTATTGTTTTCAAAAAAATTGGACAATGTCCATGCCTATGAATGAAAATGAAATTGCTGCTGTCAGAATAGCAGTTAGTTTTTTTCCATCATTGTATTTGTGTGGCTTTATTTTTTCTGAATGAAATAATATCAAAATATCAATGACCCATAGTTAACTTATCTCACTGATTCAGATGCTTAAATGATGAAAGAACATGCACACCACACTTAGCCTGACACACTGTAATATAACTCTATATGGGGTGAGAGAGAGAGAGAGAGCGGGAAAGAGAGAGAGAGAGAGAGAGAGAGAGAGAGAGAGAGAGAGGAAATTGCAGATGCTATCAGTCAAGTTCATGTGCACGTTTTCCTTCTTCCCCTTATGCCTTTCCTGTGATTCTTTAGCTCCCCGATTCCAGCCCAAACGGGCCTATATCACAGGTATGTAACTTGTCAACTGTCCATTCATAACGGCCGGCGGGGGTCCCCCTTCCTCCACATGGACCTCACGGGGTGTGGTGCCCCCCCCCCCCACCCCCCGGGCCCTGAGCTGAGTAGACAGGCGTGCGAAAACCACAGCCAACTTGAAAGGGCTCGGCTAGTGAGCCTCTCCAACCCCCCACCCACCTCCGGAGCCGTTCTATGGTCTATGCTCCCCGGGAGTCTTAGCTTTATCTCCTGCCGCTTGCCTGCTGCATCAGGGCAGCTCTATCCCAAAGGCCATCTTTAAGTGGAAAGAGGGATGTCTACTTGGGTGCCTCTGAGGCTTTTGTTTGGGCTCACAGGGAGAAACAGCCGAGGAGATGGGCAAAGGGAATCCAGTTAGCGCTGCCTCTAGATGAGGACATCAAGCTTGTGGTAGGCTAGAGAAGGTAATTTTCCTTTTCTATTAAGATTTCATAAGACTCTGTGTCATAACTTATCAACACAGCGTGGGGGGAATAGGTAATATGTGGCAGATGCCACTGAGGTATACTACTCAGTAAGGCATGAACATAAACACTTTTCTCAGCCAATTGAACTGGTATGTGACACTGATTTCCCCCCAGAATGCTCCCTGGCTGTGTTAGTTCAGACTTACCGGATGTAAGTGTCTGCATGTTTCTGCACTGTAAATATTTATATTTTCAAAAACTCACAATACTGCTTTGAATGTCACATGGTGGATTGTCATTGTAAGGGGTCACTACTAGAATTATAAGTCTTCAACTCTGAGACAAATACTGTTCAATTGTTCACTGATGATTCATTTTATATCATTATGTAAAATAATAAACATAAAATAATATTTTCTGAATATTCCATAGGCTTGGTTTGAAGCCCTTTAGCCCTTGGTTGTACTGTCTTAATTTCCAGACTCTTCCAGATACTTCTTATTCTTTTTCTGCCATACTCTAACACGTTTGAAAATGTAACCAATTTAAGGGTGTGGCTAAGAAAGAAAAAAAGAAACAATGCCCAGAAACAATAATGTCATAAAATCACTTCCTCTGTGGTGACCAAATGGACTAGTTAATGAGTATTGGGCTACAGAGGGCCAGGGGTCAGTCTCCATGGTCCAGGACTTACAGTTCTCCACCAATGGTGTCACGTCAGTCCTGTGTCCGCTGCCCTAACCCGGGCCGGTCCGGCTCGCCCACCAGCGGCACAAATGTCTTCCTCTTGGCGCGGCTCCCACTGCATTTCCAAGGAGCAGCCATTTTCCCAGGTCTCTCTTGGCCTTGGACCGAAGGCTTTTGGCCGAGGTCCACGCTGCACAAAAGGAGCCGGGCATTCCAGCTGTCTGTGCCTAATCCCCGGGTGTCAGCTCGTGTTAATGTTGCAGCGTGAAATCAGAGGGCGCAGGGCAGCGTGGAATATTAAAAAACCCCATCGTTAGAATTCCTCTGGAAAACTGCCGCCACCGCCACCGAAGGTCTGCTGGCTGCTAGCGGTGCTGGTGGTGGCCTTAGGCCCTGAGACGAGTGGCCACTGCACCACAAACTGGATGGACGGATGGTCAGATGTTATCGCTAAGGGTTCCAGTCCCGGTGGCGTGCTTGAATGAGTTATCAGGGATGAGATGCTGGGTTGCCAAGGAGGTTTCCACAGAGTCTGGGGGTGGGGGGTGGGAGGGTAGATGTTGGTGGAGGAAATTGATTAATGGCAGCAGCAAAGACCCCACAAAGACACACACACACACACACACACACATACATACAAAAGCTGAGACAGCAGCCTGACTGAAGTAAAATCCTACATTTCTGTTGTTTTATTTCTTGGAGCATTAGGGAAGGGGTGGTGGGGGGCAAGACATGAAAGGTTGCGACACGGTCCATGCCAACTGCTGTCGTCTCCTCGTCCCCGACCCACTCCCCCATTGCTCTCCTCCTCGTCTCCTCGTCCCCGACCCACTCCCCCATCGCTCTCCTCCTCGTCTCCTCGTCCCCGACCCACTCCCCCATCGCTCTCCTCCTCGTCTCCTCGTCCCCGACCCACTCCCCCATCGCTCTCCTCCTCATTTCTTTACCAAATATTGTCCTGTATGTCTTGTCACTGGTCGCCCTGCGTTTTAAATGGAGAGACAGTCCACAGCACCAGCAACCAAAGGGCAGAGGGCTGACCTCACGCGATCCTAATGAGCGGGGGCCGGGCGGCGAGGCCAGAACACAAATCTGGCTTGGCATGGGCCAGAATGCTGCTTAGAGAGGACCCATTGTGCAAGCCTGGCTTTTTAATGACTTGTCAGTTTCTGAGCAGCAAGCCATTAGTCTGTGTCACCAGTCTGGATCCACACCGACAAAGCAATGTCACGGCTTTCTATTGGCAATGACAAAGCAGCTTTAACCCTTTGCTTGAGATGTAGGTTGGCTCCTTTATAGCAGCAGTATCCTATATCTTAAGTTATAAAGAGCACATCACTTAGCTTGCTCAAACAGCACAGGTGCAAGCGATGGGGTATATAAGATTCTTTCACAGGATGCCTCAAATAGGTTTAGAAAAGAGACTGTAGCTTCATCTAAATAATGTATGTATGAAAAGACTGTATTTCTGAACTGTGATCTACACAATTTAAAGGCACACTATGCAGGTTTTTTAGCTTAATATGCAAGTTTTTTAGCTTCATTTACCTTCATTTACCAGCTTCAGATTCATTGGAATGGTTATATGGCTTTTTTCGGGTTGAATGGTGGCCGTCTCGCTTCCCCCTAGCGCTTGTGAGCGGAAAAACCACCCTTGCAACTGTGGGCCAGCGGGCCGACGGCCTCAGTGTCAGGAAGTATAACGAGTGTAACGAATTGCTTTACTGCATTCAAATACACATACACGCCAGGCACCGGCTAGAAAAAGGTAGCGATGGAGTTTCTCAGACATTCGTCATGACAGCGCAAGCGAAAAATAAGCAAAAAACGAAAAAAACAGTAAGGAAATTGCCAATACTGCATAGTTTACCTTTAAATCCAGTGAAAATAATTTAAAAAATGAGTCCCATTTGTAAAATTATTTAATGCAGTCAGTAAAAATACTCAGTTCTCTGTGTATGGCTGTGTATGGATACATGTGTACAGTACAAAAGGCAAAAAGGATAGATGGTTACTTTATTGATCCCTTAAGGGTTGTATGGCTGTATGGTTATATGTTGTATGTTTTAAATGTTTTAATGGAGCCAGTCCTATGGCATTATGTTTTATTGCTGTATATCAATTGCTGTGTCATTTAATATGTTCTTTTTTTTAGCCACCATGTGCCTAGTATAACATCTTGCCAATAGACTACAGTTGAAAATTAGCCTGCTGGCTAACACTGGGACATTTACAGAAATGTTGATTAATGTCCTTTAAATAAGTGTTTTTCAACCACTGTGCCGGGGCACACTAGTGTGCCGTGAGAGAGATCATCATGTGTGCCACAGAAAATTACCCAAATGTCACTCACTGGTCTAGAAAAGTAACTGTTGCATCAAAGAATGTATAACCACATGCTCTCATTGATTGTATGATTGCACTATTTGTGGTATGCAGGCATTGTACAACGGGGGCCCCATATCCAGTATTCACAGAATCATCACATATCCAGTTCATAACAACAATTAAATTAGATATAGTCACCTACAAATGAAACAGAGGGCACTTGTTTTATTGAGCAGGTCTTGCATAGAAGCCATAATAAGGCCATATCTGTATCAAATACTATCTGTATTATTTGAAGTTTTAGGCTATGGTATGTTTATTTTTTCTTCACACAGGATGTTAGTGTGCCGTGGGACATTTTAAGTGTCAAAAGTGTGCCGTGGCACAAAAAAGGTTGAAAAACACTGCTTTAAATAATTAAATGAAATTAAATGAAAGGCATTTGTGTTCACCTGTATGCCTGGTCAGATATGTCCATGTTGTGTTCACTTGTATGCCTGGTCAGATATGTCCATGTTGTGTTCACCTGTATGCCTGGTCAGATATGTCCATGTTGTGTTTATTTGTATGCCTGGTCAGATATGTCCATGTTGTGTTCACCTGTATGCCTGGTCAGATATGTCCATGTTGTGTTTACCTGTATGCCTGGTCAGATATGTCCATGTTGTGTTTATCTGTATGCCTGGTCAGATATGTCCATGTTGTGTTTGCCTGTATGCCTGGTCAGATATGTCCATGTTGTGTTTGCCTCTATGCCTGGTCAGATATGTCCATGTTTTGTGCCGACTGATTTTTTATGAGGTTTTTATCCTCATCTGCTATTTCTTCTTCCAGAGCGAGACCTCCTTGGCGATCGCACCCGGTGAAAATGATGATTTGAAGTCTCTGGTGTCTGAGCCAGACTCAAGATGGCCATCTCAGTGTACAGCTGACTACTTCAGCAGAAATGATCTAGTATCCACTCTGTGTGTGTGTGTGTGTGTGTGTGTGTGTGTGTGTGTGTGTGTGTGTGTGTGTGTGTGTGTGTGTGTGTGTGTGTGTTTGTGTGTGTGTGTGTATGCGTGCGCGTGCACATGTGGATTGGTGAATGGCAAAAAAAATCAAAACAATCACAGGGATTAGAAAAATTTGATCACTCAAGTGGAAGATTATAAGTCTTTTTTGTAGCCACCTACAGCATGAACTCGAGTGCTGGAGTCAACCCTGCCGCTTCCGAGGGGGAGCTGAAAAGACCGCCAAGAGCGGTTGCAGACGCTGCAAAGGCTTGGCCTCCGAATACAAGACAAAGGCAGCATTGACTGTCCCTGGAGGCCTTGCAGCAAAGGGATAACTTTACAGTGTTTGTGCCAATCTCCACTCCCTGGTTTGTCCTCAGCTACCCAGCGTCGGTTTTTTTGTGTGTTCTGTACAGATGACAGTTTAGCTTGCATCAGAGATGAAGATAAGGGTGCCTGAATGGGCTCTCACAAGAACAGGTAGGCTTTCGAGGCAAGCTTCCCCCCGCGTGTGACACAAAGGCTTGACAAAATGGTCAAAGTCGTGTAGCATCCATCCGACAAGGATTGGGATTCTTTAAAAAACATTCAGTTACTCAAGCTGTCTTTGTATTTCCTGCTTGGCCTGTTTCTGCTCCCACCCTGAATGCTGATAGCCACTGAACCGACCCCAAGGCTTCCTGAACATACAAGATGGCGCTTGATTGGAACATGAATCTACTAAAATCCACATTAAATGATTGTGATCTAATGCCTCAAAAGCCAGCAATGAAAAACAATATATTCTGAAAGTTTTGTATTTATTTCGTGCATAGTAAATAGGAAACATCCCAATTTATTCCATTTAAATCACTAATTGCTTTGTATTTTGTGAACAAAGGCAAAGGGAAGATCTGGTCCGCTATTGGCTTGCAAAGATCAGCACCAACAACCTGCTCAAATACCTGCACAGTCGCACTGTGCAGCAACTCCCATAGGTCACTCGGCCCACATGACCACGTTCACAATATGTGGAAAGGGGATTTCAGCACAGCACATCCCGCTGATCAGAGACAACCAGCCTTTTGTTCACCTGGAGACTTTGTGACTGAATGTAGGGCAGGTATGAGCGGGAGGGTGAGCGGGAGGACAGGATAACAATGGCTCAACCGTTGGAAAACCATTTTCAGCTGCATCTGAGGTACCAAGGGCAGCCACTAGGGGGTGATAAAGAGCTTTTTTTGTCATTCTTTTTTTTTTTAAATCCCTTTGTCTATTTGCTTAGAAATATGGGCACACAAGCTCCTCTCCTTGTATTCCTCCTGGTTCTTCTCTGGCGTAGTGCAGGACAGGCGCTCAGTATGATGAAAGGGCTGATGGGTCTGCTGAATACATGATTTCCCGCATCATGATGCAGAACAGAAAAGCCAGCCATACACTGACCTATAAAAGGGCTGGTGTCATGTGATTTCTTACATATGCACTCACACACACACGTGCACAGGCAGTCGCGCGCACACACACACACACACACACACACACACACACACACACACACAACTGGGAGGGGGAAAAACTGGTCACATATGCTGTCGCTTTACTTCAGAGAACAGAGCACAGAGAACAGGACATACCTAAAGCCTATTATTTCTATCTTAGTGTGACCTGCTTCTCTAGAAGCATTTTACAGAGCATCTACGACTTTGTACATTGCATTGTTATAACTGCAGGTTCCTCTGCTAGATTAAGCTCTTTAAAGCATTTGTGCTCTAAAGAACTGCTAGACACAGTTAAGATTGATCTTGCTGCAGCAACTGCCCATTGGGTGTTAATCAAGAGCAAGGCGCGTGGACATGATGTAGAAAACAGTCGTCATCTGAGGTTTCATAAAATCAACAAACACAACAACCGTTTCAATGTTTATTTCAGCATAAGTGGTTCAAAAACATTTATGACCATCTCTGATGCATCAATTCTTTTTTTTTTAAAACAACAAAGGAGAACATGGAGAAGTCCTCGTGCCATTATTGTGCAAAGAAATATACGCATTATATTTGACAGATTAAAATATGTGACTTCTGAAGCAACATATACATTTATCGTTTACATCAATTATTGTATAGGCTTCCAAAACAGACAAAAAAGACAAGAGGGGAAAATAAACAGTCCTGATGGCACAGCCAACACAGAGTAGTACAATTTAAAAATCAATTCTTCCTTCCGCAAATGTCATTGTCTTTTCTCCGAGCCTCCCGTTTTACAAGACAAAACAAAACAAAAAAATGTCCATCAAGAATCTACCACCCATATTCCTCACTGTGGCAAATCCCAAGACCATTTGGACTGCATTCATACTACTATTCATAGTACTGGGTAGTGCCAGCCAGGCCAATGCACCCACTCCCCAAAATAAATACATTTCTATCTAAACTCAGGGGAACTTGCATGGTACCATGGAATCGATGGAATGATCCTCCTAAATGCAAACCTAAGCAAGCCATTCCAAGCAAAGAGATTAAGAGAGGCACAGCATTTTGTAAATAAACAAATATTTTTTCCAAATATCTTTGAAGCCAGAAGAGACTAAGTATCTATCCATTAAGTTTCTTAAGGTTCCTGAAGACTGTTTTCACAAGTATTGAAGGGAATCATCTGATGTACCAAAACAAGCATGTACCACTGCGATCTCTACTGCCCTGGCCATATGTACCACTGCGATCTCTACTGTCCTGGCCATATGTACCACTGCGATCTCTACTGCCCTGGCCATATGTACCACTGCGATCTCTACTGTCCTGGCCATATGTACCACTGCGATCTCTACTGCCCTGGCCATATGTAACATTGCGATCTCTACTGCCCTGGCCATATGTACCACTGCGATCTCTACTGCCCTGGCCATATGTACCACTGCGATCTCTACTGCCCTGGCCAAAGCTAACAAGTCCCTGGCTCACCTCTCTCCAACACAAACACAAAATAAAACAATTAAGAAAAAGTAACAGTTTAACACACCTGCATTATGTAAGTCATGTCATATTGGAACTTGGATACTCTAGTTCTCATGATGAGTTGGTTCTTCCGGTAGCTATTTACTAAGTTTGGCTTTAGGCCTATGCAAGGTTTTGATACAGAATCACTTCATAGCTTTTTTAAATCATCCCTGACAAACTCAATTTTCCTTCACAGTTTGCTTTTTCTAACCCCCAGAAAGTCTATTACCCATATATAAAAAATAATTTATTGCGCATCCAAAAAAAGTTAATCTTTCGTATTTTCTTTTTTTCTTCCGCTCGTTCTCCCTTTGCTCCTGAAACTGGATACGGCTTCCATCAGGTGTTTGGTTGGGTGATGGGAGCTCCCATCAGTTAAGTTTAACCTCTTGGCACAAGCACCCAGGGAATAAGGGTGGGGCATATCTGTGTGTGTGTGTGTGTGTGTGTGTGTGCGTGCGTGCGTGCGTGCGTGCATGTGTGTGTGTGTGTGTGTGTGTGTGTGCGTCTGTGTTGTGGAGGAGGAGGGGGGAGGAGGAATAGTGAGGAGCGAGAATGTTGATGATGATGATGAGGAGGAGGATGAGGAGGAGGAGAATCCTGCTACGCTATCACCATGGGAACATCTTCTGAGAAGCCACTGATCATTGATCCATCTTCATCATCATCGCCTGGGGGACAAAGAAGAGTGATGTAGATCAGTCAGTCGCAAAGAGAATAAGCTCTCCAATCACAAGAGTTTACGGTGTATAAAAAATTACATGTATGGAAAGATATCCTGCTGTGCTGCTTAATCGGTTCAGCAAAGGTCATTTTATGCTTAAGTCATGCACTTTCACCCAGCACAGCCAAGCAAGCTAGTAAACATACATACACACACACTAGAGCAGGGGTGGGCAACTAATTTCCCCAAGGGGCCACATGACAAACTGGGACTGTTGAGGAGGGCCGGACCCAAAATACCGAACTCAAGTCTGAACTCAATTCTGTTCAATTCTATTCTACTCTAATGTCTTGTATAACATTAAGTAAATCTTACTACTCGTAAGAACAGATGAAAATGTGAGGGAGACAAAGGAAAAACAGAAATAGGCTATTTAATCTATGTCCAGTATTTAATCCTCATTCTCGAAAATAATTTTTTGACATTGATATTTTTTTTCAGTTTTCAAAGACTGATATAAAAAAGTACTACAATATCTATATAACTAGATGTACCGCAGAGCGGTACAAAATATGACCGCCGCCCAGTCCAGCACATTTTTTCCACAAAAATAAATCACGCTGAAAGGCCTATATGATTCTAACTGTCTCACTAAATTGCATTATCCACACTCAATTCTCACTGATATCTGCTAGACAACAAGTACCAAAACATGATTAGTTTATAGATTTCACATGTAAAATTCATTTTATACAACCCCACCTCCATCTTTCCTGTTCATAATTCTGATAAATTCTTGAATTGTGTGCATGTACATGTTTATGTTATGTGTGTGTGTGTGTGTGTGTGTGTGTGTGTGTGTGTGTGTGTGTGTGTGTGTGTGTGTACGTGCGTGCGTGCTTGTGTGTGTGCCTGCGTATGTGCCTGTGCATGCAAGCGTACATATGTCTACTGTGTGAGTATGTGTCATACGTATGATTACTGTGAATGTATGTGTGTGTGTGTGTATCTGTTTGTGCACATGTGTGTACATGAAATGGGTTAACATGACCCCTGGAGGCAAACATACGGAAAAAAATGGACATTCTAGTCCCTACAGTTCTCAAGATATTCACAGAGAACTGTGTCTGCCCTACCCTCCTTTCGGGGGGTCCAGTCCAGCGGGGGGGCTACAGATCAAAACGAAAAATGACGGTTCCATGCTATCCATGTGGGGTTACATGCCCACCAAGTTTTGTGTACCCCGGTCTTTCAGTGTCCCGGGAATCCTTGTTGGTGTATGTCACTAAATGTACACATATATTATTTTATTGTAAGGCCCCCCATGAACTAAAGTACACAAAACTTGGCATGCATTCGGAGGGTGTCATAATGATCCTGAACTTTTAATTTCGTGCAGTTTTGACCTTGTCAGCCAGAGATATTGTGATGAAAACACCTAATTTTTTGCTTTTTAATTTTTAACTAGGTGGCGCTATACATGAAATAAGTGGTAATGGGATGGGTTGACATGCCCCCTTAAGACTGAAAATAATTCAGTGGAAATGCATGGATTCCAGTTGCTGCTACTGGAAGAAACTGTAATCCATGCATTTCCACAGAATTATTTTTGGAATCTAATCCCTTATCATACCTGTTCATTCTTACTCGTCGCTCGACTTATCGTGACTAAATTCAAGATGGCTGCAAACGCTAATTTTCGTGAAGATACTATCTGTATAAATCGTCTTGTAAGTAAACTACCAGTGCTTTTTCAAAGTTCTCAATGTCTCGTTTTAAATGTCAGGGCCCTCGGAAGTCTACCAATGAAGTGTGGAGATACATTGAGCCTCGTAAATGGTGTAAAACAGTGATTTATTTGCATGGCTATGCCGATGCCGAGGCACCACCATTGACCGCCTTGTTGGTAGCATCGGCTAACTAGCGCCAGATTTCGGAGTGCAGGGGACAAGCCGAGATGGGCTATGAGACATACGTACACACTCGGTATCATGTTTCAAAACACTTTAGGTCAAAATCACACCGGAATTCTCCTTTAATCAACATGCACAAAGAAAACTATTTTAAAAATGTAGGCTATGTTTTTGCTTTAACTTTATGCACAAAACTGTGATTGGTCAACTCACCCTGTGTGTTGAGCTGGCTGCTTCAAGCAAACTGTGGGTAGTAGCATCATACTAGTTCTCTAACACAGTGTTTCCCAAACTTTTTTTCTGGGGACCCACTTTTTAAAAATGACAGACCATCGCGACCCATTTCACTTCAAATCTACCCTGCAACCACCAATATTGTTTTAGGCCACAGGTTCTCCAACTTTTCTATGCCTTCCCCAACCATACATTGCTATAGCCTAGGATCTAGATAGATAGATCCTGCTTTGAACACGGTTGTGTTGCATTTTGAGCACCATCAGCGTGAAAAGTTGGAAATGACTACTGACTCGCATGTTGCGCAGTCGTCATTCGTCAGCATAGTAAGCTGTTCCTGTATTTCTAAAAAAAAAATTGTAGGCTACGTTGCGTTGCAGACAAATGGGTCCATAACACTGTGGACGTCAATTCCGATGTAAACAGCAAATAACTCAAGTCTTTATATTGTATTGTTGTATTATATTATATTGTATAGTCGTTATATCAGAACAAGAGGCTTTTGCGCAATAGACGGAAGAATGCGCCTTTACTTTGGAGTTAGCGCGGTAAAAAACGAGAGGAATTGTGTTTAAAATGTCCATTTAAATTGTAGCGAATTTTAAATTGTGAATTTTAAATCAGAAATAAGAATGTGAGGAGGTTGCTAATCTACAATCGAAACTATCTACATGCAAATTGAATGGCCTTATGTCCGGTCTATGGATGTCTGCTTTAGTTGACAACATGGTCACTAGATTTTAATTGGTAAAGTTGAGGAGCTGGTATCTGTTAATGTTCGTGCAAATAGGCGGATTCATGTCGTTTGCAACTGCGAGGTACATGGCAGGCGCCCCACAGAACGGTTTCATTTTGAGAGGTAGATATCCATGCTCTGGCACCCCCTCTGCGATGCGTTCGTCCTCCAGTTTCATGTGCCAGTTTCAAACCGTGACTACAAGCCCGACCATTCTAATTTCGTTAAAATTTTAACGATGACCAATCATCTAATATCTCAGCTGTCCAATGACTGATTTTATTTCTGAAATCTTCCCCGTAATGCTGACAACATAAGCTTCAATTTGATATGATTGGTTAAGGGGTTTATGGCGCGAAATGTTTTGGATACTTGAAGATGAGTCTTGAAAAAATATTTTCACTTGAGTCAGTGCATTTCACGTGGACAGCCGGATGCCACCTGCACTTAAGTTGGAGTTTGCCTCGACTGGAAACCACAAAGCTGGATAAACTGAGGTAATATTGTTTTTACATCGGTTCTAGTTATGGTTTATCTTAATTTGAAGTCCTTAAATCATGTTATTTGACAGTAATATGCTTTCTCATCAGCGTCAACATTATGGCTTAGCGGGGGGCTAGTGCATCGTCACGTAACTTTAGCTAACTGTATAATTCTGAACTGCTTGCAATATTATCGTTTGCTTTTGATGTCAGTTATTTTCATTTGACAGTTTCATTTAAAAACCTGTTAGTATATAACCTGTAGGTAAGTTTGTTATCTAGTACCAATTTGCTTGTTAGGTAAGCCTTATATTGGCAAGACAGTATAGCAAACCAAAGCTGAATAAATCAATGGGCGCCGCGTTTCTAAGTTGCGTTCTCTTACATGAAATAAGTTGAGCGATATTTTTACTCCTCTCAATATGTAACGTTAGTTGTAGAAAATAAGATGTAAAATCACATATTCTGTCAGAAATGTAATTAACTTATTGCCTTTCCTCCGGTTGTTATCTGTAGTGCAGTCTGTAGTGAACTATTTTAGCTTGCTAACTTCTAAATGACAAACATCAGACGTGCTTGTCTCAACATTTTCTAAGATGGCATGACTTGAAATAGATGAAGCACAACTCCTCAATATTTAGTTATAGAAAACATGATGTGAAATCACATATTCTGTCAGAAATGTCATTATTGCATTTCAGCAGTTTGTTACTAGGTGAAATGTAATCTGTCTTTATCTTGATGCCAGCCAGGCAATCAGATTTAGGGTAGCTAAACCCATGTGTAATACAATGACTTTTCATAGGCCTACTTAGAAATATTTCGAGTATATTCTGGGGATGCTTCAATAGTTTAGGCTACCTCTTCTTTTGTGTGCATACATGCACAAATCTGTAGTTTTGTCATTTTATTTTTTACATTAATAAAAGGTATTTGTATGATTTCGCTCTTGTTTCAGATGGAGGATGACAAGACCTACACAGACCTTCTCGCAAGCCTGAAGAGGTAGCTGACTGGTCATGAGCTTGCGCTCACAATGCTGAAGACCATGAGGGGATGGAGGAAGAAGGTATAGATTTATGTGCCATGCGTAGGATGGTGCAGACTAAAAAACTGTGTGAAATAGACTTGTTATGTTCTTTTTTACTCACATTGTTGTCCCAGGCATATGTGGTTTTACCGGAGGGAATGGGAGCTTGTGCTTAGTAGGCCATCATATGCAAACAGTGCAGGGGCATGGGACAAAGACCCCAGAAGAGTTTCACAGGTTTCTGGGATTGATCATTTACATGGGGTTCACTTCCCTCCCTAATATCCATTGCTACTGGGGAACCAAGTCTTGGCAGGGATCAGGGGACATTGACCAAATGATGAATACATATTGTGTACTCCAAAAAACGCAGAATACCAGAAAGCACTTTTTCTCCATTGACATTGCCGTTGTCAGTAGCTTCTTGTTATTTCAAGTTTGACAATGCAATGCAGAATCTGGTGTTGAACCTAGGTTTGGTAGCTACAACCAGAAAGAATTTGGAGGAAATCTATCACAACAGCTGGTAGGCATTTCCGTTGAAATTTCAGCCTCACCTTCAGCTGCTCCAACTACTACTCTGTCGTCTTCCCATCAAGTACATATTCCTGTACAGCAGGAGCTTGTTATAAAACAACGTACATAATAAAACTAAAGTAGCTTGTATGGCCCTGGAGTGTAACGGTAGGCGAATTTGTTTTATTTATAAACAAATTGCTGTCAGATTTGGCATTCTGCAAAAAGGGATGCGTTTAGTAATGAGTCATAGCTCTTCTGTGTTCAACCTTCAGGTTCCCCACCCCACCTTTCCCTATCCTCCTCTGTAAGTGTGTGTGTGTGTGGGTATGAGTTTGTGTATATATGTGTGTATGTGTTTATTCTCCACAGGCTTGTTCTAAGTATGTAATCCACTTTCAAATGTTTAGAACACATTGAGTTTTGAGTGATGTTGATTGTATTCCTAGCTTTTCATGAATAATAATAAATTTTATATATGTATATAATTTTCATATTATACTGATTTATATAAGGAAGTTGTATTTGTTGAATCAAATGTATTTTATGTCTCTTTTCCGAAATGGTCTTCAATGAATACAGTATACTTACTTCCTGTATTACTGGTAAGGTACAGTATGTTTTTTTTAAATGTCATTCTTATTGACTGTAGCATTTGCTTAAATACAAATAAATGGTTTATTCTTATAGACCAAATACATCTAAACCATTGTTTCTGACTTGATTATTAGTTTTTATGCATACTTTTATGTTGTTGGTGAGAAAGTGAATGTGAATTCTGTCAACATTCTAAATCCCGTTTCCTGCATTTTTTTACACTGATCACTAAAAATATCATAACTTTTGAAAGGTTAATGATATTCCAATACAGTTTTTTGTGTTAAATAGCCCACAACTTGCTGAACATTTCATACACTCTATATTTTTCTCTATCTTGTAGAGAAATATGATGAAAATTCATTTTTATGTGAATGAAATTAAATTTTGACAAATTCCGGATATACATTTGGAGAGGATTTTCAAATACTGTTCATTACTATATCAACATTACCATATGTATTTTACATAATTTCATAGAACTGATCCTTCTGATTACAATGGTATGTATATCCCATTGATGGTATGTATTATACTCAAGAAATAAGGTTTTTTGTGTGAGGAGGTCATCCAGCACCAAAAATGGAATGTTCGGCACGGGCACGAAAGGGTTAACAAACTACATCCTAATAGAAAACTGTTAGCTTTCCTGGTATCAAATGACAAATGGTATCAGTTAGGCCTATAACACAACATAAATTGTGCTGGCGACCCAAATAAAATCTCCTGCGACCCACCCGTGGGTCGCGACCCAGACTTTGGGAAACACTGCTCTAACATAAGCTTTGCAAATAAACTCAGACATATTTTGACAATGACGGGGTTATCCGAATGTAAACTGAAATTAACACTTCGTATCGCCAACAAACAGCAGGAGTTCGTTCTGACAACCTTTGCGGTGGTGAGTGACGCAGACATAAGAGACACAAAACTTTGAAAGGTTTACGCCGACTTAAAGGCAACTGCATTGTGTCGACGCAGAAGCATAAATTCTATTCACCAGCACATCAGTGAGGGTGTTTACATCGTATGCATCCACGCACAAATCTATGGGCGTACAAATAGCAGTCGCTTTCAAAATAAAAGCAACGATATTGATTTTCGTGCATACGTGCTATGCTAGGCTCTTGACTATTGTTCTTTCACGGAGCTTACGCGGGCCGGTCAGGGAAAGCCCACAGGCCGGATGTGGCCCGCGGGCCGTATGTTGCTCATGTATGCACTAGAGGTTGGGAATGCTACTGCGGGAGAATCACTGCTGCCTGCTGTCCCTGGCAGCAGAGCAACGAGACCTACAGGCTTTGACCATGGCACTACAGAGGCGGTTCGGGCAGAGACTCCTCACCGACCAGAGAAGGGAGCAGCTAGCCTCACTAGCTAGTGAGAGGACCACCACTCCAGTCGCCAACCCCTCTCCGAGGCCAGTATGCACTGGTCGGCTGCTTCAGTCACACCAGGGGACTACCTGATTTGCCAAATCGATGGCCAACGCTGCCAGGCCCTGGTAGACACGGGGTCTACCATTTCCTTGGTGTGGCCTGGAATCCTCCCAAGCACTATCGGCCCCCTCCCAAAGGCGTGGTCCCCAACTAACACCCAGCTGATGACAGTGACAGGAGAGAAAGCAGACATGGGAGGGAAGAAGGGACTGAGAATCCAGGCTGGAAGCCTGGTGCTGGTGCACGAGTTCTGGCTCGCCAACATCCGAGATCCATGCATCATTGGACTGGACTTGCTGAACCGTTGGAAGGCTCTTGTTGATGTGTCCGGGGCAACCATTACCCTTGGCACAGAGACCCTGGCACTCCAGTCTGGCCGGCGGAAGAAGAAGCAGCCCAATAACCAACTCACCAGCCACCAAGCAATGGCTGCTCTGCAAGAGCCAGGCTACTGTGCATCACCACCTGCCAGCACACCCACAATCACCCCTGAACAGCCACAGCCCTCCCCAGCCCCTATGACGGAGCCTGCTGTTCCCTCCACGGAGACGACCGAGGCCATACACGACTTGTGGCAACGCAGCAGAGATGGCCTTAACCTACAGCAATGCCGCGAGCTGAAACAACTCCTTGAGGACTACATGGACATCTTTGCCGCAAGAGACGAAGACTGCAGGCATACGGGTTTGGTTCAGCATGTAATCGACACCGGCTCCGCCAAGCCCATCCGTCTACGCCCTCATCGGCTGAGTCTTGCCAAACGGCAGGCAGCGGAGGACAAGATCCGCGAAATGTTAGCTGCGGGAGTAATCGAGCCCTCCGACAGCCCATGGGCAGCCCCAGTTGTCTTGGTGAGAAAGAAGGACAGCAGCTGGCGTTTCTGCGTGGACTATCGACTCCTTAATGCCACCAGAAGGAAGGACTCCTAGCCACTCCCGCGCATCGACGATGCCCTTGACTACCTCCTGGGGTCCAGCTGGTTCAGCTCCTTAGACTTGCGCAGTGGCTACTGGCAGGTGGAGCTGGCCCCAGATGCAAGACCAAAGACTGCTTTCACCATTGGGCAGGGGCTGTGGAAGTTCCGCATCATGCCATCGGGCTTTGCAACGCACCCGCTACGTTTGAGCGGCTGATGGAGAGGGTGCTGGCAGATGTACTCCAGAGCCGCTGTTTTGTGTACCTCGACGACTTGTTAGTGCATGCCAACGACTTTGACAGGGCCCTGTCAAATCTACGGGAGGTTTTCACCGCCATCCGGCAGGCCGGGCTGCGGCTGAACCCTGCAAAGTGCCGCCTGCTGACAAGGGAGACAGAGTTCCTGGGCCACATCGTCAGTGGCCGCGGTGTAGCCACCAACCCAGATAAGGTAGCTGCCGTCCGTGACTGGCCCACCCCAGCTAACATCAGCGAGCTGCGAAGCTTCCTGGGCCTGGCGTCGTACTACCGCCACTTCATCAGAAACTTTGCAACTATCGCCAGCCCACTCCACCGCCTGACCGACAAGGGCCGACCATTCGCCTGGGACAATGCCTGTGCTGCAGCTTTTGCTCAACTTAAGAAGACCCTCACGGAGGCCCCAGTCTTGGCCTACCCTGATCCTCAACAGCCCTTCATCGTAGACACTGATGCCAGCAATGTAGGAATCGGAGCTGTCCTCTCACAGCAGGCAGAAGATGGGGAACGTGCAGTAGCCTACTTCAGTCGTGCCCTGAGTCCGGCAGAAAAGAACTACTGTGTCACCCGACGCGAGCTGTTGGCAGTGGTTGTGGCACTACGACACTTCCGGCCATATCTGCATGGCAGCCACTTCCTCATCCGCACAGACCACGCCTCACTCACATAGCTGCTAAACTTCAAGCACCCTGAAGGTCAGGTGGCTCGCTGGTTGGAGGCCCTCCAGGGCTACAACTTTGAGATCAAGCATCGGGCGGGACGACATCACGGCAACGCTGATGCACTCTCCAGGCGCCCCTGTGCAGCATTGGAGTGGTCAGGGGCAGGCCTTTGTATCAGGGGACAAGGTATGGATGTATTGTCCTGTCCGCAAGAAGGGGGTTTCTCCCAAGCTCTGCAGCCGCTGGCAAGGGCCCGGGGAGGTGTTGGATCGACTGTCTGAAGTGGTGTACCGGGTGCGCATGCCCGGTCAGGGGCGCAAGGTGGTGCTGCACCGGGACAGACTCTCACCTTACCGGCCACTTGCCCCTTCTCTAGTTGGAGAGGGGGACAGCAGTATCTGTCCGCAGGCTGATCAGAATTCCTCTCCTCCTGTTGCACCTCCTGTGAGCCCCAGACGTCCTGCTCGACAGCGGAGACAGCCTGGACATTTGAGGGACTTTGTATTGAGTGATGGGGTCGCCGAGGATGGCTGACCCCTCAGGTGGGGGCTATGTAGCGACCAGAGGGGGGAGACATCATTCTAGTTGAGCTAGTTAGCACAAAGGCTCATGGGACTGTTTATGGTTGAGATAAAAGTCATGTTTTAGTATTGTTATGTGCGTGTTCACTTGCCTTCTGTGGTTTCCAGTGTGTGTGTGACTGATAGTGTCAAGTTCATGTTAACTTTTACTAATACTTTAACCACCGCGACCCAGTTTGTTAGTATGTTTGGCTATGTCTGGCCAGTATTCCAGTATTGAATATAGTGTTCATGTCTGATTCTAAATAAATACAGTACACCTTGCTCGCCACAATATATACAGCAAAAAAAACAGAATTTGGATCAAGCAACGTGGAGAAATCTCAGGAGGAAGAAAATTGACGCTGCGTGACGGGGGAGGGCTTTGCATTTCCCATTGTCCATGAGTCATGTATAACAGGTTACTCTGGCGGCCGTTCATCACTTGTCAGAGTAATTACATTCAAAAACATACCTTCATACTACATCACAATTTATAAATGAACAAAGTTTAAAAAGAAAAACACAATATATCAGAGGGGCCACACGAATAATTAGTCAGAAAAAACAAGATTTCTACCGTAATTTCCTGGTAAATTAAATATTTCATGGCGCTATTGCGCTGCACGGCCACCAGATGACGCCCTTGCTTTTCCATCCAAAAAAGGCCCGACGTGCAGTGAAATGCCGGCATCTAGTGGCCTAAAATATGTAATGTAGCCCATTACATTTATTAGAAAAGAAGCGACCGTCGAATAATCTTCCTTGTCAATTATTCGTGTAATCCATCTGATATATTGGGCCCTTCACGCATTTGCACTCGTCTATTATTTGAACTCATTGGCAAAGTGAAACTAACTTCACCAAGGAGTCAGTCAAAGGCAAGACAGTTATATGCAGTTACTTTCACTATTGACTGACAATGGGTTACCATCGAAAACATAGGCTTACCCTAATATTGCTCAAATGACTGAATAAAACAACATTTATCCTGCAGAGGAGTTGCTTATATCTCATGACAGTGCGTCTTCAGCTGTGCTCCATACGTGTCTCTCGCCTCTCCTCACACCGTCATTACCAATTGATGGTGAATAACTACTCATCATGAGATGTACAGTATTTCGTAATATCTTTCTTCTAATTATGTTTCCCATTGTAATCGTGCAATTTGTAATGCTTTGCATGGACATCCGCTGGGGTGCGTTCATGAATGATAGAAGGACATGCGCTCTTAAAATAGCATATGAACAACGCGCCATTGACTTCTGACCAGGTTTAGGTGGTGTACGATAGCGATTTTTAGACAACGCGCCAGGCCCCTCCCTAGGTTGTTAATTATCACACCCCTGGGCGCAATGTTTAAAAAATAAACGTGCAAAATACTGAAAAAGTGCAATGATATATACAAAGTATAGATATGTTGCGTAGGCTGTGCAAAGACAGGTCAAGAAATATAGTGCAGTGTAGGAGTATACAGTTGATTTACAGAAGGTGGTTTGGAGTAGTATAAATTAAATATAAATATGTGCAGTGTATTAGCAGTTACCTTATAAGAGCAGAATACATATTGCTATGTAACAATGTATGAAGAACATGTACAGATATGTGCAATGTAGTAGAAGTAACATTATAATAAGATTAATATAGATATTTACAGTGTTTTAACAGAATATTATATAAGAAAACAGAATAAATACGGATATTCAGTATGAAAAATATAGAGAGATGTACAGAATGACATAAAAGGGGATGTCCGCCAAGTCGTAGACACCTCAACAGGCACAGACATGCTGCTGTTCATGATCAGAGCAGTCCAGTGAGTCTACCTTAGCACTCCCAGTAGAGATGAAAAGCTTGCTCTGGCTGACTTTGGACCTAATGGTGTCTTAGAGTGATGATTGCAGGGAGAGAGTGAGAGAGAAAGAGAGAGTGAGAGATGAGATGAGAAAGGTGTTGCCTCCTGAGGCTATATTTCAATGCTACATTGCATTATCAGTCTGGTGCTGTAGTCCGAGACTTAAGTATTATGAATGCATTTCCGACTGTGCTGCCTGATAGAAGAAGAGCAATCTCGTTGATCCATGTACTGCAAAGAATTCTTCTATCAAGCTGAAAAGCGAGGAAAGAGGACAACAGAGCATATCATTTGTATGCTAATGCACAGCGTCTTTATCAAGCCAAGCCCAACTGGGCGAGATATGCATACCATTAAACATAGTGATTCATTATCTTCCACATATAGGCCTTTCACCAGTGGTACATCATGAACTACTTCATGGTACATGATCTGCATGTGTAGTCACTTATTCTGGACTCTAAAATGGACCTCTGATATCTTACACAGCTAGGATTTCTGTTTTAGAATTAAACTAATTGAAACTGTGGACATCAGGCATCAAAGTGTGGATGATGCATTATGGCCAGCGCTGAGGTTTTTTCCTGGACTGCAATTTAATGGCCTCTAATGGAGGTGCTGATGATGAGACAGAGAGAGAGAGTGTGCGAGTGTTTAGTGGGCTTTTGATATCAAGTGGAAAGGAGCAGCTAGAGTGCTTGTCTCAGTAACTGACCTTCTCATCAGCAGTGGCGGAGCTAGGGGGTGGCTTAGGGGGCTCTTTTTTCAAAAGCCCCGAATCTTTTTTTAAATTCCCGGCAACTCTTATTTCCAATATAACTTCCCCTCGGTTTCTCTATAAATGTCACAAAATGCTCTATTACTGAGGAAATATATCCCTTATTTTCAAAGCCCAATATTGAAAAATAATTTGACTAGTAGCTACACGATCTATGCCAGGTCTCTGGGCTATCCGCTATGGTGATTTCAATGGTTAGATTGATTTGTTTAGATCCAGTGAAAATGCTGCCTTGACAACGCTATGTCATGGCTTCGGTGTTCCAAAAAGCCTCTGTCAGAAGTCTGTCACTTTTACAGTCTGTGATAAAACACTTTGTGTTACACGTTATGGATATTAGAACGTTTTTCAAAAGACCACCCAGCTCCGTTCAAGCAACAGCATCGCCCAGTGAACTGACGGATGGTGTTGTTTCAGGTTGGTGATTTCACGTTAAGAGCTTTCAGTCAGTTACGGCTCCCACACACAGCTGCGTGCTTCGCGTTGCTGGAGACCATAGACAGTAAAAGAAAGACGCATCCCATTCACTTTACATGGGCTCACGTGATCCGTTGCCGAACTGAATTGTGGGTCCGTCGCGTCGCGTTTCTCCCTATGGCTGAGAGGGAGTTAAGTCATTTTCCGACGAATGACCGTCGCAGGAAGTTGCGTCATAACAAAGGGACGCCAGACCCTCTTGTAACAGCTACTCGGTGATACTGCAGACTCGTAAAAGTAGTTAGAAAATAAGGCAGAAAAACGACAAGTTTCCTCATGCTGCTTCCTTATGTTGGAATATGCAAAAATGTACAAACAATCAAGAGGATGCTTTCTTGTATGTGATTTCTGCAACAGTGATACTGCAAACGTGTTGATAGCCTATTGTTGAGCCTATTTTTATGCTGTAGCCTAGTGTAAAGCATGTCACACTAGACTAGCCTACAGAAAACTAATTGATGTGATATAATGATAACTTGTATGCCTACAATGGTTTATTAAACATCGTAGTCATTTATTTAGTCAGTCATCATGTTCATGTTAATGAATAGGAAGGACATCTATAACGATACCAACATTTAAATAAACCAACATTTCGCGCAATATCTGCCGTGAGTCCCTATGCGTGAGTCACGAGCTCCTCCCAGCTGACTGGCAGATCACGTGGACAGTCAGTCGCGATCGATTATTTAATAAATACATGTGAATTGACCTCTCCAGAATAAGTCCCGCCTCCGTAACTTCCGTATCCATCCAACTTCCGGGCGTGGATTGTCTATGAGAAATAACATGGCGTTTCGAAATATCATACCGGTAAAACATCTGTAGGTAGCGAAGTTGAAAAAGCTGGTGGGCAGATTGGCCTACACACTTCTGCCATATAGTTTCCACTGGATTTTTTGATTGTCGGTGCCGTTTAAGTAATATACTATAGACTATATTTCTTAAACGGCACCGAAAATCAAAAAATCCAGTGGAAACTAGATGGCAGAAGTGTGTAAGCCAATCTGCCCAGCAGCTTTTTCTACTTTGTCACCTACAGAGTTTGACAGGTACGATCTTTCAAAACGCCATGTTATTTCCCATAGACAATCCACGCCCGGAAGTTGGATGGATACGGAAGCTAGGAGGCGGGATATATTCTGGAGAGGTCTATTACGAATAATAATAAAAAGATTCTACCTAATGTGACTATTTTTTCCATGAACTGTAAAAGAAAACACGTTTTTCCCCACTGTATTCTCCATAAAGAGTAAAGTAAATTATGTACTTATTTCTGGAATTGACGTCACTTCCTGGACTCGTCTGAGGCTGGTCTAATGGGTCATTCGTCTCTATAAGACTTAACTCCTACTGCTATGGCTCTGCTCACGTTGAGGAGTTCAGCTGTTGCTACACCGACAGACGGCACCGGCCAATCTACGGACGGCACCAACCAATCACATTACGGTTTTACTTCAAGTCATTTGCATAGCTACCGTCGGGAACACCCACTGGCATGCATTGACGGAACGCAGCTGTGTGTGGGAGCCGTTAGGCAGGCTAACGTTAGGCTACTTGGCTAGCTCCCTAAACTCTCATAGGCTAGCTAAGCCTACTGCAGAATAAGAAATTCCAGCTCCCAAAACAAAGTGATCCTCGTCTTGTAATAAATTAGGCTACACTGTTTTGAAATGTCAGAAAAACCCATTAACAGTTATCTGCCCATGTCAACTTTTCAGTGTCATATGTTGCACAAAAGAATGTTAGCTAACTGTTAGCCTACCTTAAAACCTTGTTGATATCCTATCCACCACCACAGATCTTATAATCCAAGAGTCCACATAAATATAAAAGTCATGTTATGTTGTTTTGGCTGCCTAACTAATTATTAACTAAAAAAAAAAAAAACATTACAATGATATATTGAGAGGAAAGGGCCCTTTCCATAAGTGTGTTAATCAAGCACCATGCAGTCTGCATTCATAGTCTAGGTGCTTGATTTTATGCACCTGTGTAAAGGGACCTGATGAAACCTATGAATAATCTTGCTAAATTACAAAATTAATATAATTTAGAAACGCCTATGTCAAGATGATAATGCATTCCTTCTAAAATACCCTTGTATCATGATGACTGGCCATACTGTAATTATATCATAATATTATGTATTGTAATGACCTGAGCCTAGCTGTTATGACTGTACTCCCATAATGCTGTGCGTGTGTGTGTAATGTTGATGTTGGTTTTAGTATGATTAATGGCGTTTACCTTGTCATGTATGTGTTAGCTGGTATAGTCTTTCTTTATGTTGTACCTCATGTGTTTACCCTGTGTATTGTATGTGACTACCCTGTTTGTGTATCGTGCTTGTTTAATTGACCTCCCTTGTGTTGCCTGTTTAATGACGTTCGTGTGTTTTTGGTGCGTAACCAATAAAGACCATTTTGAGACAACCTTGCAGATTGTTACATTGGTGTCAGAAGTGGGATGACGACCCCTACTGGACGGGAGGAGAAAGCTGCAACTGATTACCTGGCGATGATGAGTTTCCTGCCAAGACGGCTCTTCGACAGCACGCTCGCCCATGGCCACCTGCTGAGCCCAGCAGACGGAGCCAGCCTGCAGCGTGACCGTGATGAAAAGACCCGCCCCCGGCCACAGGAGGAAACGAACCGGGCTGATGGCAGCATCCCGCCACTTAAACCCGCTCCACACGGGAGCGATGGAAACCGGCCGGTCCTCGGTGCGACGGCGGCGGTAGAAGGGCACCCCATCGTAAAGTTTCCCCACTACAATGGCGAAAGGCCGCTGGCGACATACCTGGTACAGGTCCGGCTGGCAGCCGAGCTGAATGGCTGGTCGGCGGAGAGAACGGGCGTACAGGTGGCGTTGGCCCTGGAGGGGGAAGCGCTACAAGTATTAGAAGACCTGCCACCGGCGGAGCAAGGACCGCAATCGAAGCAGCTCTGCAACGACGATTCGGCCAGAGAATCTTCATCAGCGATGCCAGAGAACAACTCGCTTTCAGACGGCGACACAAGGACGAGAGACTGGGCAAGTTCGCGGCTGACCTGCAGCTGTATGCCCGGCGGGGCTACCCAACGTACAGCCAGGGTCTACATGAAGAGATGGCACTGGAAGCGGTCGTGCGAGGCATCCACCCAGAGCGGCTAAAAGAACACCTTCGCCTGAGCGTCCCCAGCTCGCTGTCCGTGGCGCTCGCGGAAGCCGAACAGGTGGAAAACATCTTCCGCACCACAGAGTCGCGGCATTGCGTACGCCAGATATCGATGGAGGTGACGCGGCAGACCACGGCACAGCCACCACAACGGCGCCCACGCGAGTGGAAGAGGCCGGCCAGCGGAGACGGATGCCACCGGTGTGGCGAGCCGGGACACATCGCGTGGTACTGCCCAGCCCCGGCACCCCTCACGCTCGCACCCCAGTTACTAGAAGAAGGTGGCACGGCGGGAGGGGCTATGGATTGCATACGGCTGGGCCGGCTCGGCCAAACCAGAGGACTGTATGTGGACTGCACGCTAGATGGGACTCGGTGTCGCGCCTTGATCGATACTGGCTCCACCATCTCGCTTGTGCGCCCCGGTCTCTTTCCCGGCACGCTGGTAGCCATACCCAGAGGCTGGGAAAAGACAAAAACGCGCATCACAACAGTTGCCGGAGAGCGAGCGGAACTGTATGGACAAAAAGTGGTGTGCGTGTGCATCAACGTTGAGACGGCGAGCCGCCGGCTTTGGTTGGCTAGCATTCAGGATGATTGCATTCTCGGCCTGGACGTGCTAGAGAAATGGGGGGCTGTGGTGGACATTTCCCGGTTCACACTACACTTAGGGACGAGCAGCGTAGTGTTGCACACGGCGGGGAAAACAGAGCATGAAGTGCGGAGAGCTGGCGCGACGAAGAACTCTCCAACTCGCTCCACACAAGCCCGCAGGAAGCAAACTCGCAAAGAGTGCTCGCCATCCAAGACTCCGCCCCTCCCCACACAAGCCCGCGAAACTCAAGCCCACTAGAGAGGAGCCAGGAGCGCGGGTTGAGCAATCACCACTCTCTGCTCAGAGAGCGCGGCCCTCTGTAGAGACAAGGCAAGCCGTAAATGAACTCTGCACTCGTAGCTGTGAGGGGCTGAGGGGGGTGAAGCACAGGGTAGCCAGGTGCGGAGGCTACTAGCAGCCTACACCAACATCTTCGCCGCAAGAGATGAGGACTGCACCCGAACGAGCCTGGTCCAACACGATATCGACACCGGAAATGCCCGGCCCATACGACTTCAACCTCACCGCCTACCGTTCGCCAAACGACAAGCAGCTGAAGAAAAGATCAAGGAAATGGCCGCTGCAGGAGTAATAGAGCCAAGCAGTAGTCCATGGGCTGCGCCGGCTGTACTCGTCCGGAAGAAGGACGACTCGTGGCGGTTCTGTGTTGACTACAGGCGCCTCAACCAGGTAACCCGGAAAGACTCCTACCCGCTCCCCCGCATTGACGATGCGCTGGACAGCATTGCCGGCTCCTGCTGGTTTAGCTCGCTGGACTTGCGTAGTGGCTACTGGCAGATTGAGCTAGCCCCGGAAGCTCGCCCGAAGACGGCGTTCACCATCGGGCAAGGGCTGTGGCAGTTCCGGGTACTTCCGTTCGGCCTATGCAACGGGCCAGCGAACTTCGAGCGACTGATGGAGCGTGTCCTGGCGGGCATTCCACGAACATGCTGCGTGGTTTACCTGGACGACATCCTGTGTCATGCAACGGACTTCACCGGTGCCATAGGACATCTGGAAAAGGTGTTCGACGCAATACGAGGTGCTGGGCTCAAACTGCACCCGAAAAAGTGCCACCTGTTCCGGAGGCAAACCGGGTTCCTGGGCCATGTCGTGGGGGCCGCCGGAGTGGCCACCGACCCAGCTAAGGTGGAGACGGTGAGGCGTTGGCCTGTTCCACGCGACGGTGCTGAGCTGTGGAGCTTCCTGGGCCTGGCGTCATATTACCGGTGTTTCATTCGGGACTTTGCTACAGTCGCCAGCCCGCTGCATCGATTGACGCACAAAGGCCAGCTCTTCGAGTGGACACGAGAGTGCGACGCAGCATTCCGGCGGCTGCGGAGGGCGCTATGCGAGGCCCCAGTGCTCGCCTTCTCTGACCCTCGACTGCCGTTTATCCTGGACACCGACGCCAGCGACGTGGGCGTCGGCGCCGTCCTCTCACAAGCAGGCGAGCAGGGCGAGCAAGTGGTCGCATACTTCAGCCGCTCACTGGACCGAGCGGAGAAGAATTACTGCGTGACACGCAGAGAACTGTTGGCTGTGGTGGTGGCAGTGCGCCATTTCCGAACCTACCTCTACGGCAAACGGTTCCTGCTGAGAACGGACCACGCGTCACTCACCTGGCTGCTGAACTTCAAAGAACCGGAGGGCCAGCTGGCTCGCTGGCTGGAGGCGCTCCAGGACTACGACATGGAGATTCGACACCGGGCGGGTCGCCTTCACGGCAACGCGGACGCCCTGTCCAGGCCAGTGCCAACACTGCCACCGGAGGGAGGAGAGGAGCCTGGCCGCGGCTCAACCGGAGCCCGCTCGTCGGCTACAGGCTGCATCACCGCTGGCAGAGAGAGAGAGAGTCGATGTTTTCAACGCTCACCAGCGTCGCGCCAATGAGAGGGTCAACGCTCGCCAACAGCACGCCAGCGAGAGACTCAACGCTCGCCAGCGCCGCGCCATCAAGAGAGCCACCGCTCGCCAGCGAGAGAGACAACGCACCGCAGCCCAACGCCACAACACAGCACTGCAGAGCGGCAGCTGAGGCCATGGACGCGCAGTCGCCGGTGGACGTGATGTCGAGGGAGGAGATCCGGAAGGCGCAATCGGAGGACGCCACGCTTGGCCGAGTGTGGTCATGGATCGAAGCCGGTCAGCGACCGCCATGGACTGACGTATCAGCACTCGATCCAGAGACCAAAGCGATTTATTCACAGTGGCCGGGAATCGTAGCACGTCAAGGACTGTTGTATAGACACTGGCGAGCCCCCGACATTTTCCAGTTGCTGGTTCCTGCTGGATTACGAGCCCGTGTACTGGAACAGGTACATGGGGCTGTGGGGGCGGCTCATTTCGGCATCGCAAAAACTCTTCGTCGGCTGAGAAGCCACTTCTATTGGCCGGGATGCAGGCTGGACGTTGAACTGCATGTTCACTGCTGTGATGCCTGCACAGCGAAGAAGGGCCCCACGCGACGCTCGCACGCTCCGCTGCAGCAATACGCAGTCGGGGCTCCCATGGAGCGGGTAGCCGTCGATATCATGGGCCCACTGCCAGTCACAGAGCAGGGAAATCGCTACGTGCTCGTGGCTATGGACTATTTAACTAAGTGGCCGGAGGCATATGCAGTGCCAGATCAGAGTGCCCACACGACAGCGGACAGACTGGTCACTGAGATGTTCTGCCGGTTCGGGGCACCGGAAGAGCTCCACAGCGACCAAGGGCGGAATTTCGAGGCGGAGGTGTTTGCTGAGGTTTGCCAGCGCATGGGCATCCGGAAAACGAGAACGACACCTCTGCATCCACAAAGCGACGGGCTGGTCGAACGGTTTAACCGGACGCTAGCAGTGCAGCTGGCCATATTGGCCGACCGCCGACAAAAGGACGGGGACTTACACTTGCCCCTGGTGCTCTGGGCATATCGCACAGCGGTGCAAGAGTCAACGAAATGCACACCGGCAGCTCTGATGTTCGGGCGAGAGCTACGCACGCCGGTGGACTTGGTGTTCGGTTCGCCTCCGGAAGCGGAGATTGGAGGTAAGCCAGGGCTGGAATACTACAAGCAGATACGCGAGAGACTGAAGGGAGTACACGAGTTGGCCCGGCAGGCTATGAGTGAAGCTGGAATACGTCAAAAGCGAGCTTACGATACGCGCTGTCACGGCCAGGAGTTCCAGACCGGCGATAAAGTGTGGGTGTACTGCCCGGAGAGAAAGAAAGGCATTTCCCCGAAACTCACTAGCCAGTGGGTCGGGCCGTGCGATGTCTTAGAGAAGCTGTCTGATGTGGTCTATCGTGTGAGACTGATTAAGCGTCGGAGAGTTGTGGCTCTCCACCGTGATCGACTGGCCCCGTATCGACCCCTGGCCTCAGCTGAGGGTCGTGGAGACTTTGACACTGACTCTGTGGAACTTGGTGACAATGGAGCTGTGGCTCTAACACCGGTCACCGTGCAGCCTTCACCGGAAGTCACCGCCGCGACAGCGGGGCGCCCACAATGCCAGCGTCGCGTCCCAGCCAGGCTCATGGACTGACTTAGGGTAAGACTTGAGTCAAGGGGACATGGACTAAGTCTCGGGGGGCTGTATAATGACCTGAGCCTAGCTGTTATGACTGTACTCCCATAATGCTGTGCGTGTGTGTGTAATGTTGATGTTGGTTTTAGTATGAGTAATGGCGTTTACCTTGTCATGTATGTGTTAGCTGGTATAGTCTTTCTTTATGTTGTACCTCATGTGTTTACCCCGTGTATTGTATGTGACTACCCTGTTTGTGTATCGTGCTTGTTTAATTGACCTCCCTTGTGTTGCCTGTTTAATGACGTTCGTGTGTTTTTGGTGCGTAACCAATAAAGACCATTTTGAGACAACCTTGCAGATTGTTACAGTATATTATAGTATAAGATATTCTATATATTTGTCACACAGATGAGATCAGGGAAGAGGAAGAAGGAGAATAGCAATAATAAACAATAATGTCATATCAAACAATAGCCTAATGAAAATAAACAAATACTATAATATACAAACCATAAGAAACGCGTATTTAACTAAGTACATGCTAAACGGATATGAACAGATATTGCCTCTTGAAAGACCCAAAACTATAATTTTACACAGTGTGCCAGTCAGATACCTTGAATCTGTTGAATGTTAATTTCACATTTTTTAAGTCTCAATGTGTCCATTAGTTTACACAAAATTCACTAAAAGTCATTATTTAAGGGGTTATTTAAAAAAAAAAAATTAAATGGGCTAAGCCCCGAATGTTTACAATGTCTGGCTCCGCCCCTGCTCATCAGAGATGAGTAACGCCTCCTCCATCTCGTCCTCCCCTAAGCTGAGGCCAGCGATAGCGTCAGCTATCTTGGAAATTAGGTACTTGTGACGGCTGTCAATGGCTTCGTGGCACCAGTGGTGGAACAAGTCAGAGCCGGGCCGGGGGCGGGGCACATGACCGGGCCCTTTATTAAACTCATCATAACATAATTTTACAACATACGCCCGCAACAGCGGGTCTTACAAGCGTCAGCGCCACGGAGAGCAACTAGCCTATGTAATTTTGAAGTCCATCGAACGTAGCCTACATGAAGTGTAACCAAGAGAACAACAACAAAAACATTGTTGTTGCTGACCCCTAATAATGACCCAACATGGCCCCTAATAATAAAACAACAATAATACGTAGAACTATTTGAAAGGCCATACGACGAGCCTTGCGCTCCGCGAACTCGTCCACGATGCTCTGTGTACAGATATGTCCATTTTCTTTGCTCTCTCATTCTCTATGGACAACATGGCAAGTCCACTCAGTCTCTCCTGTCCCACTGTGCTCCTCAAGTGGTTTTTAATGATCTTTAACTTGGAGAATGAGCGCTCAGAGGTTGCAACGGTGACGGGAAGAGTCAAAAATAAAATTAGGGCGGTGCAAATCTCACTGAATGCAGAAGTTACTGCTGGGTGGCTGCATTGGCAAAGCGAGGGGTGGCTTCGGGGGCTCAAGCCCCGAATCTCTTTTCAAAAGCCCCGAATCTTTTTTGTATGTGTTTTCAATTTCCAACGATTCTAATTTCTAAAACTTCCCCTCGGTTTCTCTATAAATGTTACAACTGTAGCCTACTATTACTGAGCAAATATCCCTTACTTTCAAAGCCCAATATTGACAGATAATCTGATTTCCCACACGATGAGTTTAGGCAATGCCAGAGCCGAGATGTAGCGGTTTACGTCATAAACCTGGCAGGAAAGTTCAGAGCGGCGCAGTCAGTTTAAACAGCAAGCCGGTAAGAAAAACTGTTGTCAAGACATTAGGCAATTAGGCTACTGTACCCCAGAATACAAAAATAAACTTCAGAAAGACAGAAAGTTTGTTGTACTGTATTCTGTAGTCTGTATTCTGTAGTCTCAATGATCGAATCAGTAGATAAACCCGTCAGTTGAGTTCGTTCAATTCATTTATTGTTGGCTAGTAGCCTAGGCAAATATGAAACGGAGATGTAACGTGGCTACCGGCGGGATTTTGAACTTGCATGTTTCATGCATTTTACGTCCCACTCTGATGAAAATCGTTGAAAAGAAACCGTGTGCATGATCTTAGCCCCTCCGGCCTTGTGCCGTGGGAGAGGCCCGTTCCACCTTACCCGGATGTGGGGGAGGGGCGCCCTCGCACCGGGCCCCTGCGGGTCCCGGGCCGGGGGCGTGCCGCACCCCCTCAAGCTCCGCCCCTGGTTTGCGTCCTGTTTCTTGTGCTTTTTTACTGAGGGCAATCATATTAATCATTGATATCAATTGCAACACCCAGACGAATAAAAATCAATTTTACAAAATAGGGGAATGCCGCGATCGACGGACTTTGACCTACACACGCAGTAGCCGGCAGTCACGAGACTCTAATCATGTATGTAATGAGCACTGCATTCATCAGCGTCTCTGTGGCACACATGGAAAAGGCAGCGCTGTGCTATGTAGCACTTTAAGAATTGCGTCGCCGGTTCGAATCCGACAGCCGTTTCCGCGGTCTCATGTTGTTTTACGCGACGCCGCCCTCTGGTCATCGCATTGCCGATCGCCCGCAACATCTTATGAAGCAAAGAACCTGACTGTTTGTAACTGTTTGCGTCCTGTTTCTTGTGCTTTTTTACTGAGGGCAATCATATTAATCATTGATATCAATTGCAACACCCAGACGAATAAAAATCAATTTTACAAAATAGGGGAATGCCGCGATCGGCAGACTTTGACCTACACACGCAGTAGCCGGCAGTCACGAGACTCTAATCATGTATGTTCTTTCATATGAATAAAATCCAAGAATTATATCAGTCTGGTTTCAGAGCTCACCACAGTACTGAATCAGCCTTAGTTAAAGTTTTTAATGACCTCCTCATCGCTGCCGATAATGGACATATATCAATATTGGTCCTCCTGGACCTCAGTGCTGCCTTTGACACCATAGACCATAACATACTACTCCACAGGCTTGAACATTCGATAGGCATTAAAGACTCAGCACTCGCTTGGTTTAGATCACACCTTTCTAACCGCAGACAATTTGTACAGGTTCACAATAAACCGTCTACCCAGACTATGGTAAAATATGGGGTGCCCAGGGCCGGAGTGGGGCCACTTTTCAGCCCGGGAGTTTCAGGCCCAAGACCGGCCCAATTTTTCCATAGGTGGAAATTGGATAAATGAATGTAGCTTTTATTAGTATGGTTCAACAAATGTGTAAAGGTTATATAATAATTCACTTCAACTGAGAAGTTTACAAAAAATATTCCACTATTCCACAAGTTAACAAAAACAGAAAGAAAGAAAGAAAGAAAGAAAGAAAGCCTTTGAAATGTAGCCTATCCCACGCTTCCACAAAGAGGCATATTGAACTAATGTTTAGGCTACATGCTTTTTTGCATGGGTAGGCTATATTGTTTGGTGATTTAGCCTAGGCTATTCCTTTACTACACCCTTCTGAGCAAGCAAGGCATATAGGTTTATCATGTAATTGGTCTTTCTTACATTAAATAACTTTATCCTCTCTACTTGTCCCTGTAGTCATGGTCTCCTCATCACTAATTTAGAGCTCATCATTTTCAATGGTCGACTGGTTGATCAGAGGCTACAATTTTTACCGCAAAGACCTACACAGATCAAGCTTCAGTTTTGTTATTTGCATACTGCAAAGTCTATGAATCGGATACAAAAGGCTATATTTTAAGTAATTTAATATGTTGCTTACGAATAGCTTGACAACAACGTCCAGTATTAGCCCATTAATTACATTGCTAATAATCATTGCCTATAGGCTATCTCTCTTTACCAGTTGCCACTTTTGTCTGTAATCTGGAAGCTATGCACATTTAGCAGCATTCTACCTGGCCGTTTCAGTCCCTCCTGGCCTCTTTCTACAATCCATCCTTCCTGACGCTTATGGCTAGGCTACTGTAGGGCCGGTCCGGCTGAGAAAACTTTTTGGAAAAGACGGGCTATATGGACCCAAACAAATCTTTTTGGGAGGGGATAAGTCCCTCACATGGTAGGCTACAACCCATACAGAGGCAACGGTGTCATGCACAGAATGCGGAACGTGTAGGCCTATAGCCTACTAACTAGACTAACGTGACAAATGTCAACATTTTTTTCCCTCGACCGGCCCAAAAGTGAAGCGGCCCACCGGGAATACTCCTGATTCTCCCGATTACCCACCCCGGGCCTGGGGGTGCCTCAAGGTTCAGTACTAGGGCCCCTGTTATTTTCTCTCTATATGCTTCCTCTAGGCTCAGAAATTAGGAAACATTGCATTAAATTTCATTCTTATGCAGACGATACACAACTATACCTTTCCATAAAACCTGACGAATTGACTCCGTTAGTCAAACTTGACACATGTATACGAGACATAAAGACATGGATGACAAATCATTTCCTGCTTTTGAACTCCGATAAAACAGAAGTCATGGTTTTAGGTCCTAAAAAGATGAGGGATATCCTATCCTCATCACAGGCTACATTTACTGATCTTCAACTATCCTCATCCACATGTGTTAAAAATCTAGGAGTTACAATTGACCAAGACCTATCACTAAGTAATCACATAAAACAGATTACCAAAGCTTCATTTTATCATTTAAGGAACATTTCAAAGATAAGGAAGTCTTTATCCTTACCAGACGCTGAGAAATGAATCCATGCTTTTGTCACCTCAAGGATTGATTATTGAAATGCTCTATACGCTGGCTGCAATAACGCCTGTCTAAAGAGCTTACAGCTTATACAAAATGCAGCTGCTCGCACACTCACTAGAACTAAAAAATATGAACATATTTCCCCTATCCTGGCATCTCTACACTGGCTGCCTGTTAGAAGTCGCATTGACTTCAAAATATTACTTCTAACATACAAAGCCATTAATGGCCAGGCACCAGAATATATTAAAGATCTCCTGGTCCCATATAACCCACCCAGACCGCTACGATCACAGAATACTGGCCTTCTTGTAATTCCAAGAATCTCAAAAACTACAGGAGGCAGAGCTTTCAGCTATCGCGCACCCCTCCTCTGGAATAATCTCCCTACCTCAATTCGACTAGCAGACACCCTCCCTATTTTTAAGTCTAGACTTAAAACATACCTCTTTACTGCCTCCCATAGTTAGGTATGGTGCGTGGAAATTCACCCACCTCAGGGTTTTTGGAATGGACCACCTTGCTGAGTCCTCGTGTGACTGGCACCCCAGTCGCGCGTGCGATGGTGGTCACTGACCATACCTGCGCTGGTGTCGACTACCCCTCACCATGCCTTAGTTATGCTGCTATAGCATAGTGCTGTCATGGACTTTTCATGTGTCACGCCGTACAACCCCCCCCCTCTACTCTCCCCCCTTCTCTCTCTCTCTCTCTCTCAACTCTCCCTCTCTTGCCTATTCTCACCATGGTATACTGTAACAATACATAGTACTACTGATTACTTATTGACATTAACCATTTTGATTTTCAGTAATACTAACCCACTCTACATCTCTCTTTCTTCCCCCTTACTGTACCTCACCTGTGAGGTATATCATCACCAGTCATCAACCATCCGTGTGTTGGCCCTCCTCTCACCCATCTCACCTGAAGTCCCATCCTCGACTGCCCTATTACTGCCCCCTATCTGGACTCCTGGCCCGTACAGCCTAGCGACCCACCACCTGCCTATGACAACTCTGCCCGGATTACTGGCCCGTCTGCCAACCCACCACATGCCCCTTGATAACTCCCTTCCCCTGGACAATTCCTGGACGCTGGACTATTGAAGTTTCTGTCACTAAATCAGGAATAATGAATTACCATACCGGATACGTAATCATCCCACCTCTTGTAACTTTCAGCTCAAGTGCTTTTAACACCATGTCTTATTCTCTACAGACCTTACTGTCATGTACTGACCCTAGGCAGATGGGTCAGGCCCTTGAGTCGTGGATCTGCTCGAGGTTTCTTCCTATATATATCCCCAATTCTAGGGAGTTTTTCCTCGCCCCTGTTACCCATGGGCCTCTCTCTTGCTTTTCTTTTCTTCCTTTCTTTCGTCTTTTCTCTGATTGCCTACATTCTGTAAAGCACCATGATACATGTGTTATGTTTTGGCGCTCTATAAGCACAATAAATTGAATTGAATTGAAATTATCTGCTCCTATCATCACAAAGCATATAAGACATATATTTAATCTTTCCATTGTGATGAGCATATTTCCCAGTGCATGGAAACTAGCACATGTGACACCTTTGCACAAAGGGGGTGATAGAGATGATTTAAATAATTACCGTCCAATCTCCAAATTACCCTGTTTATCAAAGATTTTTGAATCATTGGTTAAAAACCAACTCAAGTCATTTCTTTCATGCCATGACATATTAAATCCACAACAATCTGGTTTTAGAACTAACCACAGCACTATCACAGCTACCACATTAGTTACTAATAACATCATATCTGCCTTAGACATTAAAAAGCATTGTGCTGCCCTTTTTGTTGATCTGTCAAAAGCATTTGATACAGTTGATCATCCCTTACTGTTACAAAGATTACATGATATTGGTTTGGGTGATAAGGCATGTAAATGGTTTTGTAATTATTTGTCCCAGAGGTTTCAGTGTGTTAAGTCAGGAAATGTTAAGTCAGAGTTTTTGCCAATCACAAAGGGTGTTCCAAAAGGGTCTATTTTGGGCCCAGTTCTCTTCACCATCTACATCAATGACATTGTCTCTTCTCTAAATGGTTGTCAAGTCCACCTTTATGCTGATGACACTATTTTGTATTGCATCGCTGACTCTGTTCAACTTGCAATTGATAATCTCCAGCTTTCATTTAATGTTCTTCAAGAAGCTCTCATTAATCTTAAATTAGTTCTAAATGAGACGAAAACCAAATTTATGTTATTTAGTAGAGCAAGGAACACTGAGGTTAATGGCATGCAAATAACCACTGTAACTGGTTCAAGGATTGATAGAGTCTCTGAATACAAATATCTTGGTATCTGGCTGGATGAAAAACTCACATTTACCTACCATATAGCCATCCTAGCAAAAACACTGAGAAAAAAAATAGGTTTCTTCAACAGAAACAAAGCCAGCCTCCCTATGGAAAGTAGGAAACAAGTTGTTGAAGCAGTTTTCATGTCAGTTTTAGACTATGGTGATGTGATATATAAAAATGCTACTGCTTGTTCACTTAAAGCCCTGGACTCAGTCTACCATTCTGTCCTGAGATTCATTACTGGTGATGGCTATAGCACTCATCATTGTGTCCTTTATGGTAAGGTGGGTTGGTCATCTTTGACAGAGAGGAGACAAAATCATTGGCATCTGTTTATTTACAAAGGTATTGTTGGGAAATTACCAGGTTATATTTCAGACATGCTTGTGTGGAATTCTGGTCCCCATCAGACCAGATCAAATGACTGTTTGATGCTCAAGGTTCCTCGTATCCACTCTGAGTTGGGAAAGTCGGCCTTTTGTTTTAGTGCCCCTACTTCCTGGAATAATCTTCAGTGTAATATAAAAATGAGCTGCACAGTCCCGCCCACAGCCGATGCCGGATGTAAAAATTCAATGCAATTTCTCCATTGACAATTGCGGTGCAAGCCATAAAACTTAACTGCACGTGGTAGACTTAAAACCAGCTACGGTTGTACTAAGCGATTGTATATGCTCCTATAGACACCAAGAGTTCGTGGGGCACTAACCTTGTTTTGAGATAAATGCCTTTTATTCGCGATCTCTTGGATAAGTACTTCATTACCCACAATCATGAACAATCCCACAATCCAACAGTGATGCCTCTGATTGGTGGAAAGGCCGTTATGGTCATAGTTTGAAACTTTCTCAGCGAAAAATATTGACAAAGATGGCGGAGTTTTTTACTGCCTATGGCTTTTAGCTGCTATGCGGCTCAGCTGTGGAACCAACTTTCGGATGACATCAAAAAGGCCCCAACTGTAGCCAGTTTTAAATCTAGACTTAAGACCAAACTGTTCACAGATGCTTTCTGCTAACTGTGCCGAGTTACAAATTCTGAATCTGCCTTGATAATTATTCTACTTTGTCTTTTATTACTTTTTACTACTTTTGCCTTTGTTTTTGCTTACTAATTATTCTTTATTTTTAAATGATTTTACCTTGTGTTTTATGTTTTCTTTTTATTATGATCTTTACCTTTTAACTATTCTTTGACTATATTGCCCTTCTATGCTTTTATTTGTTATTATTGTTTGGTTTTGTTTATGTAAAGCACATTGAATGACCTCTGTGTATGAAATGCTCTAAATAAACTTGACTTGACTTGACTTGACATACAATGTCGGAAATGCTAAAGGTTAGCCTGTCGGCTAGTGCTAGCCTACCTGAAAAGTTTGAGTGTTTAAACTAACATTTACAGTGGTCTATTTGATAGTGTATTGGCCCTGACTAAGTTCGTGTGATGTATAAACCCCAATCCTTGTTGATACAAGTACCAATATTCGTCAAGAAAGTTTTTAATCACATTAAGATTTTCGCCATAGGCAGTAAAAAAACATCTTTGTCAATATTTTTCCGCTGAGAAAGTTTCAAACTATGACCATAATAATAATAATAAAATTTATTTATATAGCACTTTTCAAGCACAAAGCACAAAGTGCTCTACAGACAAACAAACAAACAAAACAAAGCAAAAAACAAAACAATAGTAATGATAACAACAATAATAATAATAGTAATAATAATAATAATAATACAAATGATAAAATAGCAAACTACCAAACTACAAACACAAACTTAACTAAATATATATAAAAAAGAAAATAGAAAAGGTATACAGTATAGTACCCAAGACAAAATAAACAAACAGAAATGATAATAATGATAATAAATTAGCAGAGACATGAGTGGAATCATTCACTATTTAAGGAAAGCAATTTTATATAAGTGGGTCTTTAGACTAGAATTGAAAACAGCCACAGATGGTGCAGATTTGATGTTATAAGGGAGGCTGTTCCAAAGCTTGGGTGCTCTAACTGCAAATGATCGGTCACCCCTAGTTGACAGTTTACTTTCTGGAACAACTAAAAGTCCCAGGCTGGAGGATCTGAGGGGCCGAGCTGGACAGTAGGGGGTTAATAAATCTGTTAAATAGTCAGGTGCCAAACCATGTAATGCTTTATAGGTAATAAGGAGGATTTTAAAATCAATCCTAAAACTCACTGGCAACCAGTGAAGATTGGCCAGAACTGGGGTGATGTGTTCCCTAAATTTAGACTTTGTCAAAAGTCTGGCTGCTGAATTCTGAACAGTTTGTAAAGGACACAGAGAGAATTTGTAGTTTGTAAACGAGAGATGGAATGACGATTTAAACAGGTGAATAAGGCGTTGCAGTAATCAAGTCTAGATGAGACAAATGCATGTATAATTCTCTCTGTGTCCTTTAAAGAAAGCATTGATCTGATTTTGGAAATGTTTCTCAGTTGATAATAACAGGACTGCACAAGGAGTTTTACATGTTGGTCAAATTTTAAATCTGTATCAAATAAAACCCCTAAGTTTCTAGAAGTAGTCTTGTTATTTGAGGCTAAATTTCCAAGAAAAGGCTTAGCTTGATTATAGACTTTGTCAGGGCCAATGAAAAGGACTTCTGTTTTGTCAGAGTTAAGCTGTAGGAAATTCTGAGACATCCAGTCTTTCACATCAGCTATGCAATCCTGCAGTACAGTTAGCTTGTTAAGCATGTTTGGTTTGACTGAGAGGTACAGCTGTGTGTCATCAGCATAGCAGTGAAATGATATGTTATGGCGGCGAATTATGTGGCCTAGAGGTAACATATACAGGGAAAACAATATTGGTCCTAAAATTGAACCTTGGGGAACACCGCAAGTAATAGCTGAGGTAGAGGAAGTACAATTACCTATTGAAACAAAAAATGTCCTGTTGGACAAATAGGATATGAACCAGTCCAAAGTAGGACCCGTTATGCCAACCCATTCTCTTAGTCTTCTAATTAAAATAGCATGATCAATGGTATCAAAAGCAGCGGTGAGATCCAGCAACACCAAAACAGAGTGCTCACCAGAATCAGCTGCCATTAGTAGATCATTGGTTACCCTGATAAGAGCAGTTTCAGTGCTATGCATAGGACGAAAACCTGACTGAAATTTCTCCAGGATGCTATTGCCCTTTAACACTTCAGAAAGTTGCATCAAGACCACCTTTTCCAGAATTTTGGAGATAAAGGGCAATTTAGAGATTGGACGAAATTTTTTTAGAATGGAAGGATCAAGGCCAGGTTTTTTTAGGAGGGGCTGGACACTGGCTGTCTTGAAAAGGTCAGGGACACACTCTGAGGAAAGAGAATTATTTAAGATTGATAGCAGACTAGGGCCTATAGCACTAAACACTTTTTTGAGAAGAGTGGCTGGTAAAATGTCTAAAGGACTAGATGAAGGATTCATTGCTGCAACAATGTCAGTGAGAGTCTGTATAGAGATAGGTCTAAAACAGCTCAGGTCATTGTTTCTGTTATCTCGGCTTCATTGAAAATGAGGGCTTCCCTCAATGACCCTCCGAGAATAAATAAAGGTTGAATGAATGAATGTAGCTCCATAGGACCCCATGTATTTTGGACTCGCCAAACTCGCCAAGGTGAACTCTGGTGAACTGCAGCCAAATTCGGTTTGTATGGGATTAATAGAGAGTGGGGAGGCTCTCCGTAGACGGGCTCTGGTTCCATCTTCAAAAAACATGACTCCACCACATTCTCTGACTCCACCGACTTTGCATAGATTCAGACCATTCCAGTAGATGGCGCCAGGCGTAAAGAAAGCCATCTAGCAACTGCGAGAGACAGGGAAGTTAGGATGTTGGAATTGCGTCGTCATACCGGAAGTGTAAAAAAATAACAAAGCAAAACAACAACAACCCCATGTGACGCGTGATATCTGTCTGTCTGTGTGTACCTGCAAGACCTGCAAGCGTGTTGGAAGACCAGTCATACTACGTCTTAAGGCTATAGTTGTCTTTTGAAAACCTGCCTTTCTGTCGCCGGAAGACAGTATGATAGCTATGAGTTTGTTCAGCATTTGTCATTGAGGGAGAGTGGTTGGTTAGCGTGTTAGCTTGTGAGCTTGTTAGCTTGGCTGCCTAACTAAGGAGGAAGGAAGGTCTAGGGATTCCCCCAGTTCACTACTTTCGATTTAGAAAGCTACCCACATTCCCAACGCTGTGATGACAGAACAAAATATTCAATCCAAGTTAGTAACTCAGTTAAAAAATGATAAAATTCAACTATGGAACCCCCCTTACACAACTGAAAATGGGGTCGGACAGGAGCAAATGCACGTAAGTAGCCAGCTCTTCTGCTCTTTACATTTACTTATAGTCGTCGGGTACAATATGAAGATAATCATTGCTGTTTTTAATGACATTTTTAGGAGCTTGCTGAAAAATACGCACCTCTGGTCGGTGTTCCTTTGCTAGATGTGGAAGTAGCTTTGGAAACCATAAGATCACAGGCTGTCCACAAGGGATCTGGAAACAAGCTGTTCAGGGAGAAATGTGTGGCCACATTGGAAATAGTCCTCCCCAGAGATGAGAGAAAGGTATCAAGCTATAGGGAAATGCTATTTTTACCCCGGCATATGTGAACTGTATTCCTCCTTTGACATGTCCTCAAAATGTTTTTAGGATAAAAAGAAGCATTACCTGGAAACCAGGCTGGATGTCCCTGCTCAAGACATAATAAACAGGTAGTTTAGGATGTTTTTGAATTATCAGTCATTGGGACGTTAATTGGGTTGTTAATATTGATATTCTCTTGTTTCTCTTGTGTATTGATGTTCCCTTGTTTTCTCTTGTTTATTTTTAAGAATAAAAGAAGATTTTGGTTTGGAGTACTTCAAACTCATCTTGTCTGGAAGGACCATAGATCCCAGTATGTTATTTGTTCTCAACAATGATATTCTTGATTATACAGCACTTCAGAAAGCTGCAGGAAGTCCAGGCCTAGTCTCCCGCTTTTATTTGATTTAAAGAACTCTCTCTTCTCACACTCTCCCATGGTTATTAACATAACCAGACCTTCCCAGTATTTGGAGTCCTGTTCACCCTGTTGTGGCTTGTTTTACGATAATGACCATCGGACAATACATTTTCCCTTGTTTATTATTGGAAATGCCAATGCTCAAAATTCTAATCTAAAAACAAAATGCTATATTAAGCCTATTGTGCTTGTTTGCATGCATTTGAAAACATGGTGGTGGTTTATCCTCATGAACAACTGCTAGTGTTACTACCAGATATCTGCATTTCCTTAGTAGGCAGTGTGTCTAATAAGCATCTAAGCAACTCATTATGTTACATTCAAACATTTAGAGTCATGGAGCCAGTGTAATTGTGCTCCACCTGTACAGGACGTAGGCCGTATCAACTCAGCTTGTACCAGTCTGTGCCAATTTAAACAGCATGCTGTTGTAAAGCTATTATGTGAAATTATGCATTGCATATATGTGTAAATCTTGAGGGTCTGAGGAATTTGGAATGAGGTATTAGTAACTACCATGCATGACGTGACTCCTCTGCCTTACAGAGAAGAGCCTGGATGAGCAGAAAGTGATGACCAATAGCAAGATCATGGTGCTGAAGGTCAGCAAGCCCGAGGGCATACAAGCCATGACTGAGGAGGAGGAGAAGAAGAAATCGCAGGATGAGAGCATGCAACGCGCTCAGAAAGGATTCCAGATCCTGTCCGAGAGAGGCAAGTCCCTGGACACAAACCCACCATGGCAGCCATGATTGATAGATAGATAGATAGAAAGATAAAAAGATAGATAGAAAGATCGATAGCCTTTATTGTCATTTTACAGTCGCATGTGCAACACAATTGGGGTTGCTCCATCTGATGAAGTGCATTTTGGGTAAAAGAATAACAGGAAATCTTTGACAAATGTGGGAGGATTGTCTGTTTGTATAACATATGAGTTGCGCTCTGTTTGTTGATATATACAGATGGCAGTGAGGACCCAATGACCACTCCATTTTTGGAGATTGCTGATCAGAAAGGAAACCCTCTTACAATTCCTCCTAGTGAGAAAAAGGTGAAATAGTAAATTGTATTTATGTCTTATAGCATTTGATAAGAAAAAATCTCTTTACACATCAAACGTCATTTGTAGGAACTTGAACCACTTCTTTCTTTTATAATTGTGTGAAAGATGGAGTCTGTGAGTCTCATCCAACATCCAAATTCAATGAATTGCTCTTTAGAGTAATCTAGCTGTCCATTCTGTATGTGTGCTCAACAGCCAGTACTGTTCCTACTGGCTCTGTACATGTCAAGCATTGGCTGGGACTGAGTCACAGAGTCATATAACACAACATTGAACGGAGGGGTTTTTGATTAGCTATTTAGCGTAAATATCAGCAAGCCCTTCACTAGAATCGTGGATTGTACCTCTTAAAGGAAAACTCTGACTCATATAGGAAAACTCATTTTTCATATAGATCTCTGTTTCTCCAGGTCAGTCTGTATGAAAAAAAAAATCATTGTTACCTATCTTGAGTTTCTGCTACAGCTAGAGTAGTCAGGCAGCTCAGTGCTACACTCTGGGGGCGTGATTGTTAAAGATTACTGCTCTAGCTGTACTCGCTTTTTCCATAAAGTTATTTTAGTACTTGGTGACCTCACGAAACAGAGATCTATGTGAAAAATTGCATTTGGAATCTCCTTTAAGTGGATCGGACTGTAGTTGACTCTCTGGTTGCCTCTCGTTTGATAGGCTCTGATCCTGGCCATGGGCTTCCATGAGAAGGGCCGAGCACTGATGAAGCGCAGGCAGCATGAGGCTGCCCTCTGCTACCTGCTGCAGGCCGACACTGAGTTCAGGTGAGCTCCCGTTCTTTCAGTGCTGGGTTTGGAGATAAGAGGTTTTGCCGAGGTGGTTACAATCTCCAGAGCCATTTTAACGGGGAAATCCAGCGAGTTTTCACATAGATCTCCGCTTCTCGAGGTCACGGAGTAGCCTACTGTCGGTCCAAAAAAAACCGAAAACAATCAGTTTTTACCAAGCTTGAGTTGCTACAGCCAGCAGCTAATGCAGCCAGGCAGCTACAGTGCTACACTCTGGGGGTGTGTAAAGGGGAGCTCACGGACATGCCCCCAGAGTGTAGCACCGTAGCTGCCTGGCTGCGTTAGCTGCTGGCTGCAGCAACTAGAGCTACTGTAGGTAAAACAGATTGTTTTCATTTTTTTGTACCGACAGTACTCGGTGACCACGAGAAATCTATGTGAAAACTTGGTGGATTTCTGGAGTGTTTTATCTGTACCATCTTGAAAAAGTGAAAGTCTTTCAAAGCAATCCATGTGGTGCACTCTGTTTTGCCAATAAACAAAACAAGATGTTTGCAGTTGCATGCACCATTTGTTTGTGTGTGTATTATGGACGGTACATGGTGCAGAGTTCCTCCATTTGAGCCTATTCTTTGCCGTCACTCTGGAGTAAGCACTCCACGCCCATATGATATATTTCCCTCCAGCAAGTGTGGCTCCACACTGCTGAACACAGTGGACAACTATGCCGTGCTGCAGCTGGACGTGGTGTGGTGCTACCAGGCGCTGGACGCCCTCGACTGCCTGGCGGACAGCAAGTCGCGGCTCCAGCGCGCCGAGGACTGCTTCCTCAAGTGCTACGGTGAGCAGCAGCAGAGACTGCTGCAGATCAAGGTACTTCCTCTTCAGGCCTGTAACACACGCCTTGTCCATGTCCTGCTGTTACCAGAGACTTTATAAGGGAGGATGTATGTGCCTTACAGAGTATCTGCAGTCCGTATAGCCTGACATGCGAATGCTCTGGATTTAATATTAGCTGTATTGGTGCTTATGATTGTCTTTCCTTCATTTAGGGTACACACCAGCAGCATGCTCCTTGGGTTGAATTTTTTATGGAGATGCATTCTGGATAATGTAATCTTTTTTTGTTTGGTTCCTCAGGGGAGCTCAGGAGGCGAGGAGGTCCTGTTCCTGAGGCTATATCTTCTGCAGACTCTGCTGGCTTATTATGAAGGCAAAGACAACCTGGCCCGAGAGAGACTGAACAAGGTATTATTCATAAGGAATCTGGCTCATGAGCTACATTCATTGTACAGCTTTCATGGTACAGCTGTACAAGAATGACACCGGTTTGACAGTCAGGATGTCAAATACAGATAATATACTTTTAAAGTACTAGCAGGGGGTCACTTGCGCTTCAGCCTGGTTGGTGCTCACGGAACAGGACGCAAAGGTCTATCTAGGACCAGGGAGCAGGACCGGAGCACACAAATCTTTTAGTGAAATTTATTAGTGCAAAATGACTAACGTTTTGACTCCCATGCGTCTTCTTCAGACTCTGAAGTAATCTCTGAAGTACTCTTAAAGTACATTGCATATCATCAGTTGAGTTAACCTTTATTAGATGCCATGTATTTTATTGTGTTGATTTGTATTGGGCTGTACTGTACTGACATATGGCATATGAACATGGCTTTTTCCAGGTGGATGATCTGTATAAGCGGTTACGTCTGGACACAGACAAGTTGGAAATGCTGATTGCTATGGGCTTCACTGACCAGGAGGCTCGTCTGGGCCTGAGGGCTTGCCACGGTGATGTGAGCAGCGCAGCCGAACACATCAGTCAGAGGAGAAAGGTTTGTGCGAGAATTTCTGGTTTTGTCTCCTGTAGCAAACTCCTGTAGTCTTGGGCCCGTTTCCCAAAACCATAGTTGCTAACCAAGTTAGCAACTTAGCAACTTAGCAACTTTGTTGGTTGGCAATGGGAAATTGCATTGTAATCAACCAAGTTGCTAACAGTTTAGCAACTATGGTTTTGAGGAACTGCAACATGTTGTTATCTGCTGTCCCATATGCTACTGCCTCCTAGTTCTCTGTCAAATACTAATTGACCACCCGCTCACATTTAGAGCTGTTCTGTTCTTTTTACCTCTGCACTGCTGTTTCTCCATGCTATTCTAGTTGTAGAGTAGCACTGCCAGGTATCATCTGAAAAGGGACATTTCAATTTTGCTGAAAAAGCGTAAAGGCAGTTGGGTCCAGGACTTTAGCATTAGAATGTAGATTTTGAAAATCTGACCCTATGAGGGAAGTGGCTGCTGTGTAGCCAATTAGTATTTACAAACAAAAATGGGTAAGCAATTCTTAGAATGATCAATAAGAACCATAGAGAAAGTGCATAATCGACATATAAATTCTTAAACATGTAAGTAGAAATGAAATAGATAGAAAGGGCATATATAAATCATGTCTATCAATTACATAAACTAAATGCGTTCACGTTGCTCACGTTGCAGACTCCCATACCACGGACACTATTCAATCTAACGCTGCAAACGGAGCATTTAACTGGACTGGAGCCATAGATAGTGATTACAAAGTATAGATAGTGACTACATTATACAAACAATACATGTAAACTACAAATATGTGAACAGAGATAAACTTACGTATGACAGGGTCACAAAAACAACAATTCCAGACACGCCATCAAACCTCAAACCTCAGACAAAGACACACCAGACTCCGGTTAATAACTAATTGTCTGCAGATGGAGAGAGGGTGACATGTCTCACCATGATGTGGAGGCAAGATGACCGGGATTCCAAACACTATAATATACTACTCTTTAGCTGCTTACTGTTTTGGCTGTGAACTACTTCTACAGATTTACTGCATGTATAACACATCCCCAACAATAACAAATAAACTTCTACCACAGGTTCATTCATTATGAACCTGTGGTAGAGGTGTATTTGTTATTGTTAGCTTAACAGTATTTTGAAAACAACATTATTTTAGTACCATCTGCCCTCAAATGTATCTGCCTGTTAAATGTATGTGTGTGTGGCCGGTGCACCCAACAGGATAAGGAGGAGATGAGACAGAGGGAGCGGAGCAAGCGGAGGCGGAGACAGGAGGGCATCAACACGTTGGTGGAGCTGGGCTTTGCCAAGCGAGACGCAGCACGGGCCCTGCACCAGGCCAATGGGGACGTGGACACGGCTTATGGGGTGAGCACCCTACTAGTAGGACACAACATACACACCCACTTTATTTGGCTGTGTGACAGCTGGAGCTGGCATGGTAGATTGGGCTTACTGAAAAGGCCAATCCAGCTGTACATCTGGTGTCATTAAAGCTGGACAACAACATGAATACATTTCAGGTTATCTATCTATCTACATTTCTGGTTCTCAAACAGAAATTTTGAGGAAACCCAACGCGTTTTTATACAGGCTCATAGTCAAGTGTTTATTATAAAGTAGCCTAATAGGCTACAGATCTCTTACATAGCTCAGTCATGAAAGTCTGCCTCTCAAAATGAATCAGTAAACCATAGGGCAGACATCTTTGGACACTGGTCCATTTATAAATTGGACTTGCAGAAGCGCAACACATATATTTATTTAATATCCGTTTTTATTAATCTTTATTGCACTGATACGTTGATGGGTGCCTTACTGGCTCTTTCTATCAGATCCTCCTTGACGCATCCCAAGCCATGGATACGGCCGGCAGCTCTAGCACAAGCCCTTCTGAGCCCGACAAGCAGACCAAGCTGGATCAGGTACTGGACATTCATCATCGGCACAACTGCACACAACTGACCAGCTTATCATGTGTTCAATCTTGACTCAGTCTACTACAGTTCCATTGGGTTGCTATTCATCAAGAGTCTAAATAGTATCAAGCCATCAAAATGTGAAAAATCACCGCACACTGGTGTATCCTGCTGATTATGTTATTGGTGTGAACGACATGTTTTTTCCCATTTTGATGGCTTGATACTCTTGCTGCACTTCACCAGCACCTGGGACTCAAGAAAGGCTGTGCACAGGGTCTTTGTTCTTTTCTTTAAATAGAATATTTAAGGCAAACTTAACTCACCCTGTGTGTGTGTGCGTGTGCGTGTGCGTGTGCGTGTGTTTGTTCATCTAAAGCCTGACCTGTCCTCCTCTCCCCGGTGCAGCTGGCATTCCTGGGCTTTGATCGGCAGGCGGTGGAGGCGGCGCTGCGTCTGACGGACTGGGAGGTGACCCAGGCCACTCAGCTGCTGCTGGACAACCAGGGGACGCTGCCCCCCGAGCTGCTCTCACCCTCCCCACCCTCCACCTCCTCGCCCTCGGAGGAGCCCAGCACATCCTCAGAGTCAACAGGTAGAGGAAGAGACACAAACACACACACACACACACACACACACACACACTTGTGCACACTTATATCTCTGCCACTCGCACAGATATCACAGATACACACACACACATACCCTATATATATATACCGGTATATTCAATTCCAAAAAAAGTTGGGACGCTGTGTAAAATACACATAAAAGCAGAATGTGATGATCTCCAAATCTCGTGAGCCTATATTTAGCTGCAAAAGGACATAGACCACATATAAAATGTTGAATGTTACACATTTGACTCCTTCATGGAAAATGTAAGGTAATTTTGAATATGCTGCCAGCAACACGTCTCAAAAACTTTGGGGCGGGGGCAACTAAAGGCTGGTAAAGTTGTGTAATGATAAAGTAAAGATGCTGATGCATTCATCATTCTGTGAAAACGTGTGTAGGCAAAATAATGCAATACAAGAAACATACTCTTCAACATGAAATGACATTTCATCACCAGCATAAATCATTCAAATATTCAGAGAATCCAGAGAAATATTTGCAAACAAAAGACAGGGCTGAAAAGCAATATCGGATGGCTGTAGTTTTTTGGGCCTCAGATAGCATGGCTTTAAAACCATACCTGTTTGTGTAAAGAAAATCGTGTTGTTCTTGTTGTTGTATGTGGTGGTGGTGTTATTTTATGTGGTTGATGTTTTTCCTGTAGGCACAGCTAGTCTGGACGCAGACCTGGTGAACGAGGTTCTGGAGGACATTCCTCAGCATGAGGAAGACTATCTAGACCTGACGCTAGATGAAGAGAGTGAAATCATCGCTAAGATGAGGTCATACCTGGAGACAAAGGAAACGTCCTGCTAAAGGGAGGTTCATCTATTTTGAAAAGCACTTATTGGCACATTTATGGGCTAAGCATTGCTCAAGACTTTAAGTCCTGAAATACGTTTCCTTGAAGGAATTGAGCTTTGATGGCCTGAATGTTATTGATTCAGGGCTTTAAGAGTGGGATTTTATTTTGTTGATCAGGAAAAAAAAAACAATGCGATTTTGATTAATTGCCCTATATGAAGACACAGTTCTCTTGAAAGTTTACATTTAAGCCATGGAACTGGCAATAATTAGTTACAGTTCACACTGTATGTTGTTGTTGTTGCATCTTTCAAAGATGATTAAAAGTTAAATTAAATTAAATTTGAATTTAAAAGACTTTGCATTTGGTTGGTAAATTAAGTTATGTTGTTTTCGAGACATTTTTGTTCATATGGTTAAGCAATTGTTGTCAGTTCATTTAATTCCTAATGCCACAGAGTTTGTTTCTGTGGTTCATGTAGTAATTGTGTTCATATTACATGCAATAAATCCTTGCTTTAGTTCATTTTAAATCAGTAGTACAGTGTAATTTTTCCTAATACACTTTATGAAGCAAACACTGATTACACCGATAATGGAATGATCATTTTTAATGATGTTAATCTTAATTGTATGATCAAATATTGAGATAAAAATTAAACTTAAAGTACAAATCAACAATGTGATTTGAACATCTTGGAGGACACTGGGAAATAAACCCAAGTTATTTTTCTGACTCCATTCCGGCTCCATTATCTGTAATACCCTTTTGTTATGGTCTTATGCATATGGGAAAGACACCAATCTAGAATCGGAGTGTTTGTCAGAAACTGATCACATCATATAAAACAATTTGCTGGTGTCTCTGTCGCATTCTCACTAGGTGCATCTCCATCGAAACTCCACTCCATCCACACAGCGACACCAGGGTGTGATTAAAATACTGTTTTTTTTTTGTCATGGTTTTTAGTATGGTTTTATTTTACATTTCTTTGAGGAAGAGAAAAAGCAATGGGGCAAAGACACAGTCTGTGGTGGTGATGGTGGAGGGGTTCAGGGATGGCGGGGGCGTTGTAGTCCTCGTCGTCGGGGCGCTAGCTGGGGATGATGTGGGGGGCTTAGAAATAGTTGACAACCCTGCGGATGGACTGGATGTTGGGGTTCTGGGCCTGCCACTCGTTGTGGCTGCAGTAGTTGCCTCTCTCCACAATGTACATGCGGCCACGGAAGTTGGGCTCTTCGTACATCACCCAGCTGTAGAGGAACACGCATACACAATCACACAGGCACACATATAGCATTTTCACATGAACATGATTCATTCATCTATTACCATGGCTGTTGCAGCTATGCCTAACATATTCAAGTATAACTAACTGAGACAATCCGGGTTCTCTGCGGTATGAAATTTTCCACTCTTACCATTTCCTGAGAAGATCCAATGCAAGATTTGTTTTCTACGAGATCTGATTTACTGTAATTTGTCTGAACTGGTTCTATTCACAGCAGTTCAATAGAGATAGCTGCTCCAGGCCAAGCTGATAAAATAGGCCCACCTAGTGACAATTGATTCTCTTTGTCTGAGAGAAATAGATCACGTAAGCCATGTTGGTGACAGTCCCTGGCATTATTTATGACGTGCCTTCAAATAGATTCACAGTAATGTACTGAGGCAATTTTTAGTTCTCACTGTAAACAAGCAGCGATAATTAATCAGTGTGACTAAACAAGGATGTTAATTAATAGTATGTTGCAGATTCATTTAACTGCCCTTCACATTTTATGTCATGTCTAATTAAACTTTGGTAATTGTTATTAATTGTCAGCATATGTTTTTCACCCATGAGTAATTGTTTGTCCACATCTGATTTGTATAGAACTATGTAGTGGTATAGTCTACAGGCAGACAAACCTGCTGCATCCTTGCTGTGAGGGGACAGATTTACCTCAACCTCACCAGCAGTGGTCAGTGTTCTGCTTATTTTTCTGACCCCTTCAACCCCTCTCTGGGCCAGTGATATATTAGACAAATCAAGACCTTCTCACTTACTGCCTGACCCCGTGCACAGAATCAACACAGGTCTTGTTGGACTGGAGTGTGTAACATTGCCCAAAAGCCTACAGCTATACTCCTTTACTTTAGCCCAGCCTGTTGTGTTAACCAAACAGAGGGAATGTATGCAGAGAGGCTGTAAGGCTCAACAGCACTGGATTGATGGCCCAAGCTCCTCTGTCGCCTGATGCTATCCTATCCTAACATTTGGTGCTGCATTGTCTAAGGTGGGGATAGAAAGGATGTGTGTGTGTGTGTGTTCAGGTTTGGGCTGGATATGGGACTTACGCTCCGTCACCGTAGACTCTGATGGAGTTGATGCAGGTCTTGGTGAAGCCACGGCTCTGCAGGAAGGGGCAGTCGTCGCACAGCTCCACACACTGACCGGAGTAGTTGCAGCCCTCGAACAGCTCAATTCTGTAGTGCTCACCATGCTGAGAGAGTGGGGAGAGAAGGAGAGAGATGAGAAGATGACCGGAGTTCATGTTTGTATAACACACACATACAACCAGGGACAACATACAAAAATAAACTGCATGTCATCTGTGATCTGTTGGCATATCTGACATGACATGACTCCCATGTGTTGGTACCACATGTGTTCAGCCCCGCCCTCTATGGCTACTCACCATCCTGATTGGCTTGCAGGAGCCCATGTGATCGTTGTGGGAGTTCCAACGCTGGAACTCGGGGTACTCGCCGCGCTCCAGGATGTACTGCTGGCCCTTGAAGTCAGGGTGGTCGTAGCAGATCCAAGCGCCGCTCTCCACACGGATGGAGTTGACGCGGTTCATGAAGCCACGGTCCTGGAAGTTATCGCAGTCGCCGAACACCTCCAGCTTCCTCCCGGTGAAGCATTTGCCCTCGTAAAACACGATCTGAGGGCAGGGAGTGAAGGGGACCACACACACGTCAGTACACAGATGATGCGGGAGGGAGGAGGGACATACACGTGTTCACACACAACAAACACACACATATACATGTATACACGTGTGCAAACCCCCAAGGGAGCGGTGGAGGAAAAGGGGTGGGGGTAGGGGGAGGAGAGATGTTGGAGTCAGTGTCAGGTGTAAGGTGCTCTGAGCTGCATATGAATGAAGTTGTCTATGGGGGCACTGTTGTGATGTGCATTTCAATGCTGCATCTGAGAAATAGCAGAGAGAGGAAGCAAGAGGAGAAATAGCCCAGAAATCCCAAACTGCTGCGTTTCCTTGATTGCTCTGCCTTCCTCTAGAATGGACTGTTCGTATCTCTCAGTAAGCTGTCTAGATAGGGAATATTGGCTTTTAGCACACACTTCATTTCCTTTTGTCAAAAGGGAAGAACAATTATTCTTTCAATGGAAAGACACTTGAAAAGAAAATTGTAAAAAAATGGAGCTCAGTTCTTAATGACATCCTCTTTGATGGGAAAGAGCAGTCCTTTGTGTTGGCTTTGTGAGAGGTTTAGGTTGAAAAGACCACAATTTTGTCCATTTAATTGATTAGGAAATCCCATCTAATCCATAGCTATGAGATTGGCCCAGACTGGCGTCCATTGATTTGCAAAGTGTGAAATTGAAAAGCCAGGCCTCCAGATTACCAGTGCTGTGGAGAGACTCAGTGAGCGTTACAGTGAGCCAACTCCCATCCTCCACACGCTGGTCTCTCTCTCTGTGCCATCTATTGCCACTATATCCACTACCACCACCACTCCTACTACTGCTGCTGCTGCTGCTATTGCTACTATGATTACTGTGTCCAACTTACTCCAACCAATTCTACTGTCACAACCAGCGCCAAATCTTTCTCTGCCAACACCACAACCAACTCTTTCCAAAACACTAGACAAATGTCACATAAAAGTAGCTGATAAAAAGAATACATTGGATTTCCATGTTATTTCCACTGTCCCACTGGCCTGAGAAGGCTTGTCGCTGCTTTACGCTTTGACAATTAGTACCTGGATAATTCACCCATGGGATGAGTCCAAAACACTGTTTTAGAGTCTTTTTTTAAAATAAAGCTAATGTTTGACTCAAAATCCTTTTAGAAGTTCAATGCATATATTCTGATGTGGTCAAATGCCTCGCCTATTTCAGCCCTGCTCTGTGTTGGAAGCCAATAGGCCATGTACCTTTGGTCAGGTCGGCTCAAGTGCTTACCTTTCCAGAATACTGCGACATTTTCACTGGATGTTGTCCAACCTGACCCACAAGTAAGAAAGTGTGACACTGAAAAAGTTGGACACCCTGATATATATGGCCTGGCTCGTGCACGGTGGTATCGCGAGGTTTACCCGACAATGGCCGCACAATAAGGGGCTTAGGGCTTCTGCAAGCTGGGCATTTTCCCTTCACACTTGGCAATGCTGATTCTGGGCTTTAGCTGCAGGGGAAAATGTGGCTACACAATGGATTTTGCTTGAATGGGGCTTTGTAGGACTGTTTCGCATATGCTATGCTTCTCTTTAGCACATGCTGAATGCAAAGGACAGGGAACCACAGAGAGAGAGAGAGAGAGAGAGAGAGAGAGAGAGAGAAATAGAGAGGGACTGGGTGGGGTGGGGTAGAGAGAGTAGTAGAGTGTAATATGTTACTGACTTTGTTACTATAGCAACCAGGTACTGTGCATGGCATTGGAAGGAGCTTTAATTATCGTGTCCTTTCTCCACTTTACCATGACCTACCTTTGTCTGTAAGTGCCTCCTCCCTGCTGAACTTTATATCAATTTAAGTGTTTGCCACCAGAAAGCCTTGGATGATGAGAGAATGTCCTTTATTTCTGTTCTGTATGGTAAGATACAATGCCACTTCAGGACAGGAGACTATGCAATTCATTATAAAGTTTCAAGAGAGTTTTGTTTAAATTGAATTATCTTGATGTTTAAAAGAGCAAATGTTGGGCATAGATTACACATTTTTGAAAGTGACACATTAAACTTGAAATTAGAATCCAAAGGAACAGTAAAGTAAATATTTTTTAACAATGCTCAGTATGCAGTAAGACAAACCTTTCCCACAATGTTGTACTACAGTATATGGTATTTCACAAGCTACATGAAGTTCATTTATTTAGTTATATAGTGTGAATTGAACATCTGAAATGTTCTTAACTGTTGTGTCACAATCACATCGTAGTACTTTGTACAAATCCTCTTTAAGTCTGCCCATAATAATATAATAATGAATATCTGTTATAATATTGAGATAAAGTGACATACCAGCACTAACAGTATGCATTATGCATCATTTATAAAAACTCACTGGAAGCTACATTATACGTTGACCTACTCTAAATTCCTCAAGACTTTGAAACCAAGATCTAGAAGTTGATGTCTCTGACACAGTCTTGTTAATAAGTGTCTTCACTATTTTAAATGTTTTTTTTTTTTTTTGGGGGCGGGGTTATGTCTTTAATCAGATAGGAGAGTGAAGTGACTGACAGGAAGCAAGTGGGAGAGATGGGATGGGATCGGGAAATGACTCAAATCCGGTCCCCGTAAGGCGGGTGGACCCAAATGTGGTATGGGTACTGAAGCCAGTTGAGCCACAGCGCCTCCATAGGTGTCTTGACCACTTATGTCTCTCCCTCAGAGACGTCTTTTCAGCTTCCCGCATACAGAAGCCAGCACTTAGGACACTCATCTCATCACGCACACAGAGTGTACATAACTTGCTGAGGCAAAAACATACCAATTAACCAAGCGTGTAAGTCATCTTCACAAAGGTATTAGATACTTTATTCAGAGATATTCATTCTATAGACACATTATATTGGCTGCTGCCCCCACTTTATACGAGAAATCTGCAAGACTCCCAACCTGCATTACATTGGTATCAGATTTCTCCTCTTGACAGCAGAAGCACTCGATCGATCCAGAGTGCATCCATTAAGGAATGATAAAGCCATTTTATCAGGCTTGTGCATCCCTCTGAAACATGAGCACATCTTCATGCCAATAGGCCACTGACCTTCACACTATATTTCATCAGACGCAGATTTGACCCTTGACCTCAACGCTACATTCAAAAGTGAGTTAACCTTGTTAATACCCTTAATATGATTATAAAGCACACAATAGTTCAGTAAAATGGTCTTTGTTCATGCTGAATCAGCATGGTAAATACTTGACTAATTGTACTCGTAATATATACATTGATTACATTTGAATTACATAAAGAAGGTGGTATGCCATACTTCAATGCAAAGATGGTTTGCAGATTAGAAGAGCAGTAGAAATAATGAAACTTATTGAAATACTAGTCAGAAATAAAAATAGCATTTTTCAGGGGGTTGGAGGAGTGTGCTGCGGTGGAGGGAGCTTGGTAGTAGACCATTAAGTGAGTCATAGCCAGATGATATGAAATTTCATTTCTGCCTTTGGTCTACCATCCCACCTTTTCAACACTCTGACAACATTAATTATCTATTCCTGTGTGAGTTGGGATAGTTATGTGTGTGTAACAGTGTGACACCACTTTCAAGTGCTTCTTGTGTGCATTGCAGAGTGTAGACGCTTGTAGCTCCAGATTTTGAAGCAGACAGAGTCCTCTACAGCAGGTGGTATTCAGTCGGGCGGCTTTCATGCCAATGCACATTCAAGGCTCCCAAACAGCTGGTGTAGTGAAACAATATGCTGCTTTTAATGATTACAATCAAAAAAGTTCAACAACATTCACTACAGAGAAGAATGAATGCTGGCAACTTTATTGGCCATAATTACTGTTTTAAGAAATACGATATACAAATTCATAAGAGGACAAGGGAGGGGAAGGGCTTTCAGGTAGAAAAGATGAAAGATGGAGAAGTAAGGCTCAAGATTCATCAGGTTTGGTTTGCAGATGGAGGAGGGGGGGGGGGGGTGGCTGGGGCAAGAGCAGGGGGAGAGGGGGGAAGGGGTCCCTAAGCCAATAGGAATGGTTAACATTACTCCTAACATGTCAACAGAGTGCTTCTCTGTCTCTTCCAAAATAAGAATAAAAAATAAAAAAAACAAATTGACAACTAAAAATAAAAAAAATAAGTAGAGGAAGAAAAAAAAGAAGAATTAAATATAAAAAAAACGATGGTTAAAAGAAAACACTAAGAATATTTATTTAATGGAGGAAAAAAACAGGCAGTTAGCCACTTCAAGTACAGGGATTTCCCAGTGTCCAGTGCTGTGGTGCAAGTCGGTGGGCAGGGGTCGGGTTGGGGCTGGCCACGAGGGGACTGGGGCTAGAGGAGGATGGTGAGGTTGGCAGAGGGGTTGGCAGGGGTCAGGAGGAGGGGACTACATCAGTGAGCAGGATGTCCTTCCTTGCGGGGCACCGCCATCTATCTTCTCTGCCTCCAGGATTATCCTTTTAAAGACCTCCACTGCAGTCTGCAGAGAGAAGGGAGAGAGAGAGAGAGAGAGAGAGAGAGAGAGAGAGAGAGAGAGAGAGAGAGAGAGAGTGTTACATTTTTGTGATGCATTGTTACACATTATTACAGTAATTTCCATATTTAATTATGATTATTAAGATAACCACTAATAAGAGCAAGATACAGACATGCATTATTTTCTATTTCAGTAGCTGGGTTTCTATCCAATTTATGTCAATTGTGAGTCTGAACAGACAACCCTGAGTGGGAACACTTAGAGTGGTCCTGATGAACGTCACACAGTTGTTCACTACTCCTCCCTTGATTAACAGAGTTTCCAATTTGATTTCTCTTCCCAACACACCAGATGGAAACATGCACAGAATGACATTTATTTAAGATGAATTTTTCATAAATGTTCTTAAAATATGCAAATGAGTTGGATGGAACCCCAGTTATTAATGGCTATCGGATATTAATGCTTTACTTTAATCACGCTGAAAAGAACCACTTATAGCATATTTTATTCAGTGCACTCAGCGACACGTCATATTAATGCAATGTGCAGTAGTCCATACGATTTCCCGTATAGAACATTGGATCATGAGTAAGGTGATCCTGAGAAAATGACCAGCTGTTGTTCATCTGGATAATCTGTTAGTTAACAGTAATTTGAGCAGACAAGCGAGTAGCAGCAAATTACTGATTGGTAGAGACAATGTGCCTCCTGTAGGTTAAAAGCAGAAATAGCAACTAGAGACAGAATCAGCCTGTAAATGTTGGGAATGCCTCACAATCATTCTTGATTACAAAATATGATATGATTACATATAATATGATTACAAAATACTCCTGATGAAATGTGTTTGCATGCATAACTCATATTAGCCTTTAACAATGTTGCCTATAAAGGAAAATGACCACACACACACACACACACACACACACACACACACACACACACACACACACACAGAAATGTTGACGCCTTGTTTCTGCAGCACACACACATCCACCTTCCTATTCCTGCGACTATTGATGGCAAAACGGAAACCCTCTCTGCTCCATTAGGGATCTGTACATCATACGGTGGAAATTGGAGCTACAGCCAGCCGGCCCCTGCTCCCTGCTCACTCCTCTCCTGGGTATGGTGGGGTGGGCATGGGGAACAGACATGCCGTGTCCTCAAACAACCCTTTTTTTTTTGGGGGGGGGGGGTCGTGATTTTAGCTATGATTCCCACATGCATATGGATGAGAGCATAAACAGCAAACAGCACTCCATCTCAGAATAAACACACACACCGCCCTACATAGGCAGTCCTGCAGAGATGCAAGATGAAATGACTACTGTAAACTAAACAACCTCCGCATCAATCTACCTTAACCTTGTTGTGCGATTTGTCTATCTGAGTGAGTTCTTCTCTTTGGGGAGGATGGAAGAGGTTCACCCCAGCGTAGTTAAGAGAGGAGAGGGAGTCTGCCGACTCTGATGGCCGGGGGGGGGGGGGCGTCGTTATGGTGACAGCCAGGAGACAGCTCATTACCTGGTTCTCCTTTGCCGAGGACTCCATGAACGCGGCGTTCCAGGACTCTGCCAGGGCTTTGCCTTCTTCACAGCTGATGACACTGAGAAAGAGAGAGAGAGAGAGAGAGAGAGAGAGAGAAAATAATGAAGATGGCACTGCAGTAGTTACTTTTGCTGCCAATTTATTTACAAAAGATGAGCAATACAACACACACGCAATCACAATCAGCTTTTTATGGTGGATAAAAATGCAATGTCCACTCGTTAATGGATTGCAATCCTGATAATGTGTTCACCTCTGATTAATAAAGGTACAAAAGAAGCTGCAAATGATTTGTCATCTACCCCCCCCCCCCACGAAGATCCACAACTCACATTATGAACCTTAAAAATCTTCACTTATTTTATGTCCATTCCAGTGCTTAACACTCCACTCTATATGTCACTTATTACACGGCTCCGCTTACATAAGTGCTAGCTCTGCTGGGCTAATGCTCTCCTGTGCTAGCTCTGCTGGGCTAATGCTCTCCTGTGCTAGCTCTGCTGGGCTAATGCTCTCCTGTGCTTGCTCCCCTGCCCCTCCTGCCTGCCTGGGGCCTCTGTGCCTCTGGAGTGACTGTCAGGGACAACTCATCCAGCGGCACATTAACAGTGCTTGGTGACTGTGGCAGGTTAAAGTGTTTAAGCATCGCCTATCGACAGCAGCTTAATGGAGAGATTGATTATTGGCGGCTCTGCATCACAGCAGGCGCTCACAGGCCATTTCCTCACCAAGCCCAGAAGCGGCTCAATCCATCCGGCAAACTAGAGCCTGGACCCAGAGGCCACTTCATACTGCTGGCCCAATCAGCAGTAGCCAGTTTAGCCAATCAACAGTAAGGGCAGAGAAACAATCAACCAATTGTAAGCCAAGCAACCGCCACTTACAGTATGACACGCATATATGATTTTCAGCAGCCATGTTGTAGTGTATATAATGGATATAGGAAGCACATCTCATTTCCCATGTATCCCTGTCCTCACTCCCTGCATCCTCGTATCATTGTTCCTTGTTTCCTCCCTGTTTTGATTTGGGGGAGGGGGGGGAGGGGGATAGGATGTAAGAAAGGAACTAAGGGAGGATTGACATTGGAGAAATGAGAAATGAGAGAGACCCAATTTCCCAGACTTTCCACGACAGGAGGTTTAAACCTGTTCATGTCTAACTCTCCTCTCCTCTGCTCTGACCCTGTGCTCCTGGTATGCCGTACGGCTGGCATGTGTAGGTGCGTCCTGTTGTGTTGTGCAATAAGGCGGCGCCATGTTGCAATCGCATCCGCATGCACACTGCAGGTGGAGAAAAGCCCTGAGGCAGGCAGAATGCTGGACACGGCTTCTGCTGACAGCAACAGCAGCAGCAGCAGCACCATCACCATCCCCTACTCCATCTCCTCTCCTCCCCACCACCAACCAGCCAACCACACCCCAGCCCCCAAGATGAAACGAGACGCCAGTGATCAATACTGAGAGAGAGAGAGAGAGAGAGAGAGAGAGAGAGAGAGAGAGAGAGAGAGAGAGAGAGAGAGAGAGAGAGAGAGAAAGAGAGAGAGAGAGAGAGAGAGAAAGAGAGAGAGCGCAACAGCTCTGTGCTCAAGTGCACACACACACAGAAGCATGAACACATTCTCATAAGCACACTTGTACATGGATGCACATACACATCCTGCCCATGCATGCACGCAAACAATTGCTGACTAGCAGTCACAATCACACACATGCACATTTGTGCAGGCACACACACACACACGCACACGCACACGCACACGCACACGCACACGCACACGCACACACACGCACGCACGCACGCACGCACACACAATTAATTGGAGCTTGCAGCTTGTGCTGTCCATGCTGATCTATAAATAGTAGCAATGGCTAAAACACAGCAAGGCTCTGTACGATTCCCCCCTGAATGTATGCGAGACCAAATCCAAGCATGAGCTTGCATGTCAGCAAAGGTGTGAAGTATTATTTGTGGGAGTGTGTGTCTCAAGATGTGACGTCTCATGACAACAGGGAGAACAGTGTGTGTGCAAGTAAAATTGCTATGTGTATGTATGTGTGCATGTCTCTCTACGACACACACGCACAGAGAGTGTGTGTGTCTAAATGCGTGAGTATGTAAGAGTGTGTGTAATAATAAATATGTTTGACTGCAAAAGAACGCATAAAAAGATCTCCTTTGAGAGACACTGAATGAATAGCAGCAATGGCTAAAAGCATACAATCAAAGCAGATTACCGCCCATTAGACCACTAAATACCACCAACTCCTCTGCTGAGTAAAAATAGTCAGGGTCTCTCACCACTAAACTACACACTTCTCAATCTGGGACAGACCATAATAGGCATGAAGGATTCAGAACAACCCTAGGTTGCTCTGGCAACACAAGCCAAACAGGAGGTGCAAGGGTCACCAGTGACATCACATCCAGTGAGCGACGGTGATGGGGTTGGGGGTTCAACTTCCTGCTGGTCCACTTCCTGCTTGCTCTGATTTGTGAAGGACTATTAAAATGTGACCCATTTTATCTACGCCAGGCCTGCAGAGCTCCAGAATATCAGCCGGGCCAAAGGCCCATTTAAAGTCTGCCACAGAATGGACACTGCAGTCGCTCGACATGAACAATATAACTGCATGCACATTGCACAGCAGGGTCATATCCACCTAATGAAGTGCACATGCATCGCATCTTTCTAATATGTTTATTGTACCACATAAGGCGTCCATGTGTTCATGTTGCATTGTTACGCCTCATCAATCTAGTTACACTAAAAATAAACACCTCAGGTGACTATAAACACTCTGAAAGTGTGACCCAGTTTAGCAGAGAGGGCCCTCTGGGCCACTGCTGAGAATCGCTCAGGCCAAATGTGAATTTGAGGTCTAATGGCATGTAATGATCTGCCTTTGGCTCCAATGACAGCATGCAGCGATAGGGCCAAGGTCACTGAGCACAACTGCAGATGGAAGGCTTCAACACAATGAACTTCCCGCAAAACCTGTGTGTGTGTGTGTGTGTGTGTGTGTATGTGTGTGTGGTAGGGGGATGTGAGAGAGGATCTCTGTACTGGCTCCCAGTGAATGGACAGGGAGACCCAGTGGACTCATTGGGCTTGGTGGCCATAGGGAATTGAGTTGGGTTAGTGGCAGATGCACTCTCTCTCCTCCTGATCCACTGGAGTGGGAGGGGAACTTGTGTGTTAACTCACAACAGATGAACTCAGAGATGTTCATTAACCATCGGCCATAAAAAAAATAATTACAATAAAGGTTTATTACGGCCCCCTTGACAGTGATTGGCACAAGCCGAACTGCTTCAATTTATTATCTTTAAACCAACTCCCCGAGGGCTAGCAGAAAAAAAAGCATTTTTTATTCTACTAATAGCCCATGTGAGACACATGAAGTTCAATGTACGATTTGTGATTAAAACATGTCCTATAAAATCGAATTGAGTTTGTGCCACTCGACGGAGATAACAGAGTTTCACGCCTCTCCCTGTCCAGTTTGGTTTACCCCATAATAGCAAGACCTCCAGAAGTGGATTTCTTTACATCAAGCCTCTCATATGAAACTACTGAGAACAGTATAAACTTTGTGTGCTTCCTTTTTTACAAGGTTTTTGACACTGCACCTACCGTTCCATGTGAAGATCTTTCTTGTTTCCCACCAACATGATGGGTACTCTAAAAAGAAAAAAGTCCATTAAAACATGAACTCCAAAACATGAGTTACATATTTAGATGACATTTAGATCACTGAAATTATGTGATGACAAACACACTTACTGTACTTTTCCCACCATGTCCAACAGTTTTTCGTGGATAACTTTTACTACTTCAAAACTGCAAGCGAAAAAATAATAATACATTATAACTTTAAAATCTGCTGTATCAGAATAAAATCAACCAATACACAAAAAGCAGGCTGTTCACAGACCAAACTATGCCATAGGGGCTTAGTGGGTTTCAAGTCAAACTTGAATTGCTCTTCAGAAATTTCTGACTTTTGAAGATAAAAAAAAAAAAATTAATTCTTTGCAGGCATCCCAGTGAGCAGATGAAGCGAATTATTATTAACAGCATTTAGTCTTTCATTTAGCCCAAATAAAGCCCACTCACCCAGATACTTCAACCACATCATGTGGAAATGAGTGATTTGTGTGTGCAAAGGGGCATTCTTAGGGCCAAAAGCCAAATCTGATCTTCTGTGAGTAGTGTTGGAATATCTAAAAGCTGAACTGCAGTATACAGGGCGGAAGAAACACATAGGTTGAGCTTCAACTTGATTTTTATTTATTTCAGGTCTTCACATGTTGGACTATGGCTCATGGTGACTTACTGCCTTAGAGAGTAATAGTGGTTTGACACTGATGTAAGTCCATTCATACAAGCTGATGCGAGTTAGGTTTTGACCTTTCCTGATCAAATTATCTGTGAATGGGAATGAAACCGGGACAAGCTCAGGAGTAAAGCGGTCAGTGAGTCTAAACGACTGACTGTAGCTCTGCGTGTTAGACAAGGGGATATTAGCAGCCATCTTTCATTCAACAATAAGATCCTTTTAAAAGCGGGGTCCAGTGAAGTCATAGCCTGTCACAGAGCTAATTCTCAAACAGACCAGGCTCAGAAACATCAACGGCCAAATCTCAAGTGTACATAAGTGTCACGTGTAGACACATTCAGATGCTCCGTGTTTGGTGGCAGGGAGTTTCAAAGCAGCGGACGGATTCATGAGGTTACTGTTGAAGGGCCCGACATTGTCTGGGCCGGTGTCATTGTTGTTGCGTCAATACAAAGTCAATTAGACGCATGGTATCCGATAGCAGTGCACTCGATGACTCCGGCCTTGCATCCGGAAACTGAGGTCTCCTCGGTGTGCCTTTCACTGGACTGTACCAAGCGGAGTAGCAGCAGGGGCGAGATGATCACTCCCCTGACCACCAGTAGTTAGTACCACCCTGCCTCTTCATCTAGACTTTTAATGAAGCTTCGCGGGAGACTATCAAATGTTACTGTGAACAGGATGAATGATATTGTTGCAAACTCAAACTCTGATGCTATTAGTTCAATTGACTTCATTAAATCTTTTAATTCCATTGGAACCTTCATTCCAATTGATTTGCATCTGAGGAACCCGTGTATCAGTTCACCTCTCTCTTCTTAGACACTGTGAACTTAGTAACCTGATGTTAGATTTGGGTTACCCGAGGGCAGGCCTTAAGATTAGGTTCAGTGACTAGCCATCAATTTCACATTATGAGACACTGTATATCAACCTTAGAGTAAAATTCTTCCAAGTGGCAGCTGTTTGGAAGCATTAACGTAAGATTTGTCTTATTTGCTTGTTATGTCCAGGGAAGGCCATTCATTTGCAGTGTCTCTACCCGCCAGACTGCGGAGTAATTACTGTATGTTTGAACGCAGCGGGCCGGGCGCCTGCGTTTGCCTTACTCAGGTAAATCCTGCAGTTGCAGAGCCAGAAACAAGACCCACAATTTCCGTAATGACTGCTCGCTGCTGCTGCTGCTTTTTTCTTTCTGCCCGTTCACTGAAGAAAAAAGAGAAAAGTAAAAAAAAAAAAAGAAAGAAAAACAAATAATCCCATTGAAGCCCTAATGCAGGCTGACGTAATGCACCGAGGGTGGAGGGGCGAGCCAGAGCCACGAATGTCCAGTTTCCAGGGAATCTTTCTCTTGAGAAAACCATGGGGACATAAAAAAAAAGTCCTTCCAAGGCTCAGGGGGATCGTGGGATTCCTCCACAAGGCCATCGATGAGAACCCGCTGAGATGGTCAGCCTTTCAGTCTTGTTACAGCAAGAAGGTTCACAGCTAAATCTATGGTATGTGCACATACTGTGTATATATACACGTGTGTGTGTGTGTGTGTGTGTGTGTGTGTGTGTATGTATATCTAATAGCCTGATCCTATATCTAATAGCCTGATCAAATCTGTAGATCAAATCTTAAGGGTGCTTCAATTTCATATGTGGACATAGCCTGGCTCTTATATGGACAGACAGAGGCATAGAGAAAAGTGGAGATGATAAAACCACTCCAGAGGAGAAAGTGAGAGAAAGAGAGATGACAGACAAGAGAGAGAGATGAGCTGTTAAAATAAAGCTGAGGAAAGTGGGTTAAAACACATGCGTACGTACATGCACACACGCACACTGACAAGGCGTGAAAGCACATGGAGGAGAAAAAAATAAATCAGAAGTGTAAAATATTAAGAAAAAGAAGAGATGGTGAGAGGGGTGAGAGAGGGGATGGTGGCGAAGAGATATTCAGAGAGACAGACAGCGAGAAAGAGAGAAGCCAGGGATTTAATTTTCATGTCATTTCATCTCCAGCTGATGCTTAGCGTATAGGGAGTGTGTGCATGTGCGTGTCTCTCTCTCTCTCTCTCTCTCTCTCTCTCTGTGTGTGTGTGTGTGTGTGTGTGGATCCCACACAGATATGGGAAAAGGCAAAGACCACCCAGAGAAGGAAAAACGTCTGTCATCCGGTCACCTCAACCATCTCAGCTGGCAGACCAGTAGTGGCAGGCAGGCCAGGGTCAGGAGGTGACCGCCCACAGAGCATTCTATATGTAGCGTACGCTGTGGACATGCACTTGGGGACACCGCTGTAGGGGCGGAACTGTGAACTGAAATCACCATGTCCTCATATTCCAAACAGCCTATTTCAAGTATAGATTTGGGGCTTTTAGTCTTTACATAGACAGGACAGTGGAAATGGACAGGAAGTGAGTGGGAGAGAGGGATGGAGGTGGGATGAGGAATCGAACCAGAGGCCCCTGTGGGTGATCGGGATAGTGCCGTTTGCACTATAATTCCCCCATAGACCACACATTCATGAAAAGATACTGGATTAGGGTGGTAGGGGTCATTCATTTGAGCTTCTCTGCCTCGTCCTCCACCCAACAACAACCTTGACCGCAGTCCTCCACCACAGCAGATATGAAAGGTCCATGTGGCTCTAAAGGTGGTGTGAGGAGCTACTAACGCAGAGGTCATGGGCTTGACCACCACAGAGCACACACACAGATGAAATGCCCTTGCTATATACGGCTTTTTCATATACCTGTGTGAAGAGAGGGATTTCAGATGTATACAGATTAGTGAACATAGTGTGCCAGGGTGTTTCTGGGGGGGGGGCCTCAATTCTTCACACCTCTAACTTTCTCCCTTCTGGCACTGGGCATGCCCAGCCCCGCTCCTTCAGTGGTGTTCCTTCCTTAGACGTAGCGCTACGGGTACATAGCTGCATCTTTGGGTGAGAACACCTGAAATCATATTGGTGACTACAAGGATACCTATACCATGACTTTGATTTGTGCTTGCAATGAAAGGGAGGTATTGAGTGGCGCCTGGCACAATTTCACTATCAGATTGGGCTGCTGGCACGAAGTGTCATCAAAACCACTGTGCACTGTCAGAGTGCGCACTCTTAAATCACACCCAGGTATGTACTGTCTTAAAAAAGGAGTCTTAGAAAATGTAGACAGAGAGTAAAATTGACAACCTACCTTTTATTTGACGTAACAGAATACACCAAAATGTAACCATTGATGTCTATGGAGTAAGTCTGTGGAAAAATGGAGTATTCATCCTGAGGGAAGAGTAAAAACATATTAAATCTGAATCTGTTTAAGTTCTGCAGCTTATCCACACATCCGAATTAAACCAATATTAAAAACAAAACAAATGAAACTTCTCTCACTGCTTCAAATATATTCAGAATCATTGTTATACACAGTAATGAGTGCACCCTAAGCCCTGAACCAACAAATACAAAACTATAAATAAACAAATGGGCTTCAGTCATCAATCAAAATGTAGTCCAGAGAAAAGCCGTGGCTAATCCACTGTGTAGTGGTTATAGACGGAGCGGGCTTACCTGGCCTGCCGTGTCGACCAGCTGCAGGTGGTACTCTTGACCGTTGACTGTGATCATTTTTGTAAATGCTGTGAAGCAGCAGAGAGACAGAGAGAGGGAGGGAGAGAGAAACAGGGAGAGAAAGACCGGTGGGTAAGTGAGAGATGCATGGTCAGAAGGCGATCTTGAACGGACCATCTGCAGAGCTAAGCAGAAGAGATGAATCAATATGCTAAGTGCTAACGCAACGCTACAAGAAAAATTACACACTATTAGTCCATCAATCCTTTTCGTTTTAAAACACGCTATAACAACATGCACTGAAGTCACAGAGAAAAAAAGAGATTGGCGCAAATGTTTAAAGTAAAATATAAAAAGAAAAATATGTTTAAAGACAAATATACCCTTGTGTGAACAAAACTTGTTGCAGTTCATGGGATATGTATAATGTATGGTTATACAACGCTCAAGAGGTGTTTAATTAGCCATCCTCCCTGGACCGCATCATCATCCCTCTGTGGCTGAGAGAAAATAGCCGTCTGTGTCTGTCTGTGTGTGTGTGTGTGTGTGTGTGTGTGTGTGTGTGGTGAGTAAACGACGCTAATGTCATTACTGTGGACTCCAGAAGACTCAATGAGAGCAAAAATCACCTCCCTTCCTGCAGCCCCTGTCCTGCAAATTAGCAAGTAAAATTAGCAACAGAGAACTGCCCATTCATCACCGCCAAACAGCTAGAGCTACAGCCAGCCAGCCAGCCAGCCCCTCTCTTCTCTACTCAGCCTGGACTCCAAGATCAGAGTCCTGCACTGCACTGCTCTGAGCCTGCTCTAACCACAGAGACCACGGAAGAACCACGTATACCATACTTGTCAATCTCCCCCATCAAACCGAGAGCAAAATGTCACGCATCTTCAATCACTCGCCTGTTCCGTCTAGCATGGCTGACATGAGAGAGCGAAACGAACGTAACGCAGAACGGGAGACATTGCTTCTGAAAAAAAAAAGATGTGAGGGGGCATGTTTGTGCAGTGGGAAACGAGAGTGCGGCTTTATTTATATATTTATTTACATAAAAGAAAAAAAATTGGGATTGTTGTTGAGCACCCGGCATCACAGAGGAGTCGGCCATCGTGATGGAACGGGAGAGGACGACTCCTTCTCAAATGTGGGTCAGAACGCCAAATGACTGATTACATATGCAAGGCTGCCCCATACTCCAACTGTGACCTCGCATGACTGACAAAGCCACAAAAAATAATACAAAATTATAATTAAATCTGTGCATGTCCACTCCTCATTATGACCACTTCACTCTCTACTTAAGATGGAGATCTTCTCCACTGGCTAAAGACTATATACACAAACAATGCCCACTGTCACATGTTAATCCATAATGGCCATAATGACTTTAATAAATCTTGATTATGACTCCAAGCTGCTCCAAGTACCTGCTCCCTGGCCTGTACTGAGTGGCGTATTGGGGAAATAAGACGGGGCTTTTGAAGACAGCACTTTTAGGTGGGATAAATGCCAAGCTTTCAAGAAGGTTGCCCTTCAAATATAGGCACAAGCGCAGCTGTACAGGTGAAGTATTTAAGAGGGCCGCACTAAATGAGCACTCAGACTAAGAAGCCTCGGGGAGAGAGAGAGAGAGAGAGAGAGAGAGAGACAAAAACAGAGAGAGGGAGAGAACAAAAAAAACAGACAGACAGAAACAGAGAGAGGAAAAGAGAGACAGTGGTTCTGGGTGGCTCAGATATCCACAGTGGCCATTAACTTTAGCTAACTGACATGAACAAGGCCTCCACCATTCCTCAGCAGAGTTCCGCTCGTCTCTCTAAAGATGCAACGTTCATTAGCCTCGCTCTCCTTCTCCCTCCTGTCTCATGCTCTCTCCCTCCCAGCTGTCTGTCTGATGATCACCGTCTCTATGTCCAGTCTGTCTGACTAATCTTACACTCTCCCTCTTTCCACGTCTCTCCCCCCACCACCCCTCTCTCTATGACTCTTCTTCCCTATCTCACTGTATGTTCTCCCTCTCTTCCCATCTCTCTCCATTACTACATTTCCACACTCGTCTCCTTCGGTCTCCTCCCATTTCTCCATTCGGCTCCTAAGAAACCTTCTATGGAAGCAGCATTCAACTATTCTTCCTCTTTTTCTCCCCTCCCGCATGCTCCCTTTCACTCCCCATAGTTACTAGGAAACTCTGGAAGAGGAAGCACATAATTCAAACAATTTTCTCTCTCTCTCTCTCTCTCTCTCTCTCGCTCACTCTTCCCTTACTTTCTGCACCAGGGAACTCAATTCAATAAGCCTTGGCTTAAGGGAGCACGCAGCTCTGTGCAGTGTGTCAGTACAGCGGAGTACAAATCCAGACAGCGAGGGGAAATATTCTGACGCACGAGGCTGCTCGACTCCGTGCTCGGCGAGGCTTCCGATAACCAACTGGCTCACCCGCTCCTTCCGCCAGGCGAAGATGACGTGTGGAGTGATAACGCGGTCGAGAGTACGTCACAGACTACACCAACGTCGCTGAACGTCATATCTGTGTCAAAGTCAGCACAAGGTACACGGCTGACTCCCTTCCTACGTTAAGTCAAATGGTCCAAAAAAGGTTTCGTATTCACGCTCACACATATTTCATAGGAGACATGGTCCCCCACAAGAACTTAAAGGCCTGCAGAAGATAATGAATATATGAAGGTCTGCAGGCTTGTTCAGGTGTATGGCCCTGATCTATCTGAATCACAGCATTACCTCATAAAACCCTGGGCCTGGCCCTTGCCATCTGAGCAGAGACAACACTCTGCCACCTAAGCCTACAGATTTGGAAACAGGCAGTCAAGCAGGCTTAGAACACGGCATGCCAGCCGCAGAAGGATTCCATTGAGGAGGAGGGAGGAGGAAAAAGAAAAAAAAGAAGACGACGAAAAAAAGAGACCTTCCTAAAAATAACGTGCATTACCTTTTGCAGGGTTTGTGCATGGGAGCACTTCAAATGCCTCAGGCCCTGGTGACAGACTCTCATTCACATAGTCGTTGCCCATGGGTTATGGTCCTCAAAGAAGTGATTCTTTGTTTTAGTAATATGGTGTTCTCATTTTCTTTTTATTTAAAAGCACTCCAAGCAGACATAGAGGAGCTAGTGACACAATTTAGCCGCCATGGTAACTGGCGTACACACATACAGTTGTCTGCGCTTGAACTCTGTGAACCAGGCCCTCCGGTACATATCTTTTCTAAATGGCTCCTTGTGGCTGGGCCAGGCTCCCCAGTAATGGCTAAGAAATGCTAATTCAGGCAGAGCGGAGTCATTGTGAAGGGAGAATTACAGAGACGCCGCTTGTATGTGTGATACACACTTGTAGCCCTGCGAGACTGCTCATCAATGAGGAACCAGCCGCAACAGGATTGCACCTGGCTCATCTCCAACACCTGGATTTCTGTGCCAGTGGCGTCAAGCTGAGAGGTAGTGGAGTGGGGTGGGAGAAACAAAGACTGCAGGATGGCGGTGGCTCGTTACCACACACACACACACACATAGTTCAATCTTTATACTTACTATTTTCTATGGTTGGGTCATAAGAATCCACAAACTGGCCTTCCACAAATTGTATTGTCAAAGAGGACTTCCCTGCAGAAACAAAGCAGAAGAGAAAAGATACAACACTCATTGGCTTGTACAGGTTTTAATGTGTAGCAAGTCAAAGAGCACTACGCAAGTGAGTGCATCATTTGTACACTACACACTGTCTCATTTTCACATCTTCAAGGGTAACATACACAGAAACTGTATGTTAAACACCTGTCTTACATGATGGAATATTCTACATGGATGTTTCACCTACAGGCAACCAGATTCAGCTTTAAAATGTGTAAAAGCAGCTTAAACAGTTTCAACAGAAACATTTGAGTAAATATGATGCTGAATACTGAGCATACAGTAGGGCCACCTTTCCTCTTGCATCATTCAAGAGTACCTGCATGTGCATGCGGATCAGAGTATGGGGCTAATGCTATCTGCTGTCCACCCATGCAGCAAGAAATGTCCTGTAGTCCTGTAGCCTGTTGCTATAACAACAGTAAGTTCACACAGGCATCCAGTGTGTGTGTGTGTGTGTGTGTGTGTGTGTGTGTGTGTATGTGTATGTGTATGTGTGTGTGTGTGTGTGTGTGTGTGTGTGTGTGTGAATTTTCATTCACACACAGAAAAGCCCAGAGGGAGAGTGGTTCACTCAACAATGGAAATACAACTCATGCGAGGCGGAACTGCACATTGATTTGCTCCTTTACGTTGCCGAATGAATGGCAAAAAAATAAATAAATAAATAAATAAAAAAACTCAATCTCCCCCCATCCCTCCCTCAGCGCCTGTATACACATCTCCACTTTAATATTCCCATAAAATATTCCACATCTGCAGCAGCACAGAATAATGATTTGCAGTGGCTGAGGGGTTTCCATGCTGGAGGTATTCAGATCAGAGGGTGATGCTGCTCCTGACGGCTGCTGCTGAGCACCTTGGCCACGGGGAGCCAGGAGAGCATGAGGAGCCATGGAGAGCTAACAGCACAGTGGACAGAGACCAGGACCATTGTACTCTACTGTACTTTACTCTACTGTACTGTACTGTGCACCGTACTGTACGTTTTAATGAAGATGCATGGACATGTGCGTCCTTTTCCCTCTCTCAAGGGGGCTATAAATAGGTACTGCGACAGAATGATGGTGAGAAAGAGAGTGTGAGTGAGAGTGAGAGAGAGAGAGAGAGGTAAGAGAGTGGTGCTCGGGTAGAGTCCAGTGCCTGTTCAGTTGGCACTGTCCATAACCCCGAATAGAACAGTGGAACCCAGTGGGCGTCGTAACGATTAGCCTGCAGAGCTATGGAGAGCGGAATGCCAGCTCACACGGTCGCCACTCACTGCTAATGGAGGTTTTAACAAGGCTAAAGGTCCAGCAGGTGACATCAGGGGGCAAATAAGGAAGTGGCAATTTCGGCTGCATCTTTCTGCGCATCACGTAGGAAGCTGAGGCTCAGAGAAAGTGTCTGGCTAACTGAACCTGGTGGTGAGATGGGTCTCTAGCAACACAACAGATTCAGACACAGGAAGCAATAGATATTGATTACCAATTTGATTATGCTCAGCCTCGCATACCGGCTAAGCTTCCTTTCCAAACAGCTCTCTTGCATTGCCATACTCCACGACCTGAGACGTGAAGTATCTGGTGTTTTAAAGAGGCCAGCTTGAACCTGATCCATGATAACTTGAGCAATCACAAAGGTGACATGGGCAAAAAAAACAAAATACAAACAAACATCCTTATAGGAGGAAATATTGGGCAGATCTGTGGCTCATAAGGGGAGCCTTTCTGCTGGAGATGAAAGAGAGAGAAAGTGAAAGTGGAGATTTGGGCGAGGTTCAAAGACTCAGGGCCAGATGTACTAACGCTTTTGCGCCCACTTTAGGCGTATTTGTTTCGCAATGTGCGTGTAAAATCATTGCGAGGTATGTAGCCTACAAACAGGCCGCAATGATGTAAAAGCGCAAACTGCCTGTCGCGGGAGCTGGAAGTGGCAGATTGCGTTTGTCATGTCATGCATATGCATTCATGGGAGGATCCAGGGGAAAGTGGGAGTTTAGCGTAAAAAGATGGGAAGGGAAGAGTAAAGAGCGTATTCCGCGGTATGTACAAAAACTGCTCCTGAAAGCGTACATACTATTTTGCGTCTAAATACTTCCGCCTTGTAAAAGCAGGTGTTAATCCAAATTGCAGTTCAATGCGTCAATAAGAGAACCTTTCAAAGACAACAGAATCGCTATTTAGAGAGTTTTTGTGGTGAAAGTATTTGTAGGCTACTACCAAAAGCAACCTCAACTTTTGTTGGCCTTTCGAATGTCTTACTTTCACGTCATTCACTTAAAAGGGACACCAGGCAACGTTTTCGTGTTAATTAATCATCTTCGTAAGTCGGTATATGGTTAAATGACTCATTACGGGGCGAATGAAGGCTCTCTCGCCCGCCCCTACTGCCTGTAGGAAGAATATCCCACTTGCAAGTTCGGTGTATCCTACCCGCCGACTGAAGCAGGATCAGTTTACAGCACAGAGGCAGGCTAACGAAAGGCTAGTGATTGTTGCAAACGTGTGTATAATGGCAGCGCCGGCGAAGAAGCAGCGAAAAAACCCTTGACGGAAGACGCAAAGAAAAGGAAAAGAGCTTCAGACCAAGCGAGGGGGAGTTTCGTAGAGAAAAAGCATCAGGCTTGCCTGTTGTCCCTTTAAATTTTCCTACTTGCTAGATTTGACCAATCTTCCGTAGCCTACGTGCACAAGTAGTTTGAGTAGAACTACTGATCTTCATTATCTCCCTGCTTGTTTACATCTTATCATGTATGGTATTATTTCATGATGCTAAACGTTTGATTCTTTTTAATGTTGTCATCAGTTAACTTCATTCAATTGCGCTTGTATGTAGGCGCTGCCATTCAGTTGTGGACGTTCGTAAATTGCATTTACGATAAAGGCAGAGAAAGGCGCAGTTTACACTAAGGATAGAACGATTGATAAATAAGACGGAAACTTGGGTCTGACAGCGTTCGCAATCTGCGGTGTGTCCATGACGCTGATAACGCTACGTTCGCAAATGTACATACATCTGGCCCTCAGTGCTTTCTCTGCATAACAGAATTGCTACTGTGTCCGTGTGAGTCTAGGATACTCGACGTTGTGTATGTGTGAGTTCCTCTCAAGGAAGTGGAGCAAGTGGCTTGACTATGAAATTATTAGAGCATCAGGCTAGCTGATGTAGGCCAGGCCTGTATTTAAATCACAGCTTCGGGCTGTGAGGGCGCCTTCGCCTTGGCCTGTCAGTCACTCTCAGCAAGGTTAGAGTGATGACACGGTGATCAGATGGTGTGCATCATCGCCTGCTATTCTGCCCTTGGAGGAAGCATTGGAGTGCCTGTCCTTGCCTTGCCTTCCCACTGCTCAACAGATATCTGCCTCTGCTGTACCCACTAGGATAAATGTAATGCTTTCTGACTACACAGAGAGAGAGAGAGAGAGAGAGAGAGAGAGAGAGAGAGAGAGAGAGAGAGAGAGAGAGAGAGAGAGGAGAGCCAGTGTCAGTATGAATTCTATAACTCTATTCTTTTAGAACTGAAAGCATGGACATCACCATTTAAGTTTGATTTTGCCTACAAGTTGATCTTTTAGTTGATCTGGCACCTTGTCTCTGTACACCTCTGTTGCCAAGTTGCATCTGCAGGAGTGGACAGTGAAGACCGTGGTGCATCCAATGTGACTACAGGTCGAGACCAGCCTTCAAGTCATGGAGACCATCCACCCTAGAGGCGGCTGCTAACTCATGTGAGGCGTGATTCAATGTTCACACGCCCTCTGCACTGGATTTAACCAGCAACCCTTGTGGATGCCTGTGTGTGTGTGAGTGAGAGAGTGAGAGTGAGAATGAGACAGAGAGAGAGAAAGAAAGAAAGAAAGAAAGAAAGAAAGAAAGAAAGAAAGAAAGAAAGAGAGAGAGTGTGAAAGAACGAGAGAGTGCGTGTGTGATCTGCGACACTGGCCTCATGTTGTATGTGCTTGTAGTCTTGCTATGCAACACCTATGTCATGTCATAAAAAACACACTCATGTGTACGTGTTACACTGATGCAGGTGTATGTGTCTGTTACTACAGAGGTGTGCATACATAAAGGTGTGTGTGTGTGCACATCTGTCACTATAACACACACACACAGCTACAAATTCATTCACCATCTAACATCACTATCGTCAGGCTATTGTTACGATTTCAAGTACTACTGATGAGTAAAACAACAGTAGCTTATAATACACACCATAAACTACAGTCCAAAAATAGATTGTGATTCATCTCACGATGAATGGAATATTAGTGTGGTGTGTGAATGAAAATTCTAGTGAGAAAACCTGCTTATAGGCGCAGACTGACTGTTTCATAGGATATAACGAGGATACGTCTTCGACTGTTAACAGCAGGGTCCTTAAACATGTATTCCCTCCTAGTCGGATGAGCTGTGGGGAGTTTTTGTCTTTGAACACATCTCCTGGGAATCACTACCTGCAGCGTTACCGTCTGTAGTGAGCCCGCCTCATCCTCTTTGGACAATTATGATGCAGATTAATTTGCAACACAGGCCCATTCAGGATATGGTACCATGGTAGAAGTGAATCACTCCATGACTATATAATAATATCCATTAAAGGAGAACAAAACTAAAACAAACAGTGACCGTCACGAGTTGTCAGTTAATTAGGCTACATCTCACACCCAGACACTATGTTTATTGTGTAGTCGCTACCCTATTTAAAATTGAAAAGTGGTGACTTGGTGTGCATTGCGATTATTTTTCAATTTCCACCGATTCCATCGAATACCCACATGATGTCAACCTAGGTGCAGTAGGCTACCTGAGAACAATTTCGCATTATGTAATTGTGTCACTGATCCACATGGACCGCTCAGGCCTGGGAACATTGAGGACATGAAACCTTAACGACCCAGACGATTTATTAGACACAAGGTTGACACAAGGTTGACAGACTGTGGGCCATCACGCTCTGGTATGTATTAGTCCCCACATGACTGGTATTTTGTAGACACTCTAGGAGCTGAAGTCGTGGCCGGGTGACTTCCACTTGAGTGACATTCAGCTGATGCGTTCACACACGAATAATGCACTGGCCATAGACATGGTTTAAGCTGTAAGCTTTGCTAGTAAGACTTAAAACTACTTACAATTACGGGTGGCGGGAAGAGTGGGCTCCTTATCAGTCAGCAATAAACTATATTTATTTTGTAAAAAAAAAAAAAGATTGAATCGCGTACTTACCAACGGATCTGTATCCCAGAACAGCAATTTTTCGGGATTTCGGCTGCGGCATCTTTTTCCTAGCAGCGACACCACATCAATATCGACATACAGAGGCCTGTTGGACACCCCAGATCTATCTAAACTAAAAACGGGCCCACTGATCGGCACTTCACCCAACAAAACTCGAAAAATTGAATAAATAACTGTTATTCAAGCCAGAATTTCACAATTTAACGAAAAAGTAGCCGTGCATCTGTATCCTCTGCGTCACTCCCCAAAGCAATCCAACGTGAATTATTCAGCATATGCCCTTCGTTGATTGGTTGAAGTCACGCCGTTAGGAGGGCCTTTCTCTAATTCATCAGCGGCTATTGGAGGGGAAATCTTCCTTATTTTCCTAGGGGGGATATCTATTGGATGTTGGGAGTTGTCACTGATGACAGGATTGGAGATACACTACAACAATAATTATAATGTGTTGGAAACGCTAGCTGCCATATTTTCTACGCTAGAGATGTTGCACATGATATGATGAAATTTAAATGATTTTTAAACCTGTGTTAAATATAGGCATAATAAAAGTGCGCGGTCTGGTGCACATTCAGTATCTCAGTCAGTGACCATCTTTGCGCATAATGGTCTTCGCATGGGTGTAACATAGTTTCAAGTTTTAATTCACGACGTTTTAAACGACGTCTGTTTTACACAAATGTACAGTAGCCAATACATTCACAAATATCTAACTTCTTCTAATTTTCAAATATTTAATATGTAGGCTTCTGCGTTGCAGAGTGTGACAGTTCAGTTTCAAGTTGGCGAATGTAGCGACAATCCATTTAATCGGCAACACTGAACTCACTGAACTCGTGAGATGCCCTCTGCTGCCATCTGCTGGTATAATAAAAGGATCAGGATAGGATATCCCCAATCAGCCTAACCAGCATCACAATGAGATGAGATGCCCTCTTGTGGTTCAGTGAAAACTTGCAGTGCAATTGCAATTGTGTGTAATAGGGAGCCCCAAGACAAAATAAAGACATGTAACCTTACATGAGATAAATATCAGAGATAATTAGGCTACGTGTTCTCTCTTTTAGCAAAGCTATACCATTAACTGGGGTATTAGCTCATGTTCATTAGTTTCTTGATTCAGCTTGGTGTTGAACTCTCCCAACAATTTGACCATGACTGGCAATGAACCAGTTTTCATGCTAGATACCAGTCCAGTTTTCCACCTTCAAGTTTATTAATTTATTGGTTTCACTTAGGATAATATTGTGTGACAGAGGCAAGGATCTTTTGCACTCTGCAGTGACCTCACTATTCACATTCCCTTCCCGTAAAGGAGTCACATCCTTTTACCTACTCATCTGTCGGTAACTGATTTGTCTGCCTTTATGCATTCTTATAAGCCCTTTAAGTTCCTCCCACATCGAAGAATGTGATACAAAGTTCCTGTGAAGTGTAGACCTCTAGAGGCTTTGTTGTCACTGCAGGAGACACCCAATGTGGTCGCACCCCTGTGTGGCGAGAGGCTGTGATTACAGATGCCAGCCTGACAAGGCCCTGGGTGATATTTGCCATCACAGTCACAGCCACAGCCAGATCCACTTCTCTCTGAAAAAAACCTCCTTGAAAATCATGCAGGCCCAGGGGCCCAAGAGGTCAGGGGGCCCTGAAGCCCAAGCCTTTGCATGGAATCATTGCCTTAATATCACGAATTTCCCCTTGGGGATTAATAAAGTATCTATCTATCTATCTATCTATCTATCTATCTATCTATCTATCTAACAAATCAGGATGTAGGCTATGAATCTGATTGAATTTAGTATTGGCCATCTCCAAAATGCACCAGAATACAAGAAATCACATCAAACAAATTAAAAATGTTCTGGGGGAGGACCCCCAAACCCCCCCTCCCACATATACGACAATTAGTGGGGGGCCCGAAAGTTCATAATCCGCCCATGGGCATGCTGTCCCGTAGTGGCCCTTTAATAAGCACATCTGCTATACTGCATCTACAGTATGTGTTGTACTGTGGTTTAGGCAGCTGCTTAGGGAAGTTCAGACCGACCTTTCTGCATACAAAGACAAACGTGTCTATGGTGTAATGTGGTGGGACATGATAGATAATGGATGCCAAGTGTCCAATAACACTGAGCGCTCTGGTCATCCTGAGACTGAGTGTTGTGTCATAGACAGGAAACACAGTGGCTGTTTCTATTAATAGCACACTGGACGAGCAGAGCATGGCCTCCTCTGCTTCATCAGCTACTTTAGGGGCCGAGAGAAACACACTCCTATCTTGTGCAGACCGCTGGAACTCCAGTCACAGACGGAGGTGAAATCTGTGGACACAGTGCACATGCATTCATACATTGGCGGTTAGTGACCCCTTCACTCCAAAGCGCTTTGGGTTCCTTGAAAAGTGCTATATAAAGGCGAGGTGTTGTTGAAATACTGATTTGGCCCCATAGACAACAACGATGGTTTCCTGGGCCTCTTGGAGTAAGTCTCAAAAGAGATGCATACTCACTGTCTTCTCACCAGTCAGGGTGTTCTTCAGATACAGGACAGAGTGCTGCCATAATAATGCTATGGCTATATGTTGGTCACAAGTCAGTATGAATATGGGAGGTGGAGGCCCAGAGGATGCTAAAGCAATCTTCACTTTTTTTTTAATTTCCCGTCCATTTCACAACAGCCCATTATACTGTACACAGGTCACTTGTGGGGTGTGGTGCACTTTGGGTCCTGACCAGTGATGCCAGTAACGCGTTACTCTATTCTGACCATTTTTTCTGTAACGAGTAGCCTAATCTAGCGCGCTACTATTTCCAAACCAGTAATCAGATTAAAGTTACTTATCCAAGTCATTGTACGTTACTATTTTGTCATTTTCCTTAGTAAAATATATTCTTTGCTTTCTTCTTGTCTTGTGGATTAACGTCATATGCTCATGTTTTCATGAGGACAACTCGTGTAATAGGCTACCATGCATGCAGCGACGCAAACATAAACAACAATGGAGGGAGGAGAGTTTGTGTCAGCTAAACATGACAACATTAAGGTACGTTGTACACTCTGTGCTGGCAACAAAGTGCTGTCTATAGACATCCCAAGTCTCCCGAAGTCCTGGGAGTCTCCCGCGGTTCCCTGACGCCTGCAAATTAGATAAAATCTCCCTGAATCTAGAGCGAACAAGAGCGCGCACAGTTTTCAGTGTAGGTGGGCTTTTATATCCTTTCTCCCGAACTAAATTAATCCGTGTACCCTTGTCTCGTAAGAGTAAAACATAATGATAGTCTTGCACACTGCACTGTTTGTAACAGTGACTTTAGCATACCTCATGGCGGTTTAAATGATTGCAAAAGACTTGTTGAGGTGAGTTTAACAAGTGTCTTTTCATTTGCATATTATTCAGGCCTATACTAGATGGCTAGTTGCCAAGGCTATGAAAAGCCCAAACTACCAAAATCTACATATTTTATTATCACAATTTCTATCTATAGGCCTTCCTTATTTGGTGTACTAACTAGACATTATTGAACAAACATATTCACCTGAATTTCAGTATCTAGTAGTAGTAGGCTAAAGGGATAGCTCCCTGAAATTACTTTTTTCAGGTTGGGATGTTTACATTGTTGACACTGTTAGAATGCACTTTCAATAAAGTGAGTTTTGGCAAAACCGGTTGTCATTTTTATGTTGTACAGTATATGAGGCTGCTGGGGTGTTGTCGGCAGCTGCTGTAACTAATAAAGTAACTTGTAATCTAACTTAATTACTTTTAAAATCAAGTAATCAGTAAAGTAACTAAGTTACCTTTTTAAAGGAGTAATCAGTAATCAGATTCCTTTTTCAAGGTTACTGTGGCAACACTGGTGATTGACCCATCTCATCTTTGGATTTGTGTTCATGGCAGCTTAATCATGATCACATGTTTGGGTTTGGTAACTACATCCTTTAAACAGGTCTGGTCATTTTCAATATGAGAACAATCAGGCCGTATCTAACCGAACATACCACCCAGCTCTTGGTGCAGACCATGGCTCTCCTGCCTCAACTCCTGTAACACCCTCCTCACAGGCCTCCGACTGACTGATGAAACGCGCAGGTCCAGAACATGGTGGCCCTTTCAATCAACCGAAAAGGGCAAACGTTACCCCGCTGTTCATTGAGGTCCACTGGCTACCCTTACCCACCACCTGCATCAATTCCAAGTCACTAATGCTTGCTTATAGTGATGACTAGGTCTGCTCCCACTTACTTAGATCCTCTCATAAAGGCTTTTGTTAGCCCTTGGCCTCTACATTCACATTCACTGGCACTGCTGCCCCTACACTCATGGTAATCCAGATTATTTTCATTTGTAGTTTCCCAAGGAGGAAGGACCTACCACATGCTACCAGAGCAGGGACACCCCTCTCACCCTTCTCTACAGTGTTCTCCACACTGAATGGCACCCTTGGTACAGTTGAGTAAAAAGTTATCTTGGTGTCACAATGGAAACAATGAGGAAAAATCCAATCTTAAAGGAAAGCAAATTTATTGTGAAATAGAAATATCTCCTAAAGAAATAACTATTTTTAACAAAAAGACAAGTGGCACAATTATTGCAAACATTTAATATCCCTGCATTTAAAACATCTACAGCCTCCCTCTGCCAATAAAACAGCTCGTAATCTCTTATAACATCCCTTAAAGTCACGGAATACAAAGCAAAGGATTTGAGACCATTCCTCTTTACAAAATCTCTCCAGATTGTCCAGATTCGCAGGGCCTCACCTGTGCATTCTCCTCTTTAACTCACCCCACTGTTTTGCCATGGAGTTCAGATCAGAGGACTGAGATGATAATGGTAGAAGCTTGATTTTTTGTTCAGTAAACCATTTTTGTTGTGATCTGGGCATATGTTTTGGTTCATTGACCTGCTAATGATCCAATTATGATTCACTTTTAGTGTCTTGTGTTCAAGTTCTTCTTGAAGTTCATTATACCATGGACCCTAATGAGGTTCCCAGGGTCCTTTGAATAAAATTAGCCTAGTATCATAAACCCTTCATCAGTTACCATTCTCATGTGTTTTTTCAGTATAGTCATTCTTCTATGTATGTCAACCTAGCGTGTTTCTCGCCAAAGAGTGCAATTTTCATTTCATCTGACTATAGACCATGATTCCCGTCAAAGCCACTGTAGCACAGTAACTCCTGTCATTTACATTGTCATTATATGATAGGAAAGGCTTTTACCTGGAAATCCCTCTAAATAATTTATTTTCACAGAAGTCACTTTTGAAGATTTTTTGGAGACTTGGTGACCCCAAGGTGATACTTTTTTCTGTAACTCACTAACAGTGATTCTTATGGATTGTTTTGTCTCATTTACCATCCTCCTCACTGTGTGTGGGGAAAGATAAACATGGATCTTTGTCCAAGTAGGTTTTCCACATTTCCAGTTGATGGAATTTAAAACAAAATACTACATTATTATGACCACCGCTAGCGAATCGGTCATATAGGGATTATCAAAGGTTTTTTTTTTTTCCCCGTCATCTACTTCCTGAATTTTTGGTCAACGATACACCGAAACACCGGGGCACATGAATTTGGTGGGTATGTAGCCCCCCTAAAACTTAAACTTCTGCACTTTCATCCTCTTTGTTATTGCAGTATTAATCTAAGGAGATGAAGGCTTCCACTGAAATGCTGCTTGAATGTTTCTTTTTTGGGGGGCTTTTATGCCTTTAATTGACAGGACAGTGGAGAACGAGAGGAAGTGAGTGGGAGAGAGAGTCGGGTGGGATCCGGAAAGGACCACGGGGCGGGAATCGAACTCGGGTCGCCGGCGTACGGTGCAGATGCCCCAGTCAGTTGCGCCACAACCGGGGCCATGCTGCTTGAATGTTGTTCCTCATTTCTGTGGGCCTAAATTGGATAAAAATGTCTGCTAAATGAATACATGTAAATGAGTAAATGTACTTCCGGTGGAGCGTCAGTTGGACTGTAACGGCATCTTCTGTGGTATTATGCTACTTTTGTGTTCACTCGTACACTGAATATCCTGTTTATGCCCAACAGCGCAACTCTTTATTCAACTTTGATACACACATAAATTCTTTGGCATTGTGACGTGCTCACTAGGTGCAACACTCAACCATGTCCACGTAAACAGGTACAATAAAACAAGAGCTGCTACGCCCCGCCGGAAATATAAAGCTGGCTGAGGGCCTTCCATAGCATATAGTGAATTTGTGGCCATCAGTGTTGTGGCAGCTTAATTGGCTTGTTTGTGAAAATGTGGGCAGAATTGAGCACATGTTGGACGACTTTAAAAAAAAAAAAAATGCCGGCAGCCCACTTTTTGACTGAATTAGCTAGCCTAGTTCAGTTCAGTCATTGAGATGGGGTTGTAACTTCCTCCCTCTCTGCATATCTATGTAATGCCTCCATAACAACAAACTGTATTTTATCGTGTCTGATATCAAATTATTTTTGTTGCCTTACCAGGATGTAGTGGAATAGCCCTGTCTAGTTACTGAGACAAAAGTAGCATGACAATTGATGTTTTTATGAATGGGAAAGTGTTGGAGTCAATCATTTTTACAACTTCTTAATGGGTAGGCCTACTGGATATTTGGTTACATCCACTGAATGTCACAGAACATTTCCCTATCTGCTCAAAATAGTGACAAAATAGTGTGTCACAAGTGTTATTAAGTTGATTTCCAGGCAGTGAAACACAAACATTTGGTTTATATCTGATATAACTGATTTTGATATTTTATTTCAACTCCTGTTCAACCTAAGTTCCTTTTTCTACAGTGTGCCACTGAAAAATTTTCTTAACGCTTTGCAGACTGTGAAAATAGATATTCTATATATACAGTCTATGGGTTATCATTGTAACAATGTTTTGATAAACTGAGGCAGTTTTTTTTTTTTTTCCGAGACAATTGGATGTTTCTAGCATTTGGGGGATCCGGATCCAAGTGTTCTTTTGTAAAGAAAAAAACACAATCATACACATAATCATATATAGATATGCATGTATTTGTAAGTTTGAATCAATTCTCCATACAAGATAAATAAAAGGCTACCAATAGCATTTGTCAACATTATGTAGAGTCCGTGAAGGGAGAAAAATAATGACCAAATAAAAACATGATTGTCAATCAATGTGCTTCACAAAACTCTCAATGAATAAATAATCTGCCGAACTTCAAATATTTACAATATTAACAAGGACAACAAATAAAAGCTTTGGATCATTTGACATGACGGTAAGCTTGCGCGTGGACTGTATCAGCAGTTCCCAAAGGTCAGCGTAAAGACAACCCTAGCGACCATAGCAATGGCAACATTACATTTAGAATTCGCACTCTTAATGCCAGTTTCATGTTTTTTTTCTTCAGCTGTACATTTCATACTGCCTCGCATTAACAAACAAAAAGTAGAAAATCAAATAAAAATAAAATAATAATAATAACAATAATAATACAAACAAAACATCAACATTACGCTAACATTGCATTCCCCACAAAAACGGAAATGACAACTATAATCCAACAAGGATAAAAAGGCAATTAACAAGAATCACAGGCGAGAGAGAGAGAAAGTGAAAGAGAGAGATAGAGAGAAAGAGAGAGAGGAGTGTCAGGAAGTGAAGAATGAAAAGACTTGGACGAATGAGCGTCAAAGTACATCAGTGTGCTCCTCAAAGTGTTCAGGGATGCTGTTTGGGTGGGGGTGGGGCGAGGTTGAGGAGAGGAGGGATACAGTAGCGCGTTGCTCCAGCGGACTCTTGCTGAAATGTACATACACAGAGCACGGGGGTGTCAAAGGTCAAGGTCAAATATCAAGGTTGGGGGGGGGGGTCGTAGGTGAAGGAGGGTCACGGATCACCACAGACAGTTCAGCTGGGCAGTGCAAGCATCTGGTCCTCCCTTCCTTTAAAAAAACCATCAAAGGTTTCTCGCAAAGTTGTTTTGTTATTCCCGTTTATCCTTCGCGATCCCCGTTCGAAGACCACATTCCCACGTCGCCAGCGTCTCCTGACTTAGGGGGCGGCCTAAGCAGCACTTGTCCTATGCTGGGTCGCGCGTCCAGCACTTTTTAAAAACATTCATGCGTGTTTGCGTCTCAGTCCGGGGTTAAGCGGGGTGCCAGAGGTGGGGTGGGGGCAGGGGCGGGGCAGGGGCGGGGCAGAAGGGGGAAGCCTCCAGCCTAGACGAAAAACTTAACCAGAATTCAAGTACTCCAGTGCCACTTCATAACAGAACTTATACTGATCCTGCAAGGCAAACAGAAAGAGAAAAGAACATCTTAGAAAGGCAGCCAGATATAGTCATCCGAATTTAAAGTTGACTGATATTAAGCAGACACTTTTATCCAAAGTGACACTGTTTCGCAATGGCGGGAATTGAACCTGGGTTGAGATCATCAGTCAGTGACATTGCCACCGCTCCACCACACACACAATTTCTTAATGTGCAATAAAACATAATGTGCACTATCTGGGGCATAGTGTGAGTTGTAATGTGACTGCATCCTTTGGGGCAATGAACAGTGTATTGAGCAATATTATACACAGGAGGATATTCAGATTGTATCTGTACTATAACACCATCAAGTTAATGCGTACTGAGACATCAAGAGTGTTGCGTACCAGTAGGTCGACCATGTTGGGTTTGTTGTTCCTCAGTGTCTTAACGGCGTGAAACACGTCCACTGAGCGCTGGTGTCTCAGCATTTCACACACAATACTGATTGCACAGAACGTCCCGCTACGTCCTCCTCCATTCCTGAGAGAGGGGGAGAGAGACAGAAAGAGAGAGAGAGGGAGAGAAAGAGAAAAGAGAGAGGTCTTTAGTCTCAGTAAACCAACTGGAATTCATCATGTGAGAACCTAGAAAAAAAGTCTTGCACACACGCATTCTTTTGCTGATTGCCAAAAAATGCAACATTATTCTAACAGTGGT